>NC_090932.1:443433800-443743116 GCF_040938575.1 Ambystoma mexicanum | reverse complement strand
CTTTTTCTCGATAAAAAGGAATTTATGAACAATGAACTGGAGGAACTTTGCTAATATTTGTATTTACCTCGAGTTGCCATGTCTTTTTATCAGGGGCCTGCATTTCTCACTTGCAACATTGCACTACAGTTCTTTGCCTGGCATCAAAAAAACATCATTATTGCAGTCTGGAGCCACCACATGACCTGCTTTAAACATGCAATGTTTGCTTTGTCTTCAAAGTCATTGCAATGTTAGGAGCGATCTGTGTCTTCTGCCTGATTTTGGTGGTGCACTCTTGATACCATTAATCATTTTGAACTTTGGGACGACTTGCACATCATGCCTAATTTTTAGCGGTGGCTTCCAGAAGTGCCTTGGAATCAATATATGACAATAATAGGTCTACCTGAGATAGTCGAGTATGAGCAGATTATGACAATGGAGGGATTCATGTCTATGTATTCCTCTGCCTGGCTAGAACACTACTTAGCCAGATTTACAGACATGTCTTTCTTTTTGTCATTGATTGCATTCCAGGATGTTTTAACAGCAATCATAGAAAGGGAAGACATACTCTAAGTAATCCTGCACAAGCGGCAGAATGCTTCAGTTTGTTGGGTTTATGCGTATTTAGAATCACAGACCTCACATTGAGTTCAGTTTCTCAGCTTTACCAGTTATTTTTTTATAGTTCCAGAATAAAACAAGATTGGTTATTGCCCAGCATTGAAGATCGTTTAGAAATAATAACTTGATATGTGACTGAAAATGCATTGTCTCAGCTAGCCATGTTGTGAGATGTTGCCCACTTCAACAGGGTGTATGGGATATGGGAAATGGGCACTGGAGATATGGCATTGGGTGATGGAGAAGGAGGCAGAGGGGAAAGTAATGCTCTAGACGCTTGAAGCCTTGAAAGCAGAGGAGAGAATCTCAAAAGCTGCTCTATTTCTTCCTTTCTGTCCCACGTGATCTCATTTCTCAATGGTTCTCTTCTTGCTCACGTATAGCACCCTCAATGTATCCTCTTTCTCCTGTTTATCTTTTCAACTTTTATTCTCATACCCCTCCACCTTTTATGTTCTTTTCTTTAAACCTCATTTCTCACTGCATCCATCTTTCTTACTGAAAAACCATCAGCTTCTACTTGTTTAAATAAGAGTCAGATTAGGGTCATGATTACATGTGAATATTGGCTGCTACATCATCCTGGTTTCTCTTCTCCAATGAAACATTGACAAAAAGAGTAGGGCTAAGATAAACTCGAGATCAAATAAGGTTTTTTGGTAAAGTAGAAATTTGATGAACAGAAGAAATGGATGCCACGTTCATACTGCCCTACTTGAGTAAGACGATGCAGCTGCTGAATGTCACAGAGTGGTATGGAGGTGTCACTTAGTGGCTGCGGATTGTCACATTCTGCATGCTGGATGACTAGCTTCAATTACTAGATCCTGCACACTGGTTTATTGATCTCCCACTTCAGGTGCTAAATGCCACATAACCAGATGTCACGCTTTGCCTCTGTGTCAGCTTCAACGTGCCCATCAACCTAAAGTCACCTGGGCATTTGTGTTGATTTCCAACTTCAGCTTGTGGTGTCTGTGCATGCCTAATTGTAAATCACTCGTGATCATCATATTACATCTTTCATTCTTTGCTTTTTATAACCTTGCCAAATCTCCATGCAATCCCACCCCATCAGAATTCCTTCCTTGAGTCTCATTCTATTCAATTGAAATAGGTAATATTCATATCCACGATTTTAGTCTAATATAATATCCAAGCAATGGGGATGCATCTTTCCTATTCTTTTCCACGACTGTTCCCACTGATGCAGTACCTGCATGTGGGGCATCCCAACTGAAAATATTTCTGGAGGACACTAGGTACACGTGCTGAGTTCTCACCATATGTACTGTGAGAAGCATGCACACGGTGGAGGAACACCATGGGCAATGCCTTAGCCCCCCATTAATCCCTTCATCTCCCTTACCTCACACCTCTGATCCCTAAGGTGTTCATGTGAGGGTCTAAATGTGTCATCACACATTAAGATAGTTGATCTCATATACTTAGATCCCAATTTCTATATCAGTATAGTAATGTGTATGTAAAACACGAAGGATACAAAATATACAGGCCTTCACATAGTGTCTTGAGAAAGGAAATTATGAATTCCATACCAAACATTTTAGATATCAGTCATTTTTGGGAAGCCAAAATATTTCCATGATTAAAATGTTTCGAGTAAAGGATTTCTGTGACGAAAAAAAACGAACGTCGATAGGTAAGAAGACACGTTGATTTCGCCCACGTTCAATTTTTCAGCTCTGAGAGCACAGTAGGAAAAGTGTATTAGTAAAGGTACCAAACTGGTCACAATGGTCTTTAGAAAGAGACTCTAGTAGACGTTTAAGAATTTTGAAACATATATTTGAGTCTACACAGCTCCAACACTACACATTTGTTTGTGTATGTCTGCAGTGTTTTTCCCTTTTTCTGCACACTCCAGCTTCAGAGTATTTGAGACAGCATCGCGTACCCACCAATACCTTTCCAGGGGTAGAATGTCAATACCTGACACATACTATCAAAAAGTACAATATGCTAAATCATTCTTGTCATACAAGACGCCCAAAGTGCTCGAAGTGTACGAAAAGAAGTAGTGGAGCTATGTTCCCTGCCGGTCTGCCCCACTCCCCACAAACCCCATCGCTTCACCCCTCCTACACACAGTCCAAACCCCCAAACAAACACACTCATTATTTAAGGCACTGTTCAGTGCACTGCACTGAAGTGCAAGCTTCAACTTCTTCCTACACTTTTATTTTAAAACTAAACCCTTCCGGAACGGTTTCTTTTTAAAATAAAACTATAGGAACGGTGAAACAGAAAAATAAAAAGTATAGGAGCACCGCTTCCGCCCACTTCGATCTATGCCGGGGGAAAACAAAGATAACATTTCATTGCAAACGCCACAAGTACTGGCTTTTATACTCCTTGTTTCTCTTATTATGTTTTCTGGCACCACATCAGAGATGTAGAAACACGTGTGCCTGATGGGAGAGACCCTAAGTACCGCTGGATGTGGGTACACAGCATGCTCTGTTTCTCTATGTGTTATTCCTTACATGGCTGTCTGTTTGAGCTCCACCACTTGCTGACATTTATTTTTTGTGCAGGCTAGGTAGTACATAACAGCAGCCCCTTGTAAAATTCAGTAACTAAGAAATAAGCTCTGAGCTGGGTCGCATTACCTGAAGCATGAATGCCACCCAAGCGAGGACCTTATTGCTATTAGTAACTTGGCCCGCGAGACCGGGGTGCTAATGGCATCTTTTTGCAGTAACGAGATCTTCTGGCATTTCACAACGGAAAAAAAAGAAAAAAGATTGCTGCCACGGAATGGGAAACCAACTCTGTTCTCCCTTTCCATGCCGGCCATTTAAAAGATTTTGAAAAAGTACATGTAATCCCTTCTCCCTTACCATGGAGTCCATTGAAAAGATAGAAACAAAAAAGTAAATAAAGAAAATGACTGCCATGGAAAGGTGAGATGGGACCACACCTAGTCCCTTCTCTATTTCCATAGTGGCCAATCATGGATGGAACCCTAAGCTAGCCCGGCAACCACAGCCACATTGACTTCACTTCGACGCACCCTCGATCACCACTTCAACGATCGTCACCTGCCGACTTCAACTGCTGGTGCATCACTCACCAACCTCTCCCAGCGGCCAAAGCCAGACCCGGCCTGGACAACTGTGAAGCCTTCTTGAGATCTGAAGAGCTGCTCGGATCAGCAACTGAACCCAGGTCTGATTCACCAGCCCATCAAAAACTGAATGGGGCTACTGTTACACTGAACAGCCCCCACACTCCACAGGCACCCACGGGACTGTTTTAGTCACAATCACTCCTGTTTTCACCCAATAACCCTTGTATGGTAGTACCTTACCTACAACCCCTGGAACTACACTCAGATTACTACTCTCTCCTATCTGTTACATCTTCTCTGTTCTTTCCTTTCGGGTGGACTTTTGTATTGTAATCTCTTTTCATTCTACTTGCAGATGGTATGTTTTATTAAAGTGTCTTTAATTGTATAAAAACCTTCATTGGACATTCCCTTTATTTTGGACTGTGATATTGTGTTGTTTGGGTCATTACTGGTTCACCTTCACACCCATTTTAAGAGTATAGCTTTCCCTTGGCCCATGTTACCACAAAAGGCGAAGGAGGTATATCTCTTAACTGTCCCTCTTTTAACTTTATTATTGTGTTGTGTTTTTGTTTGTAGAAGTGTTGGGCTGATGGGGCCATTTCACCCCTATTCATCCCTGTACTCCTGCCGAGCAGAATCCCATTCATCACAATTCCGATGTTGCTGCCATAGCACCAACACCCTTCAAAAGTGTATGATCTGCTATCTCAACTTGTTATAAGAGGGTAAAATCAGGAAACACAGATGAAGAGGTCAGACCCAATATGGATCATGAGGTGGCCCTCGAAAGACCACGATGTGACAAGAACAGGGGTCCGATATTGACTCAGATGCAGCAGTGTGTTCTGTTTCTTGCGGGCGCACACACACACATTGTTTTTCCATCTGTGTGTACTTGTGTGGTGCAACACTGCACCCAGTTTTGTGTGTTAGTGGTAGGTAGGGCTTGAGTGAAGCAGGCAATGGGGACACACTTTTGCCAATGTGACAGTGTTCAAAATTGCACCCAAAACGACATACGGCTGGTTCCGTCTGGGACCACATGAGAGCTGTCAAACAGCATTTTACCCCCAGGCTGTTTTCAGTGTACTGATTTGCTGTCATGTTGTGTATGGGACAAAATACACAGTAATTTGTAAAATTGAAGATTATTCCTGTTTTATTGGGTGAACGGTAGCTGAATGGGAGCTGACAAGGGAAGCTGAACAGTTCCTTTGGAGGCCAAAAACATAATTTCTTGTGTTTGTATCAGATCAAACAGTTTTCTGATCTCACTTATTGTGCTGGGCGGGGATGTGAAAGCATCCACCACATACATGCATAATAAGGTCAATAGGGAGCAACATCAGTGATGGCCAGAAATGTGGGCAAGCAGCCCCTCACAAACCCATACCCCATATGTGTCATGAATGCTTTTGTCATAAGAGAGTGTGTCATAGCACTGTGTGGTGTAAGAGCATGTAGCTTAAGTGCTTGTATCTTAAGTGCATATGTGTCATAAGCGTGTTTGTGAGTGTGTCATAATTGTATGTGTCATGAGAGTGTGCGGTGTAATGTGTACGAGTGTTTGGTAAATCAGTGTATTGCTTGTGGGTGCATGGTGTATAAGGAGCATATGAGTGATTGGTATTCAGTCATGAAATACACTTGTCTGTTTGGATCATGAAAACTGTCATTAAATTGAGGCCTAACATTATTGCGAGTTGTATTCATATGGGGGCATTGAAGACTTCTGATAGACATATGAAAACAGGCATCAAAGTCAGTACTGAATTGGATTTTAATTGAGTATACGTACATTATACTGCACTGATGAGCCCTAAAAAGGGTGACGCAAGGTATGTTGTTTCCTTAAAACTCTGCAAAAGGCCTGTCTTGGGTTAATTAAGCTATGTATTAAGTAGAACTGCTCTCTAAGACAAAGACAATTTCACAGAGAAAAAGGCTTGCATCAGGGATAATTTGCATACCCACAATATATTGCTGATGTGGCCCAGAACTGCAGGTGAACTTCCAGCAATGGCTCCTAAATGACATTGAGAAATGTGTGACTTGGCTCATATGGACTATCCTACTTTCCCTTTTCAGGTGAAAGTTTTTTTGCAAGCCTTTTTGAACCCGCTGCAACATTTTGGGTGTTTGTATATTAGTAACAATGTGCTAAATGCACATCTATTACGTGTACGGGTATGGCTCGCATATAAGATGTACAATTATTCAGCACATGTCTTATATGCCTCCTATCTGTATAAACTTTACATTAAAGTGATATCTAACTTTGATGTGTGTTTTCAATATGTATAAGAGGTGTATGTGAGTTTTACATTTTGAACGTGTACGTAATTTATATCTCTAATGCATCATATATACATATGAAAACTGACATCAAAGACAGTCCGGACTTTGATGTGAATATTCATACATGTACAAAATGTACATCATCTAAATGTATATGTGCAAAGCTCTTTAAAAAAGTACATTTGTTCTGGTCACATGTGATAAAAAGATACAATCTAAAACTTAAATTTCTCATACCTGGCTACGAATTTGTTTTTTTTGTTTTTTGGTGCATCAATTCATTATAAAATCTAGGTGCATTGCTAAAATATTGAAAATCGAGTTGGCCAAATGTAAGATATGTTTCTCTTTCAGAGAACAGAAACTGGTGAAAACACAAAAAATGTACTTAAAAAAAAAAATGAAGCCGTTCATGAACAGTTTTTAACTGTTCTATGCAGCGACATTTGTCTCTGAATTTGACTCTGTTTGTTTGTTTGTTTTATTTGTATTTATATAGCGTACAAGAGCCCGTGAGCATTGTGGCACTTGTTACAGGACAAGGCTTAGTTACAGAAGAATGAAACAGACCTTTGTTACATAATGGGGCAGTTTGAACATGGATACAGTATATATAGAAAGGTTACAATAGAGGTATATTACATTTGTGTTAATATTACAATATACATGATAGATATAGAGCCATCGTAGCAGTGCTAGTTGAGGAGAGTGGTCTTGAGGTTATTGCGGAAGACAGAAATGGAAGTTTCAACTCTGAGGGTAGCAGGGAGTGAGTTCCATAGTTTCGGTGCAATATAAGAAAAGCATAGACCTCCAGCTGTAGCTCTCTTGATGCGTGGTATGTGTAACTGGTTGATGTACTGAGTTCTGGTAGGGCGGGTGGAAGTGGTTCTTGATATGGTTTCAGATAGATATGTGGGGGCAGTGTTGTTGATGCATCTGTGTGATGGTGAGGATTTTAAGTGTAATGCGGTCTTTGACCTGAAGCCACCGTGCTGCATGTCTGGCATGAGATATATGGTCTCTTCTAGGAATGCTCATGGCGGCCCTTAGGGCATTGTTTTGAGTGGTTTGCAATCTGTGAATTTTCTTGGAGGAGCTGCCAGCTAGGAGAGCGTTGCAGTAATCGAGTTTAGTGCCTATAGTTGCTCTGGCTATAGCCAGACAGTTGGGAGCGGATAGGTAGGGTTTAATGGCATTGATAAGTCTGGTGCTGAAGGCTTATGCAGAGGCTATGGCGCTGATTTGTTTGTTCATCAATAGATTAGCGTCAATGTGGACACCTAGAGTCTTGATGGAGGATGATACAGGGATGGTAGAGTTGTCTATGTTAAAGTTGGTGTATTGGGGGCCTAGCTTAGTTATTGTGTTTTTCTTACCAAGGATAAGAATTTCTGTCTTATCCCCATTAAGACAGAGGCCATTCATTGCCATCCATGCTTGGATAGTGGCATAGATGTTGTATAGGGCCGTGGCGTCTTGGTGATAGAGTCCAGATAGTGGTATAAGTACCTGAGTGTCGTCTGCATAATTGGTATATGTAACACCCATGGTGTCAAGTAGGTCAAAGAGGGGTTTTGTGAAGAGGTTATAGAGGGTGGGAGCTGTACATGATCCTTGGGGGATGCTGCAGTTTATAGTGGTGGGATGTGCGTTAGCTATGTTGGAGAAGACCTTCATAGCTCTTCCTTCAAGGAAGGATGTGATCCAGGATGCTGCTTGTTTAGAGAAATGGGCTGCCTGAGTGAGGTGGGTAGTAAGTGTTTTGTGATCTACCAGATCAAAGGCTGTCGACAGATCGAGAAGGAGGGGCACTCTGGAATGTGGTCATATTTCTCTTCATGGAAGTGTTCAAGCGTTTTTTTTTAAAAAAAAGCAATTTTTTTGAACCATGATGGCATACCTCCCCTCTGCCCAGCTATGTTATACAGAGATAAGTGTCAAAGATAAAGGGCCTCATTACACGGAAGGCGATAAGGGTTAACGGTCACCGGTAATGGTACCGGTGACCGTTAACCCTTACCGCCTTACTACGAGGTCCCTTTGCGGGTAGGTACTTTAACGCCTGCTGTTTAGCAGGCATTAAAAACCAACCCGCAATGGGACCAGGGTGCTAATTACGGTACCGCAATTTGCGGCACCGTAATTAGCGCCTTCCCCATTCCCATAGAGCCCTATGGGGCAAAAATGGGAATGGGGAAGGGCAATGGGGGAAGGGGGAATTACCGCCCCGCCAACCTTGGAATAGGGCGGTAATTCCCCTTTCCACCAAGGCGGTGCCGGTATTTTACAGGCATGGAC
The DNA here is from genome assembly GCF_040938575.1 of Ambystoma mexicanum. Classification (NCBI taxonomy): domain Eukaryota; kingdom Metazoa; phylum Chordata; class Amphibia; order Caudata; family Ambystomatidae; genus Ambystoma; species Ambystoma mexicanum. The sequence continues at coordinate 443,734,808 of NC_090932.1, read as the reverse complement.
CAAGGTGCTAATAGCACCTTGGTCCTCTGCCTACCGTGAATGAGGCCCAAAGTCTTGCCCGGCCCCGGCTGAAATTGTACATTTGCATCAAATTCGAAGAAAACGTTAAAAAAGTTATTTTTACGTTATATCCACCATAACCGAAAATGGTGTATTCCTGGAGAAGGTGCAAAAAAAGCTGGATGGATGTGTGCTAAATAAGAAACCTGTTGGTTCCAAAGCTGTGCAGATGTGCCTTTTAGTGGTTTGGTGTAAATTGGTCCAGGAGTTGTTCAGAAATTTTACAGAGAAGGGGGTGCCTCTAAGCAATAATTACCTTTAGATATCTTTCAAGGTGCACTGCTGCAACTGAGGCTTGTCAGGAATTAATATTTGCCATTTTATTTCAATTATGAAAGTCATTCTCATGGTAATTTTGTTGTAATTTTGCAGCAAATTTACAGTAATTTCTTTAACAAACCAAGTGAGGTCATAAATAAAAATATTTTCAAAATGTATGCTAACACAACAAATATTGCAACCATTCTACTTATGGTTCCTCGTTATTGCAAAGTATCGTACTGGCCATCCCCACAGGCCATAGCCAATGAGTCACATAAAACTATGAGTAAAATATCCATGGTGTTTAGCTTAGAATATACTATTGCTGTCTTGCAGTTCTCTCTGTTTTATAGGGTAAAGGCGAATAAAGAATCCACTTTAAAACTTGACACTTTCAAACTTGAACTATGCACCTCTAACATGAACCCCAATTTTACCTTAGCTTTAAAAAAAATATATAGAGAAGTCTCATATACCTCTGTGTGGACTTGCCATGATTTCAAGTAGGACTCTATTACCCTTTATTTATGTTTGGCCCCCTTACCTGCTACGAGTGAGCCTGATTGTTTCCGTTACCACTTGGTGAATCAAGTGACTCTTAGCGATAGCTTATTTTCCTAATTTTAGGAAGGTAACACTGGCCTGGAAACATACTATTCATCCAAGCACTGAGAATGTGGGGCACAAGTCTGTCTTTGTTCTCCCTTGTTGGCATTGTCAGAGTTCAACACTGATTTGCTGGGTCAGCTGATGCCATGAGGTCATGTATTTCTCAAAAATGGTCAACAACCACAGACACGTGCACTCCATTTAAAACATGTGAGAAGCAAAATGTCTTCCTCCTTTATTAATTGTTCAGCAGGGTATGCCACACTTGTGCTCTCCTGAAGTGTTATCTGATTAGTCTTTTCTCTTTAGTTGACGTCATTTGGGGCAAGAAGGTATGATTTGTGTGATAATAATTGTTCAGTTTTTGCAAAGATTAAACAAGAACCTATTTCACTACTAGCTTTTATAATTGTACTGTGACCCACAAACATCTCTCTCTCTCTATATATATTTATTAACTGAAAACACATTGTTAAAGGGACGTTATGGTTATGTTGCACTAACAAAAACCCATGAAATCCGCTGAACAAGTTTGTTAAAGGGACGCTATGGTTTAGTTTCACTAACAGAAACCCATGCAATTCAGTGAAAAACTTTGTTAAAGGGACGTTATAGTTACAGGCAAAAGCGAAAAATCCTTGAAACTTACAATTTATGGTACGCTAAGCAATCATAACTCACATCACCTCTGTGCACTGCTAAGACTAACGCCCAGGACATCAAAGATGTCATGGGTTTTTATTAGTGCACCTTAACCATACCATCCCTTTCACAAAGTTTTTTTTCAGTGAATGTCATGGGTTTTTGTTAGTTCAAACCATAATGTCCCTTTAACAAAGTTGTTTCAGTGCATTTCATAGTTTTTTACTAGTGCACTTTAATCTGCTATAAGTCTGTTATATTATACTCCCCTCCTTCCCCAAATATGACAGATAAGAGGTCCACTGACACAACAAGTTAGTCCGTGGACGTCAGACAGCATTTACAAGGCTCAGAATCATAGGGGAGACCAAAAAAGGATGTACACCAATAAACAGATGTACAGAAAATCACAACTAATGTTTACAATATGCAAATGTACCTTTTTGTACAAGCACGTTAAACAATACTAATTATTTTTTATTTTTATTTAGCACACATTACAATGGAATGCACAATCACAAACCATAACTGTACACTCCATATAATCTCCTCACTACAACTCTGCATACAGATTAAGAAACACCAGGTGCTTATTGAACAACACATTCTCACTAAACAGTAAGTGCATTGTATTTATTTCTCTATTATTAGCTTTCATTATATAAACATGTGTTATAAGGCAGAATCACTTTTTTCTCACAGAAATGGCAAGCACACTTGAGTGGTTAGAGAAGAACTTCCCAAAAGTAGAAATGAGTGACAATAACATCTCCGATGGTATACAATACATATTTTAATGTAAACAAATAATGTATTTTGTTCACACCTTACTAAAACAATACTTTCTATTTTTCTTACAGTACATAGCTTTCATGAAGAAAGCATGCCCCAGTTTAATTATACACAATCCCAAGAATAAGACAAACAGAAGTCTTATTCCCAACTGTAAATAATCAAATCATGAACTTGACTAAAACATTGGATGAACTTAGTAATGATTTTAAGGACATTTTACAGTATGTCAAAAATTGTGTCATAAAAAAATGTCCTTATCTCTGTCCTTCTTGTACCTGTCCCCCTTGTCCCCAGGAATCATCCCCATCAAATTCTGGACATTTTAATCAAAGATGCTTCGATGAAACCTCACTCCCTTCTCCCGTCATGATTATTGTACAAAAGTTCCTAATTCTCCCATTTATGTATCCCATTCCAATACCACATCCCTTTCTTGAATACATATATTTTTTTATAGTATAAATGTTTTCTATGTTGTTGTGTAATGTGTCTTTTTTTAAAGCCCAATTATGAATCCGCGGAAACCATGACTGTCTGGTGTCCGCACTCAAAATGGAGGTGCCCCCAGAGAGGCATAATGTCGCGACATTTCTGGTTTCGCATGACACAATTTAATTAGTCCGTGGACCCCATGCTTGTTCTACGGACATCCAGCACATGCGCTCTGCAATTCCTGCCCGAAGGGTATACGAGGACGGCCGTCAGGGACGCGGACGTCAACATGTGACTACACCCTTGTGGCATGACGGCGGTGTCGGTAAATGGTGTCTGTAGCGACAGACAGTGTTAAAGTGCTTTTCCAGCCAATCTAGGGTGTTTCAAGCAAAAAGGTTACCCTTACACAGCTTCCAGACTTATTCTACATTGAACTGGCAACGTTTTACAACTTTTCAAGGCCTTTTTGTGACTCGGTAGTCCACAGGCGGTACAAATGTCCACAGACAGTTCCTCTAAAGGGATCCACCCATTACTTTTCCTCATTCTCAATCTGGCTATCCAGGAGAGAGCACCTGCTACACTGCTGTGCAGATTTGTTTTGCAGAAGTTGTTGTTGGAAACCATGGCATCTGTTATGGCAATTGCTTCTTCCAAGCCACCTCCACCACCATAATCATCTGGATGGCCTGGAGAGGGGAACAGGTACGGTGATACAGAAGAGGAGGATTAAGAGGGAGAAGAGGAGGAGTTGACAGAAATACCTGTCACCAGTACTCAGAGAGAGTCCTGGCTGTGGCAATTTTTCACAACTGTTGGAAATGCCCCAAAGGCTCATGCAAGCAAGGTTCGATGCACTTAGTGCAAAGTTGTACTCATTCATGGGAAATCTGGCTTGTATTCCTACAGGACTACTTCCATGACATGCCACACCAAATCGACTCACTCGTCTGTTCTGGGAAAGGCAATACCTTTCTCACATAAGAGCAGAATGACTTCCTCTACCCCATCCTCTTCATCTGCTCTTGTCAACACAAAGGATACTCCTTTGAGGTAGAGGTTCTCAGCGGCGGCTTCACAGTTCATACAGAACACTGTTGACCCTTACCTTTTGAGGGTCAAAGTGCTATGTAGGTACTGCGAAGCACTGAGTTGTAGAGCAGTTTCAGAGTGCTTTCGAGTCTGCAGTCAAGCATCACGAGAAACACTGCCATCTACCTGATTAAGGCCCACCCAACATCTTTCTCTCTTCACCTGCCCCTTCATACCTGTGGTTGGTGCTCCTTCCCTCCCTTCCCTCCCCTACATTGCCTCTCCTGAAGAAAAGCCGAAGCAAAATACACAATTGAAAAACACACCAAAGAAAAGGTTCCTTTAGGAGCCACCTTACACAGTTAAAAAATAGAAGTTACAGGCCCCTCTGCATCCTGCATAGTTCAAGGACAGCTTGGCAGTCCAGGGACATCAAAAAGATTCCAGGCGTGGGGTTGGACAATTGAAATCATGTTAATTCCTTCGCGTTCCAAAATGGTGGCTCTTAAAATAAAGTTTTTTGTGTTTTTGGCTTTTATATATTTTTTTTATTTTTGGTTTTACAAACTGAACTAAGAAAACATTTTACTGAATTTAATTATTTCTTCTCACTTTCACAAAGACTGCTTCAAAGCATTTTGAATGTTTTCCACAAAAATCTGATTACCCACATCAGTTAGATGGACTCCATCTCTCTGAAAAATGTTAGCACTATCAAATTAAATGTACTCATTACCAAACAATGTCATGCCAACATCTCACACAGCTGTATTAACATTGCGCCTTACATTTTCCATTTATGGACCAAATTCATTTATACATCCACATCTGTCTCTGAGCAATGAGTGGAAAAATAATTTTTGAACTAGGAAACATTTCCTTCAAGTTTTCCAATGTATCCTTCATTGCAAACTGCAATGAAATTCCAGTCACGTTCCCTAAACTGTTCCCTCCACAATGAACAGTAATAATGTCTGGATGTTTCAATGCAACCATATTTGCACAAAATGGGAGCAATTCCACCCACTTCATGACTCACACTCCCTACCAGAACACTTCCAATTCAGGTATTCCAAGATTTCTGGCTATTCCACAATGCTCAGCATACACCTTCAACCAATGGACCCGAGTCCCCAAAATCCAAATACTCGGCCTGCTGAAAGACATTGCCATGGCCATTTTCAATGATCTCTCAACTCTTACTAACAAAACAGCTACCCTCTCTTCCTGTACACCACACCAGGAGACCTAATTGGCTGATCCCATGATATCTGCGGACACCATGATTGTCCACAGTCGCAGCAGTCCCATTTCCATACAAGGCATCCTTTAAAGACCTGGATTTGGCATGTGCTGCCTGCAGACTACCACGCTGCCCATGGAGGTGGCAGCCACTGAAAGGGGTGGGTTGGAAAATTAAATAAAATTTAAGTTATTTCATCTTTAGTAGTGGCTCTGAAAAGAACCTAATTATGGAGGTGGTTGTTAAAAACACCCTTTTTCCCTTTTTTGCTTTTATGTACAGTAGTGCTGTACACTCTACATTATCCTTTACAATTTTCTTACACAAACATTTTTAATGCATTCCTGTTACGCTCACCTGGTCTCTGCGCGGGCATTGGGGCACGGTTGGAGCCCTCCCTGGACTTGGCTCCCCTGGATCAGACTTCTTCCCCAGCTTCTGTAGTGTGGAATGCTCTAGTTCCTGGCACTGCCCCTGAGAAAATACGAGAGGCAGTGAGAATGCTGTGGTTGGACTGTGATGTCCCTCGGACCCTTTGTTCCAGAATGAGGTGAGCATGTAGTCTCACCTGTATTCTTGTGAGAATGAGCTCTCCGTCCTGCTTCTCAGCAGGGGTGCCTTTGATGGACCTAGTTGCTCCACTGGTCCATGTGCGTGGCAGGCCAGACTGGCTGTGGCTGAACCACTTTGAAGGTAAGTGTTCTTAACAATGATTATTGTCCGTATCCTTTTGCAATGTCTTTTTCCCGTGATTATTGTCTGTAACCCTTATAATGTCTTTCCTCTCCCCAATAGGTGTGAGGATGGCCACGCGGAGTCGCAGTGTTAGAAGAGAGTCCAAATGGGTGCCAGAGAGGATTACGAGGATCCCAAATATAAGGTAAGTTGGGTTTCAAGGTCGAGCACAAGGGTTATGTGTTGTGCATCCAAGCGTGAGATATTTATGCAGTGTCTAACCTTATGTGTCCTTTTCTCTTGCAGGGATGGCTTGGCGGCATCGAGCGGGAAGCGGCTATCCGAAGATCTGCCAGCGATTACTGGATGGATGGATCCAAAAGGATGCTGGGCAAGAAGAAGAGCTCCTGCGTAGCTTGGCGCCTGGAACAGGTGAGGATGCGCCTCGACTCTGATGACAATGGGAATCAGGTAAGATGCGATGAGCTGCAGGCAATGGGATTGCAGGAGACAGGTAAGATGTGCTTCTGGCGATGATATTGCTGGAAGCAGGTAAGGTGCACGCTGAAGGTGAAGCGTCGGAGTCAGGTAAGCTGCGCTTCAAGCGATGGTGTGGCTGGAGTCTGTTAAGATGCCCGCTGAAGATGATGTACTGGAATCAGGTGAGATGCGGGCTGAGATGATGAGCTGCAATCAGGCAAGAGTGCTTCAGGCAGCGGTAAGCGTTACGCCGCAGGAAGCAGACTAACGCGAAGCGCTTGCATTCGGGTGGGGCAGGCTTAAATAGCCTGGCCCCAGCCCCGCCCCTTGGCTCTGCCTTGTGGCCCCACCTCGCCACTCCTAGAGACTGCTGCACATGCACCCCAATGTTTCCCAATGGTCACACCCGGCCTAGAAGCACGTGGGGAGTCTGCTGGGGAGGAAGTAATATGAGCCCCAGACACAAAGTTTGCAGGGCACAATTTCTTATGACCCTGGCGCCAAAGGCGTCAGGACTGGATCAATTTGTACACTTTAGATGGTAAAAATAGTGGCCCTTGTCCTGTGACCATGACAGCACTCTCCCTCAAGGCCCCTTTCACGGGCGTTCTTCTCCCTGGTCCCGGTTTGGTGGGATAGTCACAATGGAACTGTCTGATTAGTCGTGGAGCATGGGCAAATTCAACAGGTTCCCATGTACGGCCTTGAGGTCCATAACCTTCCCATTCGATCAAGTAGTATAGTTTTGATCGCACTATCTTGGAATCCAGAATGCCTTCGACTTTATATTCTGGTTCTCCTTCTATGATATCAGGCTCAGTTTGTGTTTTAATCCTAGTATCTGGTTTGATTGGTTTCAGGAGAGACATATTGGCTGCTAAATCCAATTTCATGGCAGCAGGGTTAATGATGGCTTTGATAGGATAAGGTCTGAGGTTCCTGGTACGGAAGGCTCGAGGTCCCTTCAATGGAATATTCTTGGATGCCAACCATACTTTATCTCCAACTTGGTATTGCGGGGCCTCTCTTCTATGTCTGTCTGCAAACATTTTCTGTTGTTCCTTGGCTCTGATCAGGTTCTCGGTTGCTTCTTTAAGGGTTTGAGTAATGGTCTTATGTAATGAGGTGATTGCTGGCATTTCCAGTTCGGCAAGTGGATCAAAGGAGGACGTCCGAGGATGCCGACCGTGCATTGTGAAGAATGGGGTTTGTCTGGTGCTAGTGTGGATAGAGTTATTGTAGTTAAATTCGGTTAACCAGAGAATGCTTTTCCAGACCCTTCAGTTTGCTGCAACATACACCTCAGGTATTGCTCCAGAGTCTGATTGGTCCTTTCAGTTTGACCATTGGTTTGGGGATGGTGACTCGTGGATAATTGAAGATCAATTTGAGCTATCTTACAACACCTGCTCCAGAGAGCTGAGACAAATTGAGTTCCATGGTCTTAAATCAATGCAGACGGGAAACCATGTAATTTGACAATTTGCTCCAAAAATACAGTGGCCAGACCAGGAGCAGTGGGAAGCCCTTTTAGCAGAATAAAGTGCACCATCTTGGAGAATAAATCTACTACGACCAGGATTGTGTTAAACCCGTCGCAGGGTGGCAGATCGGTAATAAAGTCCATAGACAGCGTATGCCATGGTGCTGGTGGTACAGTTAATGGACGCAACAAGCCTGCGGGACTTAACTTCTGAGATTTGTGTTGCGCGCAAACACCACAAGTCGCAATTATTGGGCAACTTCTTATCTCCAGGTTGGCCGCCAATAGTTCTTTTGAATTTTGGCCTGAGTCTTATCAATTCCAGGATGTCCATTCACTAATGACTCGTGGTAGTTTGCTATTATTTTATTTTGCATTTCCTTGTCCTGAATATATAGTCTTCCTTGAAAATAGGGTAGGTTATCTTTGATGGAGTACTGGTCTTCCTTAACCAACCACTCCTGTTGGGCTGTTTGGTCCGTCTGAGATTGGAGATCAATCTTCAAGTCTTCCCAGCAGGCGGTTGCAGTGATCTGGTACTGAATCCGTTCTTCGGGAATAATGGCCACTGGCTCAGATGGTGTGAAAGTTTCTTTGTCCTCTCCCATGCGTGACAGGGGTCTACTTTTCCATTATGCACTCCTGGTCTGTAAGTAATGATAAAATCGTATTCAGCAAAGAAGAGAACTCAGGGAAGCTGACGCGAAGATTGGACCTTAGCAGTTTTCAAGTATTGCAGATTATGGAGATCTGTGATAACTGTGACCGTGTGTCTTGCCCCTAGGAGTTAGTTCCGTGATGTGGAAGAAGCATTTTTCCAATTTGGCAAACAGCTGATGCTGACAAAGCTTTTCCAGAACTGCCATTACATGGCCAACATGGTCTCCCTTGGACGTTGAGTAGATAAGAATGTCGTCGATGTAAACAAGGATGCAGACATCCAACAATTTGTGAAGCACATCGTTCATGAAGAATTGGAACACCACCGGTGCATTACATAACCCAAAGGGCATTACCTGATACTCGAAAAGCCCATATTTGGTTCAGAATGCCGTCTTCCACTTGTCTCCCCTTTTAACTCTCACAAGGTGATAGGCTCCTCGTAGGTCCAATTGTGTGTAGATTGGAGCATTCTTTACCTGATCAAGCAGCTCGGGGATGAGTGGCTGAGGATATCTGTTCTTAACTGTGATTTGGTTCAATGCCCTATAATCTATACAAGTTCTGAGGTCACCCTCCTTCTCGGGTATGAAAAAGAGAGCTGAGGAGGCAGGAGACTTAGACGGGCGTATGAACCCGTTAGCTAGTTACTGATATAGGTAAGTCTTCAGATGCTGATTTTCTTGCTCAGTTAGAGCGTAAATTCGACTGCAAGGAATTTGTGTTCCGAGGAGCAGATCGATTTGGCAGTCATAAGGTCTATGTGGAGGCAGGGTGTTTGCTTGCTCCTTTTGGAACACATTCAGATAATCCAGATATTCAGGGTGTAGGGAACCAGTCCCAGGATAGGTTTCGTCTTGAGTTTCAGGCTCTTCACGCCTTTGTGGTAGCAACCTTTAGCGCATTCTTGAGGAAAGGTCAGCACTCGTGTTCACCAGTCAATCCTGGGGTTATGGGTTTCTAGCCACAGCATTCCTAAGATCATCTGGAACTGGGGAGCCCCAATAAGATCAAAATAAATGTCTTCCCGGAGACCATCTTGACACATCAGAATGACTTTGTCGATATGTTGCGCTACTGAACCGGATGACAACTGAGAGCCATCCACTGCTGTAACGTTTTCTGATTGTAGCTTCTGCTGGAGAGGAAGGCCTATCCGTGGAGCCAGATCCTGATCAATATAATTTCCCACCACTCCACTATCAATATATGCTTCCAAGGCATGTACCTTAGATGGTTGTTGGTGGTGGACCAAGAGTACCGGGATGACGAGGTGTGAGGTCTGTATAATTTTCATCATTTTGCTCGACAAGTGGACCGCTACCCTTGTCGAGTGTTGGAGTTTTCCGGGTTTTGTTCTTTCTCTTCGTTGCAATTATCCGTTGTACCTACTATTTTCTTGGTGGGTTTTATCCAGCAATCCCAGAGGAAATGTCCTGCTCTTCCGCAGTATAAACAGAGTTGTTGTTTTTCTCTCCCAGCCTTGGAGATAGGGGCCCGTAATCCCCCAATCTGCATGGGCTCGGTTGGCTCATGGGCTTTGACTTGGTTGTCCCAGGGTCACATATAGACTAACCTCCCTTCAGTTCTTGTGCTGTCCATTTTTCAGTCCTGCAACCTATAGTCCAATTGTACTCTCAGATTGATGTACTCCGCACAACACTCAAGAGGGTTGACCACTTGGGCTAGAACATCCTTTAGTTACCACACAATCCCTGATAAAATAGTGTGGTCCTCTTCTCTTCAGGCCAATTTGTTTGTGCTACGAGACGATTAAAGGTGGCAACAGAAGTCAGTAGATCATGGTTTCCCTGTCTGAGGGACAAACGTTTGTTTTCTCGGTCTTGTCCTTGGGTGTGCCTAGCAAACAATTTTTCAAATTCCCGTTGGAATTCTCCAAAGTTTCGGAGAAGTGGATCGTCCTGATTTACTAATGGTATGGACCAGTCCAGTGTGCTGCCTCCCAAGTATGAAAGTACAATGCAACTCTTGCACTATCGTTAGAGACGGCCCCAGGACGACACAAAAAGTGAAGACGACATTGGTTCATGAATATGGCATACTTGTTAGGATTGTCGGTAAAACGTTCAGGCGGGGCCAGTGGCACTGCTCCTGAGAGCACCACTTGAACTGGTGGTGATGGCTGCGGCAAAGGAGTTTGTGCAATTCTGGTTAATGTAACATGCCCTGCGTGTGTCTGGAGCATCTGTCTTGCCAGATCATCCGTTCGTTCTCGAGCTACAATAAAGTCTCTCCTTACGGGATTGGTCTCTTGTCTGGAGGCATATGCTTTAGCCTGCAGTTCCACCAACAATTGGGCCAACTGGTCAGTTTCCGAGGTGTCCATAATGCCCAGGCTGAGATTCAGAGAGGTTTTGCATTCTGTTACGCTCACCTGGTCTCTGCGGGGGCATTGGGGCACGGTTGGAGCCCTCCCTGGACTTGGCTCCCCTGGATCAGACTTCTTCCCCAGCTTCTGTAGTGTGGGCTGCTTTGGTTGCTGGCACTGCCCCTGAGAGAATACGAGAGGCAGTGAGAATGCTGTGGTTGGACTGTGATTTCCCTCGAACCCTTCGTTCCAGAATGAGGTGAGCATGCGTTTACCCATATAGTCTCACCTGTTTTCTTGTGAGGATGAGCTCTCCATCCTGCTTCTCATCAGCAGGGACGCCTTTGATGGACCTAGTTGCTCCACTGGTCCGTGTGCGTGGCAGCCCAGACCGGCTATGGCTGAACAACTTTGAAGGTAAGTGTTCTTAACAATGATTATTGTCCGTATATTTTTGCAATGTCTTTTTCCCATGATTATTGTCCGTAACCTTTATTATTATAATTATCTGCACTTCAAAATGTTTCTGTTTACAAGCATTGTGATGAAAGTTAAAACATGCATATGTGAATGTTTAGCAGCACTATGTCAATGTTACATAAAATAAAGGAACATCAGATAAAATTGATCTTTAGACCATTTTCATGTACATGTTGGCAGCACATGCATACATCCCCACATCACCCATTCCAATCTATAGGTGCTTATTAAGTCTTTATTTTTTTCTTTGCATTTTGTCATTATCAATTAACTTCAGCCATTATAAAACTCAAACTACAAGTCCCAGCATACAAAGGAAAAAAACATGACTGAACTCCAAGATATAAAACTGTGACATGCATATCAAATAAACATATAAAATGCTCTGCTTTTCAAAATATTGTTTTAGAAGCATCTTTAAGCAAATATAAAAATGCACTTTCAGCATCACTGTGTCACCTTTTCATAAAATAATGTAAAATAAAAAAAAAAGATGTCTACACCATTTGAAATTCCAACTCAGTGTTTGCCAGTTTAATTTATTGACAGTTCATGTCTACTTCCTAACGTAACCCATTCCAATCTTCAGATGCTTATGCAGTCCTACTTTTTTTCTCTACATTCTGTGACTTGTACTCCAACTTTCACAATGGAAAACATGGAACTACTGGAACTACATGTCCCAGAACGCAAACAAACAATCTCGGAATACGTAAACACCTACAGATTGGAATGCATCATGTTGACAATTATGCATATATACTTAACATATTATACTTCCACATATCAACTGCCATTTAAAAGTGTACTACACATCTTTTCCATCAACTTTTCTTCTCTTTTACAAAATGTTACAGAGCTTCTATAAATGCACATACACATTTCTTTTCTTTCATGAAAATGCTCCTAAAAACAACAATTTGTAATCATCCACCAATTTTATTAATTGTTTTCTCCATCAAATCACCCCAGACGACTCATTTCAAACCAACATTTCTTTCACTTTAGCCAATTATATTCCACCATTGACACTCTTACTATTCCCATCTACACATAACATTGCAACAACCACTCTGTTGACCACAACTGCACACAATGACCCTACCGATTCCATCACACCACCACTCCCTTTCTCACTAACCCAACACCATCACACCTCTGCAAACTCGTACTCTCACAACCTTCCAAACCACACCTTATATACCACCTCACAATCAAATAGCACTCTATTAATTTCTACAATCACACCCACAAACCCATAAACCATAAATGTATATACATTGCATAACTTTCCAATGCAAACTTTAAGAAAGAACAAATAGAGCAGATAAGAATACAACTACAGCATATAGTCATCGACCTCTAAAACAAGGTATAGAAAACGATAAAATAAAAAAATAAAAGAACTAGTAACCTCACTCAACAAAACTAAACAAACCATGACTAAAAAAAGTAAGCCCCCTCTTGCAAAAACTATGTGCAATGAAAAGCAGACATGCTAAGAAACCTAACCCTCTATCTACCATTGTTAACATAGTCACGGTAAAGCAATTAAAAACATGTGTTACAGAAAATGTTTCACTCTAGACTTCTTCAAAGTCTTATAAAAACAGCTTAAAAGTCACAATCTACCCTTAAAACCTACCACAGGAGACTACTCTTGCAAGCTCTAATTGACAGCGCTTTTCTACTAAAGAGAACATGTTTGTATTGGTTTTAAACAGAATGAAACTACTAACTAAATTAATCAATATTTTACAAAAACCACTTCTAAACATGTGCATTGTCATTATACACACCTTTTCAAACGTCTGTAATGATAATGGATTCACACAAGCAGCACAGAACAATATTTCAATGAAGAAGATTATAAAAAAGAACGACAAAAAACAACTGGCATAGACATAAAGGTCGAGGGAATGAAATGGTGGAAGACCGCATTATGGCAAAAGAAACCCTTATAGAAAAAAAAGACCAAGATAAAGATGAAATAGATATAAAACACTAGGAGAACTCTGTTCTCTTGACCTTGTGAATGTATCAAGGTACTCCCACCATCGATTCATGGCTATGCTGCACGTTGTTTGCAATAATACTGCCCTTCCGCTCAGAGAAGTGCAACACTTCTTTAGAGAAAAAATATCAATCCTGAGGAGCGCCACACATGCACATGCTTTTGTGGATAAAACATGCTCCCATATTTGGCCATGATAGGAATGCCACTGTTTTACAGTTTATTGAAAAATACATTACCTGCGACATCCCTTCAGAAACCACAGATAGTGACCTACATGCACAAGGCTTATGCTTCCAAAAACAGAGGTATGGCAAATACTGCCGATTTAGATATAAAAACAAAGGCAAAAATTAAACCAAATGTCGCTTTGGCTTACCTAGACCAGTTTGTTTATTTATTTATTAATATACAGTCAGCTGAAAGGCTTTGCATATACAACAATAAGAATACAATACAATGACATTGAAAACATATATATAGAACACAATTAAAATCTAGCATAAAACATCTCATAAGAAACTAGACATTAGAGGCATATTACGTTTTAGACAGAGTAAAAACATGGCCTGGTAAAACCTTTAAGCTAAAAACTTTAAGCTAAGGTAGAGTCCTTTAAAAATATACTATAGCACCAAAAAAATCGCTAGTTACTAATGCAGAGAAATAAAATTACTTTTATGATGTTAAAAGGTTAATTATCTCTGCCGACTTCCAGTACGATGTTACCAGATAAAAGACCAAATTATGGTCACAGCCATTGATAAAGCAGACCATAATAAGATAGTATTGTCGCAATTGAAACCACTGTGCTAAGATTTTAAATAACTACATCGTATCATATGAAGATTCTCGCAAGTTGTTAATATATTTTCAATGGTTTATATAGACTCTGTACCACATAAACAACACAGTGTATAATTCTGAGGTATGCGTTTCTAGCTCCTTGGGTAATCAAGACATCACTAATATTACATTTTGATCTCTTACTGCATTGCAACAGCGCTGTTGGGATACGCAGTTAAGTATGTTGGCTTGGATATTCGACCAGTAACATAATCACAGAAATCTGTGGCATGACTCCCACAGTATAATTTCACCAAGTGTTGTCCTTTACTTTGTTCCTGGAGTTTAGCTTTTAAGCAAGACTTTATCATATATTCTACTCTGTTTATTGCTCTGCCATTACATCCCACTTTCCAATTAGAATACATAGCTAACAACTTGCCGAGAGTCCCCATTGTATAACAATTGTCAATTTCATGGAAAGCTTCATGGAACATTGCCATCATGTTATTATTCACCAATTTAACAAGATTGTCACTGAACATCATTGCCTTCAAGGTGAAATCAGCAAATATGCCATTAATGTCAAATTCAAGGTACAGATATTCAGTTGGTGAAGACTGCGGTATGCAAAGAAATGTACCCAATGGTAATGCTTCATAGCGTTTAATTTCTGTATCATATTTATGTTCCCATATCTCACTGCCATAAAAGAGAATAGAGTGAATGTTGGTTTGGTAAAGTAGTAACATTGTTGCAAAGAAAATCCAACATTGTCTTCCAATAAATTGATGAATACTACCAACAGCTCTGTTACATTTGACCTTTGTTTCTTGCCAATGAGTGTCCCAACGAAGATCGCTTGGAGAGTGGATATTTAGATATTTGGATGTGGAAACATTACCCAGGCATTGCCATTCAGGGAGAACCTGCGATTATTAGCTTTTGGTAAAGCAAATTTCATGGTCCTACTTTTATCGATTTTGATCGATAGACGGTTTGTTTTTGCATATGCTTCCAAGGCTAAAAGTAGGATTTGCAACCCTTTGGGGGTGTGATCGACAAGAATCAGGTCATCCGCACAGGCTAAGCAACTGGTCAAGTGGCATCCCATGTTAAGGGGACACAAGTGCAGATTCATCAACACTGGGTCAAGGTCCACTAAATACAGATTGAATAGCATAGCGGCTACAATGCAGCCTTGTTTGATGCCACAGTGCAATAGCATTAGATAGTTTTCCTTCCGCATTGAGTCTGATCTTAACTGTGGTGTTGGAATAGAAAACATTTACATTTTAAGCAGCCCAATAGGTATGTTCTATTGTGACAATTTCTTCCACAGTCTGTTGTGTAGCACCGAGTCTAATGCTGCAGAGAAATCGATGAAAGTGGCATAAACAGGTGTTTCTCTGTGCTTCCAGTTATATTTAATGGATGATACAAGAATGAGTAGGTTGTGAATAGTGCTAGATTTTTTTATGAAACCCAACTGATTTGGGGGTAGTATATTAATCTCCTTGATCCACTTATTCAATTCGACTAGTAGAACCTTGGCAAAGATTTTAGATGGAACATCCAACATAGCCATCATTCGATAATGTGTGGCTTTGTTCCATGGACCTCTTTTGTGTACAGTCAGGATGTGACTTTCTTTCCATGTTTTAGGGATGCATCCTGATTTACCCATGTGAGTATATAATAAGTGTAGACTGTGTGCCCACAGTCCTGGGGCAGTTCTAACTAATGCGTAGCAAATGCCATGAGGGCCGGCAGCACGGGATGAGTTTAAATGCTCAATCATAACTGTGATGTCAAGTATCGATGCATGGCATGTCCAAGTAGTGATAGGGAGTGGGAATATGTCAGCATCACTCTCACTCCTTCCTAAGGTGTTTGAAATCTGAGTCACCCATTCAGGTTCAGACAACCGGTTAACATGATGTCCCCATGGCTCATTTACACTCAAGACGGCCCAGATATTTGTGTTCTCATTTTGAATGACCATATGTGCTATATCTTTCCAAGTTTTAAGGTTGCATGCTGATTGATCATTTTTTAACCATTTCAGGTACAACCTCTAAGCTTCTCTAATGGTTTGTGAAACTACAAGTGGGTTAAAGGGGTAGATTTCCACATAGATTACTGCTCTAATTGTCATTCAAAGAAGTTGTTTAGTTAGTGCTATCACTGGATCATAGTTAATTTGTTTGGAGGCTGTTTTATTGGTGTGCTTAGCAGTACTCTTATATTTCCGATGTGAGGCGGTAGCGTCTTTAATTTGGTCTACCAATTTTGCAAACATTGTCACAATCTTATTCTCTGAGTGAGGGGTTGTGACGTCAAAACGAATTATAAAAGAGGGCAGCAGATCATGTGAGGTTGTGGTAGCTTTGGCCAGCGAAGTGGCATTCCAGCGAATATGATTACCTCATTTATTGAATGCTATGCCTCCATTTGTATCATGTGCTTGGACTGTAATGCTGCTGTCCATATGAGTGAGTAGCAGGCATAGGGTAAGGTGGTCACTTTACGATCGTGGAATGATAGCCACGTCTTTAACAAATTGCATGCCTTTTGGGTTAAGAAAGAAGTAGTCTAAGATAGATGCGGATAAGCCACTGACCCGAGTATAAGCCATAGGAGAGTTTAATGGGCAGTGGGCTTTCAAGCACATCATGTCACCCTCTTCAGCATTACCCATTTGTGTGTAGGACGCTTATCTGGTCAATGTTGCTGGCAGGGCCCTGAGACTTGGTCATCTCTACCATTGGGGCTGGTGAGTTCAATGTAAGCATTAAAGTCTCCAACCAGGAATATGAGATTTTTAAGGAGAAATGTTTGTATAATTGACCGTATCATGGCAACATTCGCACTAGTCGCTGAATTATTCAGTGGGGGTCTTAAACATTTATTAAGACAGAAATTTGTGAACCTAAGCAGGGTTTAGATGCTAATACCATGGCAGTGGATCCTTCTTTTTCCTCCTGCACCCATGGAGACACTATAGAGATTAGCAAATCACCTTTGGGACGACCCTTTGGTCCTTTATCTGCAATTTTTGGGATTGTGGACTGGCCATCAAAGTCTACTATTTCAGTTCACCATGGTTCTTGTAATGCCACAATGCTAAAATTTGACATATATGTGGTCAGCCCATCAAAATTAAACAAGTGCCTGAACCCGCGGGTGTTCCATGATAAAATAATCTAAGTGCCATCTACACATTTGAGATAAATGTTCTTTGAAACAGAGGGAAGCCACTGCCAGTAACCAGAATCAGTTACATTATCGGCGTTAGGTGGCTGTTGTGGCTGAAAAGTAGGTGGTTTTGTAGTTTTAGACAATACACCTCTGGATAACTTCGAAGTTGGTTTGGTGGTCAATTTCAATTTAGACGGCAACTGGCGGGCATGTAGACAGTTTCGTCCACAACAAGATTGATTGTTGGCACGTGCCTTGTCTGATGACAGTGGTACAGATCTATATAAATACTTTTTTGAGCTTTTTGATCTCACCGCACTATGTTTCTTCATTGGGGCAATTTGTGAAGCAGATCTTACATAGCCAAGTTTAAATAATGCATCCAGATAAGTTAAAACGTAGTCCAACAAATATTTGGTTGAAATTCAACAATGGCGCTGTGATCTACTTGATTGACCAGAACTATATCACTTGACTCAATCACCCTTAGTGGAACTGTAGTGTGTAACAGTCTCAATACTGCTTCACGATTCAGCGGGACTGACTGACTGACTGTCGGTAGCAATAGATTCTAATTGCAGTGCACTACTGAATTTCATCTCACCGCTGGGAGGATTCAGGGAGGGATGGTCAGCTACAGAGGCAGCTTGATTTAGGGGTGGACCACATGTCAGTTAGACAGGGTTGGGCCAATGGGCGTGGAATTAGATCACCCAGGGTGGTTGAACTAATCAGGAGAGAAGGGTGCACATATGGAGCTCCAGTGGGTACTACAGACGAGACAGTGGCTGTGCTAGCTGGTTTGGTTTGTGCCAGGACATACTTTGTTGATACTGGGACACCTACTGGGGGCAGGGAATCAATAATGGATATCGCTGCACTTGCACGAGTGCCGGGGTCTCTGATTATACATGAGTTGTCACTAGTTCGAGGTCGTTTGGCATACATGAATGCCTATGAAACAACTTTCTTTTTACATTTTGCAGAAACTACTAGCTCAGTGGCATGTGACTTTGTCCTAGGGGGACCTGAGGATATTTGTAATTCGGGACCTGAGCTAGCTTCGAAGGTGATTGGCTTAGTCAGTACAGGACATGAAGCACTGTTGATGCTTTTTTCAGTATTGGTGCTTTGATCCTGAGCTGGTTTCCTCCCTCTAATACTCTTGTGAAGCAAACGTGACTGACGGTCTAGTTTGTTTTCTATTTTTTCACATTTGTCAATTAGACTGCAGAGGAGTCGTTTGAACGCCTGAAACATTTCATCCAAGTCCATGATACTGGTAAAAGACGGGCTCCTCTGAGATGCAGCTGGGGATGGGGAAAGGGAGAATCAGTGGCGGGGGAGGGGAGAGGGAGGAAAGAGGACAGGGCACATGGGTATGGCTAACCGGTATATGGACATCATCCTCAGCATATTTGAAACTCGCGTCACATTTAAGGGCAGCAGGTGCAGACTGTGCTGACAATAGTTAAGGAAATGACCTGTCAAGTTTGGGCCCTAGACACTCCACCTCTCTTATACTAACTGATAGGTCTAAGTGATTAGTTAGAGTCTGAGTAAGATTGATCTTTAACATGGGACAGTGAATAATGGCAAGAGTATTCACATCAGAAATAGGTTTACTACTTGAGGACACAGATGTGGTTTCTGTACTTTCACCCTGGGATATGGCAGTTTGTGAGGAGTTTGCCATAACAGATGGGCTTTGAAGAATCAAGGTATCGTTCATCCCTCGACTCGTCTGGGAGCAGCTGATTTTTGTCTCAGACAATTCATGAGGTGAAATCAGTTATGTGACTAATTTAGAACTTAAACAGCTAAGAGACGCTGAGAGCTCAACAATAATACTTTTTATACCAGAGTCAATTTCTTCAGGGTTCGGTGGGGGGATCTTATGAAAGAAGGAGGTGAGCTTACGTGTATTCATATGGTGAACTGGGTGAGAAATAGTTTTGGAGGGCAGACACAGCGACTGAATCACACAGGATTTTCGGTATCATTGGTGACTGCCGTGACATCATTTGTTGGGATGGGATTAGTAGCACAGTCAACATCAATAACGCTAGCAGGAGTCAATATCTTAGACATGTTGCCTACCTTCTGGATTCAGACCGATAATCTGTTGCCTTTGTTATGGATACCGGCCTTCGGTGGGATCTAGTGATATCTGCTCAGACACAGGAAGTTCGTAATGAGTCTACCAATACTACCAGTTCTCAATCCCCCAGGCACTTGTTTGATGAGAAGATCACAGAAAAAACAGGTGTGCCTGCGTGGGTGGCAGGATTAAATGCAAGTCTCTTTCAGGCAGGTGTGTGCGCCAGACATGGGCATGAAATGCTGGAGACAGAACCTCACAAAGGTTCAGCACCGTCAAACTGGAATACTTAATCAAGGCTGTGGATAAACATAGGGCAGAGGTGGTGGAGTGTAGCTAGGAAGTGTGGCTGGTGTTGGCTCTCGTGTGAGCCAGAGAACAATACACTTCCTAGCGCAGTTCCTATTGCGTGTGTGCCGATTGCGTGCGGTCACGTGGTTATATCTGCCAGGGAGATGGCTTCAGCTAAAGCACCTAAACACACAGAAACAAAGAATGTTTAAGATACAAGGTGAATATAAGTCAAAATACTAACTGTGAGCCTCTACTGCTGAGGCACTTTAATAGTAGAAATGTCCAAAATTGAAGTATGAAACACAGCGTGTCACAGGTCCAGGAACTTGGGCCAGTGAACGGTACACTTCCTAGCGCACTTCCCATTGTGCACACGCTGATTGCTCGTGGGCATGTGGTTATATCAGCCAGGGGGCATGGCTTCAGTTTAAGCACCTTAATAGTAGAAATGTCCAAAATTGAAGTATGCAAAATAGCGTGGCACAGGTACAGGAACTTGGGCCAGTGAACAGCACACTTCCTAGAACACTTCCCGTTGTGCGCACACCAATTGTGCACGGTCACTTGGTTATATCAGCCAGGGGGTGTGGCTTCAGTTAAAGCACCTTATTTCAGGCTGACTTGGATTTTTTTTACCAATCCAAAAGGAAGGCTACAACCATTTCCAGTTTGCAAAAAAGGACAAGTAAATAGCTTCATGTCTTCTGTTAGACACAGCTTAAAAGGCAAAACCCCATAAAATACATACAACATTAAAAGGGACGAAGCATCCAAGTACATGCATGATTACAATGCAATCATTGCCCTCTTGTGGAATGCAAACATAGACCTACAATACATTGCAGACAATTCCGCTACAGTTACAAGATATATCACAGGTTATGTCACCAAAGCCGAGAAAACAGAGCTAAAAGACTGGTATGACATATCATCTGACAAAACATCATCACAAAAAAAATGCTCTCCCATAGAGAATGCGAGCACTACGTAGCCGTAGACCATTTAACATGTACAGCTTTATATGGCAAATCTGAACACATTGGCTGGCTAAACCTTGGACCAGCTTCATCTCAAAAAAGAGTACTAACTCCTACCAAGAGATTGAAAACATAGCCACATAGGATCCCAACAGCCAGGAGATTTTTTTTTAAACTTTTTAAATGACAGATACTACCCAAACATAAGTACTGCTTTGGAAAACATGTGTCTGTACAACATTGCCCAAAACTACACCTACAAAAACAATGCCACACCAAATGACACAATTGGCAAATATTCAGTGTCAACTTGTGAAGGAAGCATAGAGAAACTCACCATAGTCATTCTAATGAATCATATAAAGTTATCATTTAAATCTCTACAACATAGAGAACTGTATTACATGGCCCCACTCCAACGTTTTAAACCTTGGAGAAAAGAAAAAGAATGATGAGGTGATTTTGATTCATTTGAAGCTGCATTCAAAGCAAATGAAATCAGCATAACAAATGATAATTTCAAACAATACAAACAAATGTTGCACAATGAACACCAACAGGAGAAAAAAAATGAAAGCTCAACTAGACAAAGACACTGTTGAGGGTAGTCAACCTACCCTTATAGGAAGCCAAGAACCATTTCGAGAACCATTAGTGGGATGACAAACTGCGGATAATGTTGGGCGCTGGGGGGCTTCAATGGCCCAGGCATGTAGCAATTATGTTTAGATATAGGTTCATGGTCAGATCAGAACAATCTTCTTGGTGCTTAAAACTTATTGCTTTATTATTGCTTTTGCAATTCCACACAGTAAAAATGAAGCATCATAGTGGCAGATAACAACAGTCATTAACCCATTGGTGAGTGCAAACAGCCGACGCGCGTTTCGACCTAAGTCTTTTTCAGGGCTGTGAATCGTGAATAGTGGTTGAGTGCAGAGATCAGTGTAGTGACATGTGGGTTGATCATACAGGGACATTGAGAATTCAACATTGATAGCGAAGTCACAATAAATGAACACATATGGTTGCGGATGAGATGGTTATACATTGGATGATGATGCATGAAAGGATTAGAATGCAGTCATGGTATTTAGGCAAGGCAGGTAAGTTACCCCAATAATTGGTGAGAGTGAGTGAAAGTGGAGTGGTGTGTGACATAGTTACATCGGTAAAACGTTAACCCATATTTTGAAATCATAACAGATAGTTACATTGGTTGAGAAAAACACACGAGCAAAGTACCAAGGAAGAGAAGAGGGAAAATATTGGTTAGTTCAGGGAAGGAGCCAATAAGAGTAAAGGCAATGTGCTGGGACGGTTTGATGAGCTTACCAAGTAGAGTAGTAAGATGAGCTCTGAATAGGGCTGGTGGCTGGTCCTCCCGAGTCCGGGTGCCAGTTGGGCTGAATAGCCTGATCTGTGAAAAATGTGGAGGGTTGTTTTAGCTAATTGAATGAATGTGGGTTGAAAACCCAGGGATAGGCTAGAGAACACGTGGGTTGGGCGTGTAGGGCGAACATGCGTGGGGATGAACTGGAATTTCGGTCATCCGGTAGGTACATGCCAAGGTTGGAAGTGGTTGTTTCCGGAGGCATTCCAAGGCAAGGTTGCCTGTAGTAGTTGCGAGGAGCCTGGTGGGCATCTGAGAGAAGGGCGAAGGCCTGCCTGCTGAGGAGTTCAGCGCGGATATGGTAGGGTCAGGGGATAGGAATAGTCAGTCCCTAGTTTCATAGTCCTGGGTGGGTCACGGAGGGTGTTAGTGCAGTGTGTGACCCGGGATTGGGAGCAATTAGGGTCACCTGCCAGAGGGTGTCTGGTGTGCCGGCGTGGGGTCGGTTTCAGGAGGAGCCTGATGGCCTGGTGCATAAGCAGCGCCAGGCCGTTCCCAAGGGGGAACCGGTGGAACTGCTGCGCATGTAGGCATATAATAACGCGGTCGTGGATGTCGCCCCAGGTGGGGTGATGGCCATGTGCCCTCGGGAGGAGAAGGGGAGGGCAGACAAAGGTAGAGGGTGAGAGGGGGAGCCCTGTGGGGTGCTGCTGGGATGGTGCCAGGAGGCGGGGGGAGCCGGCGGATCGGATAATTAGGACCGCGGGCGGTAGACAGCTGCTAGGGGCGGTCGCGGACGGGTCGAAGGCGCGAACCCAGTACCAGGCCGAGGTGCCCGGTTGATAAGTGG
This sequence comes from Ambystoma mexicanum, assembly GCF_040938575.1. Classification (NCBI taxonomy): domain Eukaryota; kingdom Metazoa; phylum Chordata; class Amphibia; order Caudata; family Ambystomatidae; genus Ambystoma; species Ambystoma mexicanum. Next base: position 443,712,068 of record NC_090932.1, on the reverse strand, counting down.
GCATGGGAGTGAGGCCCCGCTCTTACCTGATGCTGTATCCAGCGGAGGGGAGCGTGGATCTTGCAACGAGGATGCAGGAATGGGAACTTCCTGGTTATATGACACCATTGATGCGATTGGTCGCACAGGGAGCGAGCTGATTGGTTGCACTAAGGGTAGACCTGATTGGCTACCCTGTGTACCTTGCTGGCGGTTGCCAGCCCAAGTGAGGCTAATGGTACGTGACCATAGAGCCTGTGAAGGGGATTTAATGTTGCTAGCATAGTGGGCAAATTGCCCTGTGAAGAAATACCAATTGACACATAATTTAATTAAGGTCAAGGGGCCTGAAAACCGAGAAGTGGGTAAGCGCGGCGGTCGTGGAGCCAAGTGCTCGCGGGGTTTGGTAGCCCCAGTGATGAGGGGGTAACCCGTGGGTTCAGTTGATGGGGGGAGGGGTCTCCGGCAGGGTAGGAAAATTGAAATTGAAGTGTCTCTCAGGACTCCATGGTGGTCAGAGGCCGAGAGACAGGTGAATAATAAGAATGGGGGGGGGGGGTGTACATCCAATTGGACACGTGGGTCAGGAGTTGCAAAGGGATGGTGAAAGTCAATGTGAGCAGGGTTGGTTGGCACGGGGAATTGCCCGGAGTGGGCATAACCAATTGATTGCCGTGAAGAGGCATGGATGGATAAGACCATGCATAAGATTGGACACTAATAGAGTGATAGCAAGGTCCATAGTGTTGCATGGAAGAAAGTGCAGGTGACTTCACAAAAAGACATGGAAATCATGGTCACTGTTTAGTCCAATATTGATGGTTCTGTATTTTCATATTAGTCGGGCTTCTTTTTTGCGGAGCAGAAGTTCTCTGTCACCACCTCTTGCGTCTGCTGATATTGATTCGAGTCCCACAAAGGTGATGTTGTCCTTGAGATCAAGCTGGTGTTCTTCTTGCCAGTGGAGGGCCAGTGGGTATTTGGTTTCTTGCGAGTGCAGGGAGCTGAGGTGTTCCTTGATTCTTGTTTTGAGTTCCCTCTTAGTACTTCCAATATATTTACGGTTGCATACAGATATAATTGCATAAATTACATATTTCGTTCTGCAGTTGATGTACTGTTTAATTACATGTGTATCGGTTTCACTGAATCTGAGGTTCTTGGTGGTTGTGGCGAATTTATACATGGAGCACATTCCACATTTGTAAAAACCTACGGGTTTGTTGGTCGTAAGCCAGTTGTCATTAGTTTTGGGAATAGGTGCCATGAAGGATGGGATTAGGATGATCTTGAGAGTTCTAGCCTTGGTGTAGGTCATAGTGGGTTTGTCAGGTATCCACGGTCTGATATCTTCATCGATTGATAGGATGTCTTTTGAGTATCCTCTGTACTTGGTAGCTATCACTGCAATATTGGGTGATATATCTCAATTTGTTATCGTTGGCAGTTGTTCCTCTAGTCTGTTCCTTTGGAGTCAGTAGGGTGCTGCATTCCCTCTTGTTTGCCATCACGTCTGCTGCTTGTATTGCTTGTTCTGGGTAGCCCCTTTCAGAGAACCGTCTGGTGAGGACCATGCATTCCTCTCCGTAGGTGGGAAGAGAGGTACAGTTTCTTTTAGCTCATATAAATTCTCCCTTCGGGATGTTGCTGATGACTGATTTTTTGTGGCAACTGGTAGCGTGTAATACTGAATTCACTTCCGTGGGTTTCCTGTAGGTTGTTGTCGTAAGTTCACTTCCTACTGGCCTGATGGTGATAGCCAAAAAATCGATGGTAGTATTACTTGAGGTTCCTGTCAGTTCAATGCCAAAATTGTTGTGATTCAGATATTGTTTGAATGCCTCAAGTTGTTCCATGGTCCCGCACCAGATCATCAAGATGTCGTCTATGTAACGCATCCAGGTGTGAATAAGTTGATAGAAGTCATTGTTGGCAAAGGCATGCACCTGTTCATAGTGATGCATGAATAGGTTGGCCATTGATGGTGCATAGGTCGCCCGCATGGCGATGCCCTTGGTTTGCCTGTAATATTGTTGGTCGAATAAAAAGACTGTGTTAGTTAGAGAAAATTCCAAAAGTTCCTTAGTGAGTTCCAGATGTGACCAGAATGAGGCAGAGGCTTTTGCAAAAGCAAATTATATTGCTTTAAGAGCTAGTTTGTTGTCAATGGATGAATAGAGGGCTTTGACGTCCAGCGTTACTAGAAGGTAGTCCTTGTTCCATTTGATGTTTTGTAGGACTAAAAGGGTGTGCATCGTGTCCCGCAGAAAGGTCAGTATCTTGGGTACTTCGGGTGCTAGTACATTGTTGATATATTGATTGAGTGGCTCTGTTATCCATCCCATTCCACTCAGTATGGGTCGGCCTTCTGGTATAGTGTGGAATTCTTTGTGTATCTTAGGAAGAAAATAAATAGTCGGCATCCTTGGATGTTTAAGATCAAGGTATTTCATTTTGTCGTCAGCCAGGAGTCCGCGTTTGTGCCATTTGGTCAACAATGTATTTGCTTGTATTTGGATTTCTTTTGTTGGATTGGTCTTGATAGCATCGTAGCATCCAGGGCTGGTAAGATGGTTGAAAGCCATTTGTACATAATCCCCTCTGTCCATGATGACAACGTTGCCATCTTTGTCAGCTTCCTTGATTATGATTTGGTGCTTGTCTTGTAGTTCCTTCAGTGCCAGTCTCTCCTGATTGGTAATGTTATCTCTTCCTCTTGAGTGTTTGGTTCTCATCTGATCTTCTAACGATTGAAGGTCTCTTGTAATGGCCAGGCTGAAGATTTCAATGGCATTGTCACCTTGCAGGTTGGGAGTGAATTTGGATTTCAGCTTCATTTCAGGTATTTTCAAATTCCTTTCCTCAATGTCAAGTTCTTGCAGAGTCTGAAGCATGCTTTGCGATTCCGTGTTGGGGGGATGATCCAAAGTAGTTAGAAGGTGAGTATATTCAAGGTTTTCCATGTCTATGGTGCTCAAGGGTGCTGGTATGGTCCTGGCTGGTTTCCATTTTATTTGTTTGGCGAAAAATTTCTTTAGTTTGAGTTTCCTGGTATATTTGAATAGATCTATCTGTGCATTCACGTAGTTAGTGTTGTTGGCTGGAGCGAACAAGAGACCTTTGTCAAGGATTTCAACATCATGGTCCGAGAGGGTGTGCTTGGAGAGATTAGTTACAAGGTGCGTGGTCCTGGTATTGATACCTGTGATTGCGTTTTGGATCTTGTCAATCTGATAGCACTTTCTTGTTCTTCTTGTGTGTTTCTTGGTACCCGCTCTCTTTCCTCTCTTGGTTCTAATCTTGGTGGTATGTTGCCCCTGGTAGGGTCCAAAAAACGGACCTGTTTCTTTTGTTGTTGTTGTTGTTGCGGTGCGCGTGTTCCTTTCCTGTATCGTTGGATCTCTTCCAGGAAATTGTAGCCAATGCTTCTGCTAATCTCATGTAGTCTAGACAATCGTGGTGCTGTAGTTCCTGTTTGTATGTTTGTAGCTGCGATGTTTCAGCTAGTTCCTCATTCACATCCATCTCTTGTTCTGGTTCTGGGTCGCTATCAGCATCTGATGTGGCTGGAGAGCTAGTGGGTGTACTTTCCTTGAAGCTTGTTCCCGGGGTGTTATCAAATTTGGGTTGAAAAGTGAACACTCTGTTATCCTGGTAATCTCTCTCATCCCTTGCAAATTTTCTACATTTTCTGATTTTGACTTCGTCTTGGTGGTTTCTTAATATTTCATACATGATTTTGTAATTCTTCTCTTTTGTTGCCGTAGGAAAGTTGCTTGATTCTATGTCGGTTTTTAGTTGGTCAATCTCTACAACAAGTCGTCTGTGAGCCTTGTAGGCATGTTCAATTAATAGTTCCATCATAATTTTAGAACCCATGATCAAGTTCTCTTCCCATTTGGCAGCCAAATCAGCATCGTCTGGGTTGGTGAAGTCTGGAAAGATAATGATTCTCAGTCCCCTTGGGATTTTTTCTTGTCCAAGGTAAGATTGGAGAGTAAATCTCTCCCAGAATGTGTTTATTTCCTTGGTACAGAGTCGTTAAAGTTTAAGAAATAGTAGGTAGGGATTCCCGACCCAGATAACTCCAACCAATTGCAACCTTTAAATCAGGGACCTGACCACTGCAGCACCCAAACCTATCATGGCTGACTATCTTGAATCATGGACAAATGACACTAAAAACCTCTTTTCGGCTAAAGGTTCTACAGTTGTTACGCTCACCTGACTCCCATGGAGGCGCTGGCCTGGTTCGCGCTGCTGTGACCTCTTCTAAGGTGATGCGCAGGGTTCGGAAGACGGACTGAAACGGGCCCCCAAATCTGGCTTGTCTGGCTCGCAGAAGTATCCTTCTGTAGGCGAAAATAGGGGATTAACTGTCTGTGGGGTAACGCAATCGGCCTCCCACTTTCCCCTCTCACCCTCCTTGAAACCCTTCTGTGATTTCTCATAGCGTCGCACCTTAGGGTCTGGAAGGACGAGCTCTCCATCCTGCTTCTGATGCAGGGGCACGTTGGTATCCAGTTACTTCACTGGATTTTCAGATTGGTGAGAACCAAACCTGCTTGGCTTCAGGGTAAGTTTTTTTGATAAGAGGTTCCCCTTGTGTCCATGCATTAATGTACTAATGCTAGTGTCTTTTTCCCCATAGGGCGGCCCCTATGGAAATGGAAGGGTACGGAATGCCGGGGAACAGGCACCGACCCGAGATGAGAGGTGAAATCCTTGTAGAAATCAGGTAAGTCTTTAATGAGCGTTTTTTGGTAATGTCTTTTCATTCGCTCATTAACGCTGATGTCTCTTTTTCCCCTTAGGGGCCGGGGTCCGGAAATGCCAGGATGCGGCGCGGACCCGAAATGAAGAGGGAATGAATCAACAGGTAAGTCTTAACATGGAGATTTAGCTTTCCTTATTCCCTTCTCTCTCTCACCTTTTGTTCTGGTCTTTTTCTCCCTAGGCACTGGGGCGTGACTGCGAATCTGGATGATCTCTGCTGAACATGGAGGCGCCCTGTAAAGGTGAGTGGAATGCGGCGCTGCAGCGATCGATGCGATGAGCTTTTAAATTAAAGTCTTCCTTTTCAGGATTGTAAGCGAGATGTCTCCAGGATGTGGATTTAGCAGGTAAGGACTTTTCCTTCTTCTGTTCTCTTCTTCTCTTCCTTTGCAGGTGATCCAGGATGCTGGCAAGGGTGGCAGAAGTCAGGATGCAGGAGCAGACACGGTGAGCGTCCAGCTGCTAGATGCAGAACAACGCGAAGCACGTGTGGCTGTTCGGGTGGGGTTTAAATAGCCTTGGAAGAAGTTCCAGGTATGTATCCTTCCTCCAATCAGGTATGTATCCTTCCCCGACCACGCCCAGATGGTAAATTAGTCCCACAGGTAAAGTAGTTCCTTTCAGGCCTCAAGGAGGCCGGGATCCTGCAGCATGGTCTGCATCAGGTAAGTGCACCCAAGCATTCCCATAATGAGCCTGGCGCCTATGGCGCCAGGACTGATGTCTTTTATGAGCCTGGCGCCATAGGCGACAGGATACTGTCCACAGCGCCCCTATATGGGGTTGCTGGGTCCTTCCTTGGGGACTGGATGTCCGCTTTCAGGGACGCCGGTCTTGAAGCGGCTCCCCGGGAGCGGGCATCATGACAGCACTCCCCCCCCCAAGGCCCCTCCAAAGGTTGTTCCCTCCGGGGGTTTTGGTTTGTCTGGGAAGAGTCGGTGGAATTTCCTGACTAATCGAGGTGCATGCACATGGTCGCTGTGTTCCCACGACCTCTCCTGAGGTCCGTACCCCTTCCAATCAATTAGGTAGAACAGTTTTGACCTAAACATTTTTGAATCTAAAATGTTCTTCACTTCGAATTCGGGCTCCCCATCTATTAGAATAGGTTCTGGAGGTTTGAGTAGTCGGGTTCCGGGTACCACTGGTTTCAGAAGTGACACATGAAAAACAGGGTGAATTCGCATACTAGCTGGTAAATCAAGTTTAACAGCCACTGGGATAATTACTTCCGTAATAGAATAAGGTCCCAGATATTTTGGGTTAAAAGTTCGAGGCCCTTTGAGTGGTAAATGTTTGGTAGCTAACCACACTTGATCCCCAATCTGACACGGAGGTGCTTCACTCCGATGTAGATCAGCATTCTTCTTGTATTTTCTCTTGGCTTGTTGTAGATGTGTAGTTGCCTCTTTGAAGGCTTGGGTAATTGTAGAATGCCGATGTTCTAGTGCAGGCATTCCGAGGTTCTGAGGTGAGTCAAGGTTTGAGGTTCGAGAGTGATGCCCAAACAAAGTATAAAAAGGACTGTGGCCAGTTCCAGAGTGTACCGAATTATTATATGCGTATTCGGCTATCCAAAGAATGTCTTTCCAGTTGCTCTCAGATTGCTGTAACATACACCGTAAGTACTGTTCAAGGGTCTGATTTGTCCTCTCGGTCTGACCATCGGTCTGAGGGTGGTGACTGATCTATAATCTTACCTCGATCTGCGCCATTTGACAACATTTGCGCCAGAAGTGGGAAATGAATTGGCTTCCCTGGTCAGAGATTGGTATAGATGGGAATCCATGTAGCCGAACAATATTTTCAAGGAATTCTTTGGCTAGGACAGAAGCTGAAGGTAAACCTTTCAAAGGAATAAAGTGGGCCATTTTGGAAAACAAATCCACAATTACCAGAATAGTATTGTACCCCGAACAAGGAGGCAGGTCCGTAATAAAATCCATTGATAGGGTGTGCCAGGGTACTGGTGGTATGTCTAGAGGTTGAATGAGACTGGCTGGTCTTTTCTTTTGACTCTTATTTTGGGCGCAAACACCACAGGACATCACAAAAGATTTAACATCTTTTCGCCAAGAGGGCCACCAAAATTGTTGTTTCACCTTTTCCTCTGTCTTGGCAATACCGGGGTATCCCTCTATTAATGTATCATGATAACCGGAAATAACTAGTTCGTGTAATTCCTTATGTGGCAGGAATAAGCATCCTTGGAAATAAGGTAAACCATTATCTATGGTAAAGTCTGATCCCTTTTGTATCCATTCCTGTAAGGTTGTAGGGTCCAGGAGTTGTTTCACTCTGGCTTGAATGTCTTCAAGCGTCTGTAACGAAGTCATGCCTAGAATCCTCTGTTCGGGAATTATTGGTACTGGTTCTGAGTTTGTATCAGATTCTCCCATTCCAATTCGGGATAAGGCGTCTGCTTTGCCATTCTTGCAGCTAGGTAGATAGGTAATCACGAAATCAAATTCAGCGAAAAACAAAGCCCATCGGAGCTGCCGAGATGACTGGGCCTTTGCGGTTTTCAAATACTGTACATTCCGGTGATCAGTGATCACTGTGATGGTATGTCGAGCGCCAAGCAGATAATGCCGCCAGGCTTTAAAAGCGGACTTAATGGCTAACAGTTCTTTGTCCGTGATTGCATAATTAACCTCGGGTGCCGAGAATTTTCTGGACCAAAATGCTACGGGATGCAGTTGGTTGGTTTCGGGATCTCTTTGGGACAGGACAGCTCCCATGGCTAGGCTGGATGCGTCAGTCTCGACGACATAAGGGAGATCTGGACGCGGGTGTTTCAATATAGGTGCAGAGGTAAACTTAGCTTTTAAATCCTGAAAGGCCTGCTCGGCTTCCTCAGACCATTCAAAACGTTTATTTTTCCTCAAGAGTGCAGTAATGGGTTGTACCACGCGTGAAAATTCCGGGATAAACCTGCGATAGAAATTGGCAAAGCCGAGCATGCTTTGAACCCCTTTTACAGAGCTAGGTGATGGCCATTTGAGGATGGCATCCACTTTTCTTGAGTCCATTCAGACTCCTTTGGGTGTCAGGATGAAACCTAGAAACTCGACTTCTGTGGTATGGAAAACACATTTCTCCAATTTAGCAAATAGTTTGTGTTGGCGCAGTTTTTCAAGTACTGCCCTGACGTGTTTTCTGTGATCAGGTTCCGAAGAGGAGTACACCAGAATGTCATCGATAAATACGACAACACAAACATCGATGAGTTCCCGAAGGACATCATTCATGAAGTATTGGAAGGCAGCCGGCGCGTTACACAATCCGAAAGGCATCACCTGGTACTCGATTAATCCGTATTTAGTACGGAAGGCAGTTTTCCATTTGTCGCCTTCTTTAACTCGTACCAGATGGTAAGCCCCCCGGAGATCTAACTTGGTGTATATGCAAGCGTCCTTCACCTGATCAAGGAGTTCAGGGATCAGAGGCAGAGGATAACGGTTTCTAACCATTATCTGGTTCAATGCGCGGTAATCGATACAAGTTCTAAGGTCGCCTTCTTTTTTGGGCACGAAGAACAAAGCCGAGGATGCCGGGAACTTTGACGGGCGAATGAAACCATTAGCTAGGTATTGATCCAAATATTGTCTCAAATGCAGATTCTCAGGTTCGGTAAGGGCATAAATCCTGCTACAAGGGGGTTGTGCACCGGGCACCAGATCGATTTCGCAATCGTACGATCTATGAGGAGGTAATGTGTTGGCCTGTTCCTTTTGGAAGACGCCCTGAAAGTCTTGGTATTCCGGAGGTAGTTGCATGGAGGCAGAGGTTACAGATGCTAGATTAATCTTCAGGTTTTCTGGGTAGCAGGTTTGTGTACAATCCGGGAAGGTTATTCTCTTAGCTCGCCAATCAATTCGAGGATTATGTGTCTCTAACCAAGGGATTCCAAGTATAACCTGAAACTGTGGAGCCTTGATTACATCAAACACAACACCCTCCCGATGGCCGTCGGGACTAATAAGAGTCACCTCAGTAGTGGAATGTGTTACCGGTCCAGAGGCAATTTCAGTTTCATCGACTGTGGTGATGACATCTTTGCTGGTTTTAGGACGGAGACGGAGGTTAATCCTAGAGACCAATTCACGATCCACATAGTTTCCAATAGCCCCACTATCGATGTATGCCTTTATTGCATACAACCGCTTAGGCTGTTCTGGATCTACGAGACCATTGGCACAATGAAATGCGAGGTCTGAGAGTTAGTTTTCAAGCTCGGCAAGCGGACCCCTACACTTGTCGGGCGGAGTCATTTCCCGAAACAGAGTCTTCATGGTTTTTATCAGCGGCTCCTACCGCCATTCGGGGCGGTTTTGCCGGGCAATCTCGTAGAAAGTGTCCAGAATTCCCACAATAAAGACATAATTTTAACTGCCGCCTCCTTTCACGTTCATTTTGAGTTAAGGGTCCTTTAACCCCTCCAATTTGCATAGGCTCAGAGACATCAACTCCCTTGGGATTACCATGGGTCTTGACCAACACCCGGGTCTCAAACCTGGACCGATCTGCTTTTCTGTTTTGAAGTCTGTGATCCAATTGGACCACTAAGTCTATATACTCTGTGCATTCTTGGGGTGGATTTACAACTTGGGCCAAGACATCTTTAAGTTCTCCGCGAAGGCCTCGATAAAACAACGTGACTCTTTTATCCTCTGGCCATCCCGTTTCCACAATTAGTCTATTAAAGGTTACAATATAGGATAGGAGGTCCTGATTGCCCTGTCGCAGGGATAGAAGTTCGTCATCCAGAGCCTGCCCCTGAGAGTGTCAAGCAAATAACCTTTCTATGCTTGCTTGAAACCTTTGAAAATCACGGAGAATCGGGTCATCTTGAGTAACCAGTGGAACTGACCAATCGGCAGCGCAGCCGCTGAGATATGACAATACAAAGGCTACCTTGGTCTGATCATTAGGGAAGGCCCCAGGTCTGCATAGGAAGTGCAAACGACACTGATTCATGAATACGGTGAATCGTTTGGGGTCCCCAGTAAAGCGTTCGGGGGGGGCCAGCGGCAAGTTTCCAGGTAGATTAATCTGCACAGGGTTACTGGAAACCACAGGAGCAGGGTTCCCTCTGGAACTGGGTAGAGGAGTTTGCCCAGCTTGACCTTGCAAAAGCTGTCTGGTCAGGTCATCAGTTCTTTCCTTTGATATTATTAATTCCCTCCTGAGGGCATTAGTCTCTTGACGAGCGGCATGTACTTCGGCCCGTAATTCCCCCAGTAATTGGGCCAACTGATCAGTCTCAGAACTTTCCATAGCGCCTGGGTGGGAATTTGTAGGAAGGCTTCGCGTTCTGTTACGCTCACCTGACTCCCACAGAGGCTCTGGCCTGGTTCGCGCTGCTGTGACCTCTTCTAAGGTGATGCGCAGGGTTCGGAAGACGGACTGAACCGGGCCCCCAAATCTGGCTTGTCTGGCTCGCAGAAGTATCCTTCTGTAGGCGAAAATAGGGGTTAACTGTCTGTGGGGTAATGCAATCGGCCTCCCACTTTCCCCTCTCACCCTCCTTGAAACCCTTCTGTGATTTCTCATAGCGTCAATCCTTAGGGTCTGGAAGGACGAGCTCTCCATCCTGCTTCTGATGCAGGGGCACGTTGGTATCCAGTTACTTCACTGGATTTTCAGATTGGTGAGAACCAAACCTGCTTGGCTTCAGGGTAAGTTTTTTTGATAAGAGGTTCCCCTTGTGTCCATGCATTAATGTACTAATGCTAGTGTCTTTTTCCCCATAGGGCGGCCCCTATGGAAATGGAAGGGTACGGAATGCCGGGGAACAGGCACCGACCCGAGATGAGAGGTGAAATCCTTGTAGAAATCAGGTAAGTCTTTAATGAGCGTTTTTTGGTAATGTCTTTTCATTCGCTCATTAACGCTGATGTCTCTTTTTCCCCTTAGGGGCCGGGGTCCGGAAATGCCAGGATGCGGCGCGGACCCAAAATGAAGAGGGAATGAATCAACAGGTAAGTCTTAACATGGAGATTTAGCTTTCCTTATTCCCTTCTCTCTCTCACCTTTTGTTCTGGTCTTTTTCTCCCTAGGCGCTGGGGCGTGACTGCGAATCCGGATGATCGCTGCTGAACATGGAGGCGCCCTGTAAAGGTGAGTGGAATGCGGCGCTGCAGCGATCGACGCGATGAGCTTTTAAATTAAAGTCTTCCTTTTCAGGATTGTCAGCGAGATGTGACTGGGATGCGGATTTAGCAGTTAAGGACTTTTCCTTCTTCTTTTCTCTTCTTCTCTTCCTTTGCAGGTGATCCAGGATGCTGGCAAGCGTGGCAGAAGTCAGGATGCAGGAGCAGACACGGTGAGCGTCCAGCTGCTAGATGCAGAACAACGCGAAGCACGTGTGGCTGTTCGGTGGGGTTTAAATAGCCTTGGAAGAAGTTCCAGGTATGTATCCTTCCTCCAATCAGGTATGTATCCTTCCCCGACCACGCCCGGATGGTAAATTAGTCCCACAGGTAAAGTAGTTCCTTTCAGGCCTCAAGGAGGCCGGGATCCTGCAGCATGGTCTGCATCAGGTAAGTGCACCCAAGCATTCCCATAATGAGCCTGGCGCCTATGGCGCCAGGACTGATGTCTTTTATGAGCCTGGCACCATAGGCGCCAGGACACTGTCCAAAGGGCCCCTATATGGGGTTGCTGGGTCCTTCCTTGGGGACTGGATGTCCGCTTTCAGGGACGCCGGGCTTGAAGCGGCTCCCCGGGAGCGGGCATCATGACAACAGTACACGCCTTTCCACCCACTCCAAGGGCGCCAGACAATTTAAGGCAACTATTTCTTAAACTTGAACGACTCTGTACCAAGGAAATAAACAAATTCTGGGAGAGATTTACTCTCCAATCGTACCTTGAACAAGAAAAAGTCCCAAGGGGACTGAGAATCATTATCTTTCCAGACTTCACCAACCCAGACGATGCTGATTTGGCAGCCAAATGGGAAGAGAACTTGATCATGGGTTCTAAAATTATGATGGAACTATTAATTGAACATGCCGACAGGGCTCACAGACGACTTGTTGTAGAGATTGACCAACTAAAAACCGACATAGAATCAAGCAACTTTCATACGGCAACAAAAGAGAAGAATTACAAAATCATGTATGAAATATTAAGAAACCACCAAGACGAAGTCAAAATCAGAAAATGTAGAAAATTTGCAAGGGATGAGAGGGATTACCAGGATAACAGAGTGTTCACCTTTCAACACAAATTTGATAACATCCCGGGAATAAGCTCCAAGGAAAGTACACCCACCAGCTCTACAGCCACATCAGACGCTGATAGCGAACCAGAACCAGAACAAGAGATGGATGTGAATGAGGAACTATCTGAAACATCGGCAGCTACAAACATGCAAACAGGAACTACAGCACCACGATTGTCTAGACAACATGAGATCAGCAGAAGCAATGGCTAAAATTTCCTGGAAGAGATCCAACGATACAGGAAAGGAACACGTGCACCGCAACAACAACAACAACAAAAGAAACAGGTACGTTTTTTAGACCCTACCAGGGGCAACATACTGCCAAGATTAGAACCAAGAGAGGCAAGAGAGCGGGTACCAAGAAACACGCAAGAAGAACAAGAAAGCGCTATGAGATTGACAAGATCCAAAACACAATCACAGGTATCAATACCAGGACCACGCACCTAGTAACCAATCTCTCCAAGCACACCCTCTCGGACCATGATGTTGAAATCCTTGACAAAGGTCTCTCGTTCGCTCCAGCCAACAACACTAACTATGTGAATGCACAGATAGATCTATTCAAATATACCAGGAAACTTAAACTAAAGAAATTTTTCGCCAAACAAATAAAATGGAAACCAGCCAGGACCATACCAGCATCCTTGAGCACCATAGACATGGAAAACCTTGAATATACTCACCTTCTAACTACTTTGGATCATCCCCCCAACACGGAATCGCAAAGCATGCTTCAGACTCTGCAAGAACTTGACATTGAGGAAAGGAATTTGAAAATACCTGAAATGAAGCTCAAATCCAAATTCACTCCCAACCTGCAAGTTGACAATGCCATTGAAATCTTCAGCCTGGCCGTTACAAGAGACCTTCAATCGTTAGAAGATCAGATGAGAACCAAACACTCAAGAGGAAGAGATAACATTACCAATCAGGAGAGACTGGCACTGAAGGAACTACAAGACAATCACCAAATCATAATCAAGGAAGCTGACAAAGGCGGCAACGCTGTCATCATGGACAGAGGGTATTATGTACAAATGGCTTTCAACCATTTTACCAGCCCTGGATGCTACGGTGCTATCAAGACCAATCCAACAAAAGAAATCCAAATACAAGCAAATACATTGTTGACCAATTGGCACAAACGCGGACTCCTGTCTGACGACGAAATGAAATACCTTGATCTTAAACATCCAAGGATGCCGACTATTTATTTTCTTCCTAACATACACAAAGAATTCCACACTATACCAGAAGGCCGACCCATACTGAGTGGAATGGGATGGATAACAGAGCCACTCAATCAATATATCAACAACGTACTAGCACCCGAAGTACCCAAGATACTGACCTTTCTGCGGGACACGATGCACACCCTTTTAGTCCTGCAAAACATCAAATGGAACAAGGACTACCTTCTAGTAACGCTGGACGTCAAAGCCCTCTATACATCCATTGACCACAAACTAGCTCTTAAAGCCATAGAATTTGCTTTTGCAAAAGCCTCTGCCTCATTCTGGTCACATCTGGAACTCACTAAGGAACTTTTGGTATTTTCTCTAACTAACACGGTCTTTTTATTCGACCAACAATATTACAGGCAAACCAAGGGCATCGCCATGGGGGCGACCAATGCACCATCAATGGCCAACCTATTCATGCATCACTATGAACAGGTGCATGCCTTTGCCAACAATGACTTCTATCAACTTATTCACACCTGGATGTGTTACATAGACGACATCTTGATGATCTGGTGCGGGACCATGGAATAACTGAATCACAACAATTTTGGCATTGAACTGACAGGAACCTCAAGTAATACTACCATCGATTTTTTGGCCATCACCATCAGGCCAATAGGAAGTGCATTTACGACAACAACCTACAGGAAACCCACAGAAGTGAATTCAGTATTACACGCTACCAGTTGCCACAAACAATCAGTCATCAGCAACATCCCGAAGGGAGAATTGCTACGAGCTAAAAGAAACTGTAGCTCCCTTTCCATCTACGGAGAGGAATGCATGGTCCTCACCAGACGGTTCTCTGAAAGGGGCTACCTAGAACAAGCAATACAAGCAGCAGAGGTGATGGCAAACAAGAGGGAACGCAGCACCCTACTGACTCCAAAGGAACAGACTAGAGGAACAACTGCCAACGATAACAAATTGAGATATATCACCCAATATTGCAGTGATAGCTACCAAGTACAGAGGATACTCAAAAGACATTGGCACATTCTATCAATCGATGAAGATATCAGACCGTGGATACCTGACAAACCCACTATGACCTACACTAAGGCTAGAACTCTCCTAAGCCCAACCTTCATGGCACCTATTCCCAAAACTAATGACAACTGGCTTACGACCAACAAACCCGTAGGTTTTTACAAATGTGGAATGTGCTCCATGTGTAAATTCGCCAAAACCACCAAGAACCTCAGATTCAGTGAAACCGATACACATGTAATTAAACAGTACATCAACTGCAGAAAGTAATATGTAATTTATGCAATTATATGTGTATGCAACCGTAAATATATTGGAAGTACTAAGAGGGAACTCAGAACAAGAATCAGGGAACACCTCAGCTCCCTGCACTCGCAAGAAACCAAATACCCACTGGCCCTCCACTGGCAAGAAGAACACCAGCTTGATCTCAAGGACAACATCACCTTCGTGGGACTCGAATCAATATCAGCAGACGCAAGAGGTGGTGACAGAGAACTTCTGCTCCGCCAAAAAGAAGCCCGACTAATATGCAAATACAGACCCATCAATATTGGACTAAACAGTGACCATGATTTCCATGTCTTTTTGTGAAGTCACCTGCACTTTCTTCCATGCAACACTATGGACCTTGCTGTCACTCTATTAGTGTCCAATCTTATACATGGTCTTATCCCTCCATGCCTCTTCATGGCAATTAATTGGTTATGCCCACTCCGGGCAATTCCCCGTGCCAACCAACCCTGCTCACATTGACTTTCACCATCCCTTTGCAACTCCTGACCCACATGTCCAATTGGATGTACACCCCCCCATTCTTATTTATCACCTGTCTCTCGGCCTCTGACCACCATGGAGTCCTGGGAGACACTTCAATTTCAATTTTCCTACCCTGCCGGAGACCCCTCCCCCCACCAACTGAACCCACTGGTTACCCCCTCATCACTGGGGCTACCAAACCCCGCGAGCACTTGGCTCCACGACCGCCGCGCTTACCCACTGCTCAGTTTTCAGGCCTCTTGACCTTAATTAAATTATGTGTCAATTGCTATTTCTTCACAGGGCAATTTGCCCACTATGCTAGCAACATTAAATCCCTTCACAGGCTCTATGGTCATGTACCATTAGCCTCACTTGGGCTGGCAACCGCCAGCAAGGCACACAGGGTAGCCAATCAGGTCTACCCTTAGTGCAACCAATCAGCTCGCTCCCTGTGCGACCAATCGCATCAATGGTGTCATATAACCAGGAAGTTCCCATTCCTGCATCCTCGCTCATTTGCGCTGCAAGATCCACGCTCCCCTCCGCTGGACACAGCATCAGGTAAGAGCGGGGCCTCACTCCCATGCCCACTTATCAACCGGGCACCTCGGCCTGGTACTGGGTTCGCGCCTTCGACCCATCCGGGACCGCCCCTAGCACCTGTCTACTGCCCGCGGTCCTAATTATCCGATCCGCCGGCTCCCCCCGCCTCCCGGCACCATCCCAGCAGCACGCCACAGGGCTCCCCCTCTCACCCTCTACCTTTGCCTGCCCTCCCCTTCTCCTCCGGAGGGCACATGGCCATCACCCCACCTGGGGCGACATCCAGGACCGTGTTATTATGCGCCTACATACGCAGCAGTTTCACCAGTTCCCCCTTGGGAACGGCCTGGCGCAGCTTATGCACCAGGCCATCAGGCTCCTCCTGAAACCGACCACACGCCGGCACACCAGACACCCTCTGGCAGGTGACCCTAATTGCTCCCAATCCCGGGCCACACACAACACTAAGACCCTCCGTGACCCACCCAGGACTATGAAACTAGGGACTGACTAGTCCTATCCCCTGACCCTACCATATCCGCGCTGAACTCCTCAGCAGGCAGGCCTTCGCCCTTCTCTCAGATGCCCACCAGGCTCCCCCGCAACTACTACAGGCAACCTTGCCTTGGAATGCCTCCGGAAACAACCACTTCCAACCTTGGCAGGTTCCTAGCGGTTCATGGATTTTGTTTCCCAATTACCCAATGCTTATTCAATGTCAAGACAACAGCAGTATATCATACACTAATGTTGTTCCAAACATAGTACTTCTAATGTTGTATCAAACATAGTACTTAGAATGTACTTTTTATGAGGGTCTAAAAAAATGTATAGGTAAAATTGCATACAACTATAGTTTTAAACTATCCTGCTTAACAAATTATACTGTTTTTTTTCCCCACAGAACATAAACCAGAGATTCGATATTCATAACACTATGGAACTAAATAACCACAGCAATTACAATGAAATACATATTCTATGAACACTATCCTCAATTGTATTACACTCATAAGTACCATATAGAGTTCAATATCATCCTTCCTCAATAGTACAAACACGTTGTACTTCCACTACATTATACTTCTTTTGGCAAGTTTTGTGAGGATTTGTAAAGGTGCAAAGTTATAAGCCACCCATAAAATGCTCTTCCTATAATTGTTCTTTTTCTGTGTTGCTATGCGTTGTCTTACTTCAAAGACAAACGTGTTACCCCCGAGTCATTTGGATATATAGGTAAAAATAAATGAAACAGGTATTTGAATGGATTTTAATAATGAGGAAAGTTATCAGGCTATCACTATGTACCATTGAAAAAGAGGTACTCTGTAATTTAGCATTTGCTGATTAGAGTTTGTATGTTTCTTTATATGAGAGACCTGTTTCATTGCCCTTCGATGATGTGTATTTTTTCTGTGTATAAGGGTGGATGTTGAAAGACAAGCTGCATTCCTTGATATGACACATCTGCCTACAATGTCTCCATCCACAATGTGCCAATCACTGCCTTTGTTTGAGTGTTTGCACCCTAGAATACACAGTGAAATATGTACTCACTCTTAATACATTTACGTTCCAATGCTCCAAACTACATGCATTTACATTTTTATTTAATAGATTATTTGCTTCTCAGTGAAACAGTTTTGATTATAAGGAGTCATTCTATATTCACGCATAAATTATCCTCCTTGTTTCCCTCAGCCATTAGGCTAAGATAGCAGAAATGGCCCTCCTCAACATTACGTTTTCAGACAACAAAAGGAACTCCTAAAATTGGTAATGTGCACAAACCAATGCCTAATAATCCTACAGTTCAACAGAAGACCATTTAGAAAGCACTTGAAAGTCAAATAATGGTGTGTAAAGGCATATGGGTTCCTTGAAAATCAAATGGCATGATTATTTGGAAAAAAATTAAATGACTAGCGCATCAAATAATGGGTTACATTATACTTGGAGCTCTGGAAACTTGCCATGCCCAATTGGGGAGGAGGTAGGAAACACAGCCGGAGACAACAGATTCAGAACACATGTATGGCTAAGCAAGTAGGCCAGGGAAGACCAGTCAGATCAGACTGAAGGAGCTTGGGACGGTTAATTCTGGGCAGCATAGATAGTTTTCTAGCTGCTGTGTCTCTTTCGGGGTTCTGGGACCTCTTGTAGGACTGTCTACCTGGGGATGGGAAATACTCCTCCCCCCAAGCATGGAAGGTAGACAGATGGATGCAAGATGTTGTGTATGGCTCCAGCAAATAGATTGTTTTCAAACTTCTGCATCCTCCTACTAGAAGCTATGACAGCGGAAAGTGGAAATCCTATTCCACTGAACTGTTGTTATGTGAGGTAAATTAATCCTTTTCCATGCCTTTCACATTTCTCCTTAGACACAGTGGCAACAGAGTAGGCCCAGCGCGGTTCCCTAATTCATGCCATGTCGCTCTCAGCCCTGCAGCTGTGATCCTTCTTTACAATACTACTTCTCCTATATTGTCAGGCACAAAACGTGCAGACTCTTGGCTGCCTCTCTATCTGGGAGCTGTGGCAGGTGAATGTGTGAGGGAAGTTGAGCAAAGAGGGAGTGAGTTGCAAGAAAGCAGCCAGGTAGTGTCTTGCTTTCCTCAAGGGAGTAAACAAACAAAAGAAAGGTGATGCAAGGTGACCGAATGCCAGATATTTTGTGTGTGATAAGGGGCGACTGCTTATTAGGAGAGGTTCCCATACAGAGGTGGAAGTGTAATATTAATGATTGAGACACGGTACCACTGGAAAACATTTTTTAAAATGCCTACCGTTAGTTCAAAGACTCATAAAACACGTCCTGGATGAGTTCAATTTCTCTCTTTCTGAGAGAAACTGCATCCGCTGGGCTCTGATACAACAGTGAATTGTAGAATGTTGACTGCTTTCTTCTTCCCATTTGTTTGTTTACCTAGTATTATTTGGCCAATCGGTTACAGGAGCAGGCATCCAATTAGGTTGTGGCTTGCTCGAATGCTAGTCAAGGGAGGGTGACGAAGGTACAAATGCCCTCAAATTGTATCCATAAAAATGGCCACTATGGCCGCAGGCACGTCAGAGACTCCACACCTCCAGGACAGTGAAAAAGATATGGAAACAGTCTGACGCAAGGGGAAGACCTCTGCTAATACATCAGCAGCCGCATCACCACAAAAGCAGAGGAAGTTGGCTGGGCTATCAGCTGTGGACCTGTGCACCAGTAAACAGCATGCTGCTCTGGAGCAGGAACAACCCAGCACTGAGCAGGTGATGCTACAGACAAGGAGACGGCCCTCCCACCCATGAAGATCCGAATTCTGACAGTCTTTCTGAAGATTCTGGAGAGTCACAAGGACCTTGTTGACTTGTTCTGTGATCTGTGAGCCTCACCAACCTTCGTGACCAAACCTCATGGTGATCACATGAAGGTATCACTTACCACAGTGGAGGGTTACAAGAGCGTGATGGATGCCCTCACAAAGCAGGGTCTGCAGTACTACACCTTCCCACTGGAGTGAACCAAAGGTCACACAGCTATGCAGCTGTGCAATCACCACAGAAGCATTGAAGAGCAGACAAGGAAGAATCATGTGCTTCAACTGCCAGCACATCAACCACACATCCACCTTCTGCTACCAGGAGCCACGCTGCCTGCAATGTGTGGAGAACCACAGATCACTACACTGCCCCTGAGATCTAAGTGTCATGGTCATCGGGCCAAAAACGGAAACATTCAAGGGCCACATACACAGGGGCCCTGGATGGACACAGTCCTGGTGCCTTTGGCCCAAGGTTCATGAATAACAATAAACAAGGACTAAACAAAACAAAGGGACTTTTTGTGGGAATTCCAACTGTGAGTTGCCCAGAATCGTTGTCACACTAAAGAAAACACAGTTGTGTCAAATGGGACGGGTTTAAAGAAGCCAGTTGGTCTGACTTTGCTTTCCAAATCGTCTCCGGTGCACTGTGTTGTGCTATAAAACACATGCTCAACCACCTTGGTTTTTGCATGTGCTTGCTGCCATCCAGATGAAGGTTTAGTTAATTTTAATGGATTTTCTCTGTGTTGGCAGGTGCAAGTTTTGTCTAAAAACAAGGAAGAGATTTCTTCAGTGGATTTCTCTCTGGAGGTTATTCACCTAAAACAGAAAGGCCCCTAGGTGCTTAGTCTAGAGATCCTTTTTCAGAACGATGTGGACCTGTGCGGATAGCACTGTGCACTAGATCTTGTCATTCTATAGCCGACCGGTTTCTGTGGAAGAAGGTGGATGAGCCACATTCATCAGGGCTAGACAAGGCATCAAGGTATATGCCCGCTGTTATTTAGTTGCAGCAGCGGTGTCTGCTTAACTTCTGTACCTCGCCCCTCTCCGTGTGGTATGGATGCTCTCCACAGGGGGTGAGACGGCCTGAAACCTGGAGCGAACGTCTCTGGTGGTCCTACGAGCCGTGCGCAAAGAAACCTCTTGCGCGCGGCTCGTAGGACCACCAGAGACGTTCGCTCCAGGTTCTGGGCCGTCTCACCCCCCGTGGAGAGCATCCATATGATGAATGTGGCTCATCCACCTTGTTCCTTCCACTTCTCCTTCCACTTCCATGCAGCAAAACACTCTTCGCTGCCTGGGATTAAACTTACCTTTGGAATTCCTGCATTCTGCTTCCATACTTACCAACTGGGGAACCTGCTCTCACCTGTGCGTGACTTTGTTGATCCTGACATACTTCTCCAAAGCTTCCGGAATGCTAACATCTTCTTCTTGACACCGCAGTTCATCTTCAAGCCCTCCGGAATGCTGACATCTTCATCCAGGCACTGCAGCCCATCTTCATATCTTCAGGGATGCTGAAATATTCATCATGGCACTGCAACACGGCACGCTTCGCCAGTGACAGCAGCACCTGCAAGTAAGAACGAAAGGCAAGGTTAGACACTTAAAAGACATTCAGTTTAAGGTTGCGCTACCCCCCAACCTCGCGCTTAGCCTTAAACCATCACTCACCTGTTGTCAGACATTGCGGTTTCAACCATCTTCTTCTTGGCCGAATTCCGCGCTCCCACAGCTGCTTTTGAACTGCATTTCCATCTATTGGGAAGAAAACAGAAGAGAAAACGTTATTCAGGAATTAACAGCAATATTGAGGGCAATAATACCAAGACAGAAAACAAGAAGAGGCCAAGAGAAAACGGAAAGAGAAAGAGACAAGAGGAGAAGCATAGTCGCAGCTGGACTGGACTAATACTTACCAGGGATCAGTGAAGGAACTAGTTCCCATTGACAAGCGCCCCTGCCAGAAGTAGCAGGACAGAGAGCTTACCATCAATAATTAACAGGTGAGCCCTATGGGCCGGTACATGCCCACAGAAATGGCACCTTTGGTAGAAGGGTTTGAGAGGCACAATAGTCACCGATCAGTGCACTCACGTTTTCTCATATCCACACAGGAGCAGTGTCACCAATTATCACCGCTCACGGCTCATCTGCAGTGGGAAAGACTGGACAGGGTGATCTAACGCCTGGGAGGGCTGCAACCGTGCCCCAACGCCTCCGCAGAGACCAGGTGAGCGTAACAGAACGCGAAGCCTCTATGACTCTCTGCCTGGGCGTTGTGGAAACTTCAGAGACAGACCTATTGGTCCAATCACTAGGGGAATTACAGGCAGAAGTACATGCTTCAAGGCAGGAAACCAGTGCATTAAGGAGGGATCTTATTGTAACTCGAGAACGAACCGACGACTTGGCAAGACAGATGCTACAGGCACAAGCAGGGCAGGTTCCCTTGCCGGATATAGTCCATTCTTCCACTCCACAGCAATCAACACCAGTTCAGGTGGTCCTTACAGGAGCAGTGCCTTTAGCCACGCCCAAACGCTTCTTCGGTGATCCAAACAAGTTTGCCAAATTCATGAACCAATGTCGCCTTCATTTCTTATGCAGACCAGGAGCCTTTCCTAATGATCAAGCCAAAGTTGCATTTGTACTCTCCTATCTAGGAGGCAACGCGGCGGACTGGTCAATACCATTGGTCACTCAAGATGATCCTTTGCTTCGGAACTTTGGGGATTTTCAGCATGAGATGGAGAAATTGTTTGCCCAACATACTCAAGGACAATCTCTGGACAACAAATTGTTGTCACTCAGACAGGGGAATCAAGATCTATTAACCTACATTGAAAACTTCAATTGTCTCATAGCCCAGACCAACTGGCCAGAAGAAAAGAGAACTATGCTCCTTTATCGAGGGTTATGTGGAGAACTTAAGGATGTGTTGGCTCAAGTTGTGAACCCACCTGAGGGGTGTGCGGACTACATAGACCTGACAGTGCAACTCGATCATAGGTTGTAAATTAGGAAAATGGATCGCGCCAGAACAGAGGGAAGGTCGGTTTACGTGCGACCCCGTGAGAACCAGACCAAACCACACGAACAGTCAGAACTAATGCAAATCAGTGGTTTACGGAGTCCTCTTACCAAGGCAGAGAGAGAGAAAAGAAGGCAGCAAGAAATCTGCTTATACTGTGGCAAAGCAGGTCACTTTCTCTGTGAATGCCTGCTAAAAGCATCCAAGAAAATAGTTGGAGCAACGGACAAAAACGACAAAGAAGAAGTACAGGACTCAGGAAACTGCAATGCCTGGCAAGCGTAGGGGTCCATTTGTCGAGCGAGAAAAAGGAATCCGTGCAGACCTCACATGTAGTCATTCCAGTGCTTTTGCGAATCACAAGCAACCGTCAAAGATAGATGCCTTGGAGGCGTACATTGACCGTGGAGCTGTGGGTAACTACATTGACCAAGATATGGCTATCCAAATAGGCCTTCCTCTCCAACAAAAGCAGAAATCGGAAAACGTCACAGCAGTGGATGGTTCTCAGCTATCATCTGACCCAGTGACACAATACACCGAGAAAGTCAAGCTTCTGTTGCAAGACAGGCATCAAGAGGACATTACCTTTGATCTCATCAGTGCTCCGCAGTTCTAGATAATATTGGGAATGCGTTGGCTGGAGACCCATAATCCTAGGATGGACTGGCAAAAATGAGTTCTGCCCTTTCCTCAAGAATGTGCCGACACCTGTTATAACAATGATGTTGTCAACCTGAAACCAAAGAAAGGAATCGTGCTGGGCCTCACTGGCTCTTTACCACTTGAATACATGGATTACCAGGATGTCTTCCAAAAAGAGCAAGCCAATGTTTTGCCCCCGCACAGACCCTACGATTCCCAAATAGACCTCGTACCAGGAGCCCAGATTCCCTGCAGCCGGATTTACACTCTAACAGAACAGGAAAACCAACATCTTCGAACTTACCTGGATCAGTATCTGGCAAACGGTTTTATCCGCCCATCCAAGTCCCCTGCTTCTTCGTGCCTAAAAAGGAAGGGGATTTAAGAACCTGTAATGACTACAGAGCAATCAGATCACAGTAAAAAATCATTACCCCTTACCACTTATACCAGAACTCCTGAATCAGGTGAAACACGCTCAGATTTACACAAAGCTGGATTTACGAGGGGCCTACCATCTTGCCAGAGTCAAAATAAGAGACGAGTGGAAGACAGCCTTTCGCTCGAAATATGGCCTCTTCGAATACCAGATGATGCCCTTCGGGTTATGTAACACCCCTGCGGCGTTCCAATTCTTTATGAATTACGTGCTTCATGAACTATTGGGCGTTTGTGCACTTGTTTACATAGATAATATGCTCTTCTACTCAAATTCCAAGGAAGAACATGTTGGTCATGTCCAAGCAGTTCTAGAGAAGCTTTGACAACACCAGTTGTATGCCAAGCTGGAAAAATGTTTCTTCCATGTGACTGAGGTCGAATTTCTCGGTTTCATGCTCACACCACAGGGCGTACATATGGACACGCGAAAGGTGGACGAAATCCTCCAATGGCCTTCACCAACATCCATGAAAGGAGCACAAAGTGTGCTCGGATTTGCTAATTTCTATCGTCGATTTAATCCTGTGTTCTCACAAATCGTACACCCAATTAATTCCCTGCTGAGAAAGAACAAGACATTCCATTGGGCCACAGAAGCTGAAGAAACCTTTTCGGAAGCTGAAACTGCATTTACCACAGCACCAGTTCTTCGACACCCTCAACCAGATTTGCCATATGTGGTTGAAACAGATGCTTCAAACATAGCAATGGGAGCGGTATTGTCCCAACGCAACCCGGAAACAGGACAGTTACCTCCCGTCACATTCTGATCTTGCAAGTTCTCTGCCCCCAAATTGAACTACGCAATCACATATAAGGAATTACTGGTGATTAAAGCAGCATTTAAGGCACAGAGACATTATCTTCTTGAGGCAAGACACAGGGTCACCATCATCACGGACCACCATAACTTACAATACTTGAAGACTGCCAAAGCATAATCCTTGAGTAACTTCGTTGGGCACCCTTTTTCGCAGAATACAGTTTTATAATCACCTATAGACCTGGAGTACGGAATGGAAAGGTAGACACACTATCACGCACGAGTGAAGAAAAAGGGGCTTTTACAACATCAGATCCCATGGCCATCATTCCCGAAGAATGAATCCAAACCAAGATCGCCACCACCACGTGTGTAGATGATTTAAAACCCAGTTTGCAATCCCAGATGAATCAGTCAACACAAAAGGAATGGCTTTTAAAGGGAGACCGGTACACCATCGAAAACAATCTACCATATTTTCAAGGACGCTTATATATCAAGGACAAGAAACTGAAAAATCAAATCATCACAAACTATCATGATTCAATAGTGGAAGAACATCCAGGAATATACAAAACTCAGGCTAAGATAAAGCAAAACTACTGGTGGCAAACTTGGAGAAAAGACATTGCCCAGTTTATTGCAACCTCTGGTGTCTGCGCACAACACAAGTCTCAGAAACAAAACCCTATTGGCTTACTACGTTCCTTGATGGTACCATCAGCACTTTGGCATAATCTGTCAATGGACTTTATTACGGATCTTCCTCCCTGCAATGGTTACAACACCATCTTAGTCATTGTGGATTTATTCTCCAAAATGGCCCATTTCATCCCTCTTAAGGCACTCCCAATTGCATCGAATGTCACTACTGTGTTTCTAGAACAAATTGTCCGATTACATGGATTTCCATCAATATTAATATCGGATCGTGGAACTCAATTTGTTTTCGCCTTTTGGAGAAGGTGCTGTACAATGGCCAAAATTGACCTCCGGATTGGGGATAAAGTCTGGTTAGCATCCATATACATACTGTTGAAAGGACAAAGGGTCTTCCGCCCCAGATATTTGGGCCCCTATACAATCAAAGCAATAATCAACCCTGCCGCCATGAAATTAGAGTTACCATTGCACATGAAGATTCACCCAGTATTTCATGTCTCTCTCCTCAAACCAATGAAACCAAATACACGGATTAGCCCTCCACCAGAGCCGAAATTACTCAATGGGGACCAGAGTATGAAGTTAAATCCATCCTGGACTCCAAGTGGTTCGGTCCAAATTGCATTACCTTATAGACTGGAAAGGTTACGGACCTCAAGACCAAACATAGGAACCTAGTGAACACGTCCATGCTCCACGTTTAATCAGGCAGTTCCATCGCAATAATCCCACCAAACCAAGACTGGGAGGAGGACTACCCTTGAGAGAGGCCTTGAGGGAGAGTGCTGTCATGGTCATTGGGCCAAGAACACAAACATTCGAGGTCCACATACACAGGGGCCCCGGATGGATATAATCCTGGTGCCTTTGGCACAAGGCTCGTGAATAACAATAAACAAGAACATTTATTTGGGACAAGAATGCTTTTATTTTGGATATAACACCTCATTTTGGGTGCAAGGTGCATTTAACATGGAAACTTCTATCACTAAAGCAACCCCACGTGTACTCTTGGGTGTGGCTGCATTGGCTTGCCTTGCACATGCTGACCCTTGAAGAGTGGCATGGTGTGGCAGGCAAGCCAGACCTAGTGGGCGTGCCCACGATCAAAGCTATATAAGCTGCTCCGATCCCTGAGGCAGACGCTTCACGTTATTCTGCAATTGCATGCAGCAAACGCTCACCGCCGCCTGAGATTAAACTTAACTTTGTAAAACCTGCTTCCTGCTTTCATATTTACCAACTGGGGAACCTGCTCTCACCTGTGCACGTCTTCGTTGATCCTGACATTCTTCTCCAAAGGTTCCGGAATGCTGACATCTTCTTCTTCACACCACAGTTCATCTTCAAGCCCCCGGAATGCTGACATCTTCATCCAGGCACCGCAGCTCATCTTCAAATCTTTGGGGACACTGAAATATTCATCTTGGCACCGTAATACGATGCACTTCGCCAACAACAGCAGAACCTGCACCTGCAAGTAAGAACGAAAGGCAAGGTTAGACACTTAAAAGACATTCAGTTTAAGGTTGCGCTACCCCCCAACCTCGCGCTTAGCCTTAAACCATCACTCACCTGTTGTCAGACATTGGGTTTCAACCATCTTCTTCCTGGCCGCTTTCCGCACCCTCACAGCTGCTTTTGCACCACATTTTCATCTATTGGGAAGAAAACAGAAGAGAAAACGTTATTCAGGAACTAACAGCAATATTGAGAGCAATAATACCAAGACAGAAAATGAGAAGCGGCAAAGTGAAAACGGAAAGGGAAGGAGACAAGAGGAGAAGCATAGTCGCAGCAGGGATCAGTGAAGGAACTAGATCCCACCAACAAGCACCCCTGCCAGAAGTAGCAGGATGGAGAGCTTACCATCAATAATTAAGAGGTGAGCTCTATGGGCCGGTACATGCCCACAGTAATCGCACCTTGGGTAGAAGGGTTTGAGAGACACAATAGTCACTGATCAGTGCACTCACGTTTTCTCATATCAACGCAGGAGCAGTGTCACCAATTATCGCTGCTCACAGCTCATCCGCAGAGGAAAAGACTGGACGGTGGTGATCTAACTCCTGGGAGGACTGCAACCGTGCCCCAAAATCTCCGCAGAGACCAGGTGAGCGTTATACTAAGCAATCTGGCAACCTGCACCAATGCAAAGGACCACACCCTGCCAGATACCATGGATGTCAGGCCCTAACCAACACCAAACAGGGTGTGCAGTAGAGGAGAGCACCATGACCACTGCAGACAGAACAGCGCCCAGCAGCCACTGCACAGGACTTGCAGAAGAAAACTGTCACGCATCGGAGCAGAATAACCCACCTACCACACCAAGGGACCGCATATCCAGGACTAGGAACAGACAACTGACAGGCAGCGGAATAACCACCTCACCCGCCACATGGCCAAGGCCCAGCAAAGACCTAGAGGACACCCACCATATCCAGCCTAAGCTACGCTGATGTCCTAAAGGTGCCACCCAAGCCAACATGAGTGGCTGCCCAGCACAGGAATAGGGTGCAGCGAGCTGCATCAACTGGAAGACCATAATTCCAAAGATTTAAGCTGTTGTCGCAGAGCTGAACATCAACCCCATTGAGACGATGGTGGCAGCGCCCATCCTGAGCCTGTTCCAGGGAGAAGAATCAAACCAACATGGTTTATAAGCCCCGCTGCACCATCATGTTGTAGACCGCCAACTTTAATCCAGAAAAATACATACCAATTCCAGTAGGCAGTTGAGAGCAACATCCCAAAGCAGAAGACAAAGTGATCATCCATCTATAACCTACCAGGAGGCATTAGCAGTCAACTGCTGAGAAGAACGGCACCCGTCACCAGTGGGAGAAGTTCTGTACACTTGATCTCCTGCAAGTACAACGTGCTCACAAGGCTCCTGCAGAACAAATCAGACAGCAGCGTGGAGAGAAGTGGGAGGCTGCAACAGCCAAGCTGAAGGAGGCAGACAACTCAGTGTGAAGAATGACTCATCGCTTGACTTGAAAGAAGAAGCAAAGTCTACCAATCCAGGGACGTACCCACCTTGCATGCAGCAACAAGAACAAGGTGGGTGTCCTCGCCAAAACACTGGAGGCTTTGTTCACCGCGAACAAGGCAAGCAGGCTTTCAGACAGAGTGGAGCAAGAAGTTGATAAGCATCTCGCAGAAGAACAAAAAGGGATGGCAGCCGAAAATCCTTGCAACTTTCACTGGGAGCTTCAAAGCCAACTCAAGAGCAGCCTTGTAAACTATGCCCTTATTTGGGAGACAATGATTACAATTTTTTTCAAAAGACTATCTTATTAATATCATTTTAAGACTTTTAGCTCTGCAACAGGACTTTGCAGGGATGTAAAAAAGTAAACAGTTTAAATGTAATTTTTGTGGCTTTTAAACAAGATGTGGAAGCCTTCACTGCCATATTGGGAACAGAAACGGCAAAGAAGGGGATATTCTAAGGAAAGTGTACATGATGCCACTTTGAAATTCAATACTTACATGCCTTATGATAATCTATACCCATCTATAAAGTTATAGAATTTTAGGTTGAATATTTATCACTGAAAACGGCAAAGAAATATTAGACGGACAAAACAAAGTCTCAACAAGTAGAGAGTTGATCTGTCATGCTCTGCGTGAAATATGTAATTTGCCTAGATAATTTGTAAAAATGCCACAAATGCGTAAATGTGTGATTTATGTGAAGAATGATTTTAGCTAAAGTAACTATGGGATGATCCTTAGCATTGTAAAGCTACATTATAAAGCTGACGTCAAGTCCCTAAAAATTCCAACCAGCTGACAGAAAGGCGGTAACAAGCACCCCTGAAGAAATCCAGTTGTTTAGAGGGGTACTCAGCTAAACCTGCCCCACCATATAATCCTATGATGTCACCATATAAATAAGGGAGGCTGACAGAACACACACTCTCTCCTGAATTTCCAGTGCCTGGTTATCCTGATATTCTACATTCATTTTGCCAGATTCCAGATTCTACTCCCAGGCCAAAGCATAGCTGACCCTATCTCAGCGAGACCTTGATCCAAAAATCCCAATTAAAACACCCAAAACAAGAACAGACCAGACTGGCTTTTTGCCCACTAACTGCATGCCCACCGTACCCCGGCCATCCAGCTGTACCTTTGCCATCCAGTGACCAGAATTGCCCAGCTGTTTGCTGTAAGGGGCACCTGCCGTGCAGGGATGTGAACCCGGTTGACTGTCCCAAAATCCCAAACTCAAGTGTGAACTGTGAGTATTTCCCCATCCCACAGCAACACATAGCCTACCCCATCTTTATGCTTTTTCTTTTTTCTACTCTCTAATTAATCCTATCCACGCCTTGGTAATTTATTCAATTGTCAAAATTCTTTGTGCATCCTGTCCTTGATTCCTAGTGCTAGCGCCATTCTTTCATTCACCCCATCTTGTAAATCCTTAGTAATATTTTGAATAATGTAAGTAATTTCCACATAAAAAGAAATCCGATGTAGAGCGGCTTAATCGGGCCAATTATTCTGTTTCATGGGCAGCGCTATTTTCTTCGTAATCTAGTATAAGTAAACCTTGTCTTTTTCTTTCCAAACCGATTTCCTCTCTTTAACGGCTTTATTTTTCCAAAACTGAACCTTCTTTTATCTTGCAAATCTTATTCAATCATTCAGCTAGAGAGTTCTTATCACTTCTATATTGTCCATGTGATGTGCATCTATTCCCCAACCCAAAAACTGCATTTTGATTTTGAGTATTTCACCCGTTTTTCATAGAAATCATTTTTGACGTTTAAAACTGCAAATGAGTAAAATGCAACTTTCCAACGTGTGATTCGGCTGCATTGTGTTTCTGCTTTCCACTCGCTTTTTGAACTGTATGCCTTTTGTTGATCCCATGCCTTGTGGTTGCTAGTGCTGATACCCTCCTGCTATTGTGAAAAATCATATTTTCTTTGTTGATTTAACCGTACATTAATTAATTATTTGTCAAAATCCAAGTGTCATTTCATGCCATTACAAAGGGTTTAAAATCCATGTTTGCCTCTTTTGATTCTGTTTGCTGCCTCACATCCCTGACTACCTGCTGCTTCTTTCTATCCACTTGAGGGAACTTTGCAGGGGGAAACCTCAACTTGGGTGCTATCTATCCGAATTGAAAAAGTTTTCCGATTCATTTGTGCTTTGGATATGTTCTTGTAGAAGGTTAAAAAATCTGTATTTCAGTGATTTCCATAGTAATTATCATCCCATTGGTGATTGCTTCTCAATGTTAAAATGTGTGTGATTTCTTTGAATTTTAAAATAAATAAATATTGCATTCCCACCAACCGGCCTGGTTCATGGTATATTGTGACCCGGGGTATTTGTAAAAGGGGGTGTTAGATGGGTTGTGTGCATTCTCAAATTGAATTTACAGAAAATAAAGAGAAAACATTCCAATTGTGTGCTACACCCAAGGCTAAGGGCAAAGGTCCTGGTTCTGGTGGGAGTCGCCCGATTGAAATCCTCAGCAAAATTGGGGGCTTGTAGCCGGGATTTGGGTTTGTGTTGCCACCAGTGGCAGTTTAACACAGCAGACTAACCTGCAAGATAGTGATACTTTGTGTGGTTGAAACACTGGGTTAAACTGTAGAAGTGCCCTCCAAAACAAATATCTTAAGTACGAGGCCTGTGTATAAAATTAAAGCTAAATTAAACCTAAAATAGAAAAAAATAACAGAATACAGAATGCCATTATATACATGAATTAATAAAGAAAGAACATTTCCAAAATGACCAGAGTAGAGAGCAATATGGCCAGGGAGCACCTTCTGCACAAGTTATTTGTCAGAGGGGAATGGACAGAGCAAGATGAAAAAGTCTGACTAGAAGAAATGATGCAACAGGTCACCGCCATGAACATGGACATGTGGCAGAATGGTGGCCTATTAAATCAAGCTTTGAGCGAGTTATACATAACTCTGAAAATTAAAGAGGAACAGATTAAAATTGTGAGAATCACAGCCTACATGTATCTCCATATGGGGGCGATGCGGGAAAAACATGAAGAAAATAAAACTCGTGTGCAAAATCAATCTGAACTCTTAACTAAAATCCAGACTGAACTAAAATAAGCAGAAGAAAAATTGCAAAAGAGCCAAGATTTGGATGTAGAATCTGGAAATGACATTTAAAAAAATTAAAAGAGGACTTGGCTCTACAACAGCAAAAGAATTCAGACAAAGAGGCCCAATTAGATGCATTAAAAGAGGAGTGTCAGGAAAAGGTTGACTCTCTAAAATAGAGTCAACAGAAATTAAATCAACAACTAAAATATAATAAAGTTTGATCAGAACAAATAACCATGTTACAGAAGCAGAGTGAGAAAGTAGAAGAGGAAAATAATACATTCATTATGAGAGACCTCCATTCTCAATCAGCATTTGATGAATAGCGCCAAAAACTAAATGCCACCAAACAACATAGGGATGACCTGGCTGAACAGAAGGGCACCCTAAATCTGGAGAAAGATTCCCTATACCAGGAAGTAAGCAATTTAAAAACAGATTTACAGGAACATTAGTTGGACCTCCAGAAACTAAATGAATTCAAAACAGAAAATGGAAAGTTATTGCAGCACACCAAACAAGCAGAAGGTGCTCTGGAAAAGAACACCCAAACTAAAAATGCACACATTCAGGAGGTGAGTCTCTTGCAACAAAATTTGGCTCAGTGTGCCCAAATTATACAGGTAGCACAAAGAGAAAATGAGGCCCTCTGTGTGGAGAAAGATGGACTCCACAAGCAATTGACAGCTCAAGAGCGGGTCATAGAGGCCAGTAAAGGCTTGATAGCCTAACAAGAGGCTCAGAACTTCGCCTATTTACAAGAGATAAGGGCCGAGAAGGAGAAACTAGTGAGGTTGGAGAAAGAGTATACAAGATTCAACCCAAATTGGAGAGTCCCCAACAGGTAGAGAGGGACAGGGCAACCCCTGATCATAGTATGATCACCTCTGTACTAAGGGACTCAAACCCATTGAATACGTAGTGCACTGCTGACTTCATAACTACGGGTTCACATGAGCCAGAAACCATGAGGTCATCAGAATTAAGTAGGCCTAGCATGATGGAGCTGACAGGTCGACCCCCCCCAGAAATTGATAGAATGGTATCCCTGTATAGATTCAAAAATATAACGGCTGATGTCTCTGACCAGGAAACCTCATATGACGAGAAAGTCAGGGAATTTGATCTGCAGAATCTGTACCTCCAAAGGGGCTAGTTGGTTCGATTTGCACAGAACAACAACAGGAAAAGAGGACCCAAAAGAGCATCCTGGAGACCTCCACCCAATCAGGGCTGTGGAGGAATACTCTGCCAACCCTGGAAGCAAGGAGTAGTCAGAAGACTACTCTCTTGTGCGCCACAGGGGAGAAGAAACTAGGCCCCACCATTCTGCGAGCCCCTCCCAAGCTCACAGAATCAGGGAGCGCCTAATTGATCATGAGGGGACCTCAAACAGCAGCACATCTGAGTCTGAGGGCGAATGGACTCCAGTCGTGCGGCGAAGAAGGCAGATAAACCAAAAAGAGTTCTGGTGAAAGACCCCATTAGGCAGATCAAGGCCATCAGGAATTTCATGAAACTGCAAAATAAAAACGCAAAGTATTCTGTATGGGAGAATTTGGAACTCTATGAACAAATATTGGACACATTTCAGATAAAAGTCACAACTCTAGATTATGCCAAATTGAAATGCTCTCCAGAGTACTCCAGCTTCTTTTCTAGACTGGAAGACCAAAAACATTCAAGATGGTCCATCTAAAAGGTGGCCATCTTGAAGCACTTCTCCACCCATAGAAACCGCAAGAGGCACGCAAAGCAGCCCCCAATCTACAGTGTGGAGAAGATCAGGCCCCACGAGAGTTAGTGCAGGAATTAAAATGCACCTTTGCCCAAACCACCTGGAGGGTGCGCATGGATAGCAGAGAGATTATCACTATCTACTTTCATGCACTCCCAAAATACATTATGAACCAGCTGGTGAGGGATTTCCATGATGAAAGAACTCTGGACTGGGTAATAGAGCAGGCTACCCAGAAATATGAAGTCCAAAAATCTGCAGAAAATAAAAATCAGGTTAAAAACTTCAAGCCAACCAACACCCCTGTTGCTGCCAAAGTGGCAGAGGTGAACGTTGACCCCATTTTAGACCTAGAAATGGAGGAGCCTAAAAATTCACCAATCCCAAACCAGCAAAACTAGAGGCCAAGAAGGCCTTCAGGCCAGTCACAAACATGTGGCATTCAAGGAGGTAATCCCACCAATGGGACTCCTAATTCTCCTGATTATATAAATCCCAGATATAAGGGCAACCAAGTGGTCTTGGGGTATGTATGTACAGCCAAAGGGGGGATGCAATCAGGTAAGTACTGCCCCGGAAACTTCCCTCCTAGCTTCCCTCAGGAGGGCAGTAATCCTCCAAATACTGGGTTAAGTTTATTTCCCTGGTATCCAAAAAAACCCAACCTGCAGGACAACCCTTCTTTCTTTCCCTGCTTTCAGGAGCACAGACTGCCCAATCTGGGAGAGGGGAGGCCAAGGGTGGAGGGTTACCAAAATCCACCATATCTAGGGTACTCCAGGAGAAGGGTTAGTTACCCTTCCAGTGAACCATCTAGATGTGAACAGAGCCCCCCCGTACCAGCTTGAACGGGTGTCCCAACTGGAGCGCCAGGTCCAGAACCTCACACAGGATCTGGGTCACATGTTGAGGGCTCAGCAAAACCCTCTGATGAACATGGCGGCTCAGAACCACACAAACCAAGCATCTGGCACCTCAGAACAATGATGGGGAGAGAACCCTGACAATTCACCGGTTCCAGAGGAGGATACATGGGAGGAAGGGGGGTGTAAAGCCCTAGAGGAAGCTTCCATCCTCACCCATGAAAAGCCCCTGTATACTCAGGAACCGGAACAAAAGTCTCTTGCCCCCGAAAATCTGCAACCCAGGGAACAGAGGGTGGGTAGGAGAAATAAAGACTTCAAGAAGACCCATTTTGTAGAGGAAGTGATTGTCCACCTATTTGAAGGGGAAGAATCCTTAGAGGATTCTGGGAAAGAAATCTTCTCCTTCAGGGATGGGGGAACTCCTCCCAAAGAAAAATGGGTCCCAAGAGATCTAAATGAAGACTGGGTGGGTGTGGGGACAGATTCAGAGCCACCCATCCCTGAACCCCAGAATTGTCATCCTGAGAAAAAAATAGTAATGGAGGGATCCTCCCCACAAATTGATTGTAGTGACTGCCACTCGGTAAGCGAGGGGCAGAACAGAGATAAGTGAAACAGGGAATTCCAAAATCTCCACTATTTCAGGATGCCACATTTTCATTACAGATTCCCAGACTCTGGCCCAGAAAATTGTCCAAACTTCTACCGTGTCGGAGTCCAAAATAAAGAAATTGACTACCCAGCTTGCCCAAAATGCACATTACTTTTGCCCACTTGAGGGAAAAGAGAGGATATTTTATGCCCCCATTCAAGTGCAAGGGCAATGTTCAATTTCAGCACTGGTGGACACTGTATCCCAAGCCACTCTTCTGTCAAAAAGGGCCTTTGAGCAACTAAATTCAGGAAATGGGGAGAGATACCAGATCCCTCTCACCCTCCTGCCTGGGCAAATCCAGAACTTCGATGGGAAGGAAATTCCTGTTGAGGGGACTCCGGATTTGGAAATAAAAATTGGGTGACACAAAGTGAAACACCCAGTCATAGTCATGACTCCAGAGGGAACACCCTGTTTTCTAGGGAATGACATACTGCGCAGGTTGTCCCCCTTAATAGTCTGTGTGAACAAGGTTCTCTGGACTCATTGTAACAGGCCAATAAAATTAAAACAGAGTGTCAACCATGTTAGTTTAAATAGCACATGCCACATGGTTAAACAAAAATCTGACCACATTGAGTTTCATTTCCAGAACAATCAAATACTTGATGTCACAGTAGTTGCTGTAGGACACAAACTGGTGATGGGAACTCCTCT
The DNA here is from genome assembly GCF_040938575.1 of Ambystoma mexicanum. Lineage (NCBI taxonomy): Eukaryota > Metazoa > Chordata > Amphibia > Caudata > Ambystomatidae > Ambystoma > Ambystoma mexicanum. The sequence goes on along the minus strand of NC_090932.1, from coordinate 443,677,648 downwards.
CCATTCCTGAAAATCAACCTTCCTTCCAGTTTTAAGTGGCATTGCACACAGGAAGGAAATACTTTGAAATTGTATACTGATTCACAATCTGAAAATCCCAATTCTATACTCAAAAGTGATGAGAAAACAGCTCGAAGTTTAGCTGATATTCAGAAAATTAGAGAACAGTTGTTCATCCCTATTCATTTAAATAAGGGGAAGGAATCTGTTCTCGCCTGTGTGGGCATGAAAAATGGAAAGAGTTTCATGAGCAAAGCCATGTTCAGAAAGCTCAAAAAAAATCCAGCAATTCCCACATTTAAATTGATCGATAAGTGGGAAATGCGCCTGGAAGCTCCCAATTCCAAACATCTCCTGCCTAGCAGGTGTATGCTCAAAATTTCTATAGGTAACAAAAACACAGAACATAATTGTTGGGTCGTGCGAGAGGTCCCTGCTGCATTCTATTTAGGCAGTAACATTCTCAAACGGTTTGCCATTAATTTGGACCTGATAAATTACAAAGCCTGGTCCCGACTAGGGGGCAATCCCATGGACGTTGATGATTCAGAAAAAGCATTTCGTTCAGCCCAATTGCTGCCATATCCACTTGAAGTTCAAATTGGAGAAGAAGTCACCATCGCAGGACAGACTTGACAATTCCCACTTGAATTAGAAATTAAAAGAGGACATAAACTGCAAAATCTTGATGAAAATGTACACCTCAATGCCCATCTCTAACAGCAGGGGTTGGGGTTGAACCCAACCCCATTAGTCAATATAGAACGCAACACCGTTCCAATAGTGGTGGGTAACAGCGACCTCAGAAGTATCTCTCTGGGCATGCAGGCACCATTATTGGAATGGCGGTTGATGATTGACATTTTTCCACGAATCTAGGAAATGAACTGATTTGACCAATCCCCAAAGACTGTTTTGACAATGACAGTGACAATGACTTACCACCAGATAGGATCTTCACCCGGCAAGGGGGGAATTTCCTGGTGTACTCTTGCTGCCCTTACGGGGAGGATGAGGTGACCTGTGACATCAGGCAGGATGAGGTGATATACCAGGTCCAAAATGACTGCCTCTCCAACCTGAAACCCTCTGTCCAGGTCAATACCCTAACCAGAGACCTCTCCACCCAACTGGAGCAGGTCGTTGAGATAGCAAAACCTGAAGTCTTTCCAGGCTTCAGGCCAATGTTTGAAGAGCGGGTCAACCTAGCTGAAGCCTGTGAGACTCCGGAGCAAAGTAAAAGCTGAAACAGGTGTTCTTAGATTTTCAAGATCTCTTTGCAATGGACTCGTACGACTGTGTTCGCACCGAAATCCATTCAACAACAATTCCCACGGACCCTGGAATGACTCCAGTGTCTGTGAAGCAATATCACTTGCCTCTCGCATCAATGGAGTCCCTGGCAGAAATCATCAAAAACCTTGAGTCCAGTGGGATAATTTGTTCAGTGCACAGCACCTTTAACAATCCAGTGCTGAGGATTTTAAAACCAAACAGCCAGTGAAGACTCTGTGCAGACCCCAGGGAGCTAAATAAACGAGTCCGCATGTCCCAATGGCCTATCCCATACATTGACCAAGGACTGGCTCAGATCCAGGTATACACTGCCATTGACCTGACCAATGTGTACTGGACCATGCCAGTCAGTAAGGAGGACCAATACAAGCTGGCCTTTTCCTTCGGGGGGCAGCAGCACACGTTGGCCCGGACTCCTTTTGGATACATAAACTCTGACAATGAATTAAACATCTTCCTACATAAAGCATGTCTAACTTGGGTGAAAGGGGTAACCTGGCCTATGTGGATGATATCCTGATAAAAAGCTTTACTCTGGAGGAACATATAGCGGAAATCTGTTATGTTATGACCCAGATGAGTGTTGCCAGAGCAAAACTGTCCTTCCAAAAGGCACAGTGGTGCAAGACCCGTGTGAACTTCTTGGGGCATGAGATAACTCCTAAGGGTCTCTGTACCCAGGAAAAGCAAGCAGAAGCACTCCTAAAACTAAAAGACCCCACAACTCTGTGTGAGCTAAGAAGCCTCCTTGGATTGACTAATTACAGTACAAAGTTCATTGAGGATTAGGCAGAGGTCACAAGACCCCTGATCCATCTGTTGAAGGGGGGGGTCAAGTGAGAGTGGGGTCCAGAACAAGCAGAGGCAATAAAGCAACTCAAAAGAAGCCTTTCACAAGCGCCTTGTCTAGCGCACCTTGTCAAAAACAAGGAGTTCTTCTTGGAGACAGGGTTCTCAAATACATGCTTGACAGCAGTATTATATCAAAAGCACTAGCAAAACAAAAGAGTTGATGGCTGGAAGGTTTAGAATAAATCTTGACCTCTGGCATTGCTCTGGGCAACCCTCCCGACCATCGTTCTCCGCCTGCCAAGCCATTACAAAAGGGGAAAGACCATATGCAAATCAGGCTTGGTCCCACCCCCAAAGGGGTAGTCTAGCCCGAACTGCTAGGTCACATCCCTTTTGTACAAGATCCCCAGAGATGTTTCAGCCTTGTTGGGTGTCATCAGTGAGGAGTAGCTTGGGTCTCTAGGCCCAGCAGGCAAGGGACCCTCTGTGAAAGATAGTGAACTAAAGACTCATGTCTGGCAGAGGGACTCCCAGGACCCCTCCTTGTTAATTTTCATAGTTTAGTAACTTTGGGTCTCACCCTAAGTTACTAAGGGAATCCAGACGTGGACCCCTTGCTCACTATTCTTAGAGAGGCACAGCTCCTCCCTACTGATGAGGTCCAACCAGACTGAAACACGTGTCTGGGGATGCTGTTGGTACTCTTGTTCAGAGAAGAATTACCAAGCATTTCGGTGCTGGGCTGCCCCAGGGCAGGACAAAGACTGATATGTTTGGGATATTTCTTCTCTGTGAAAGATAGTGAGCTAAAGACTCTGGGTAAGTCTCTCGTAACCAGGACTAATGTCTGGCAGAGGGACTCCCAGGACCCCCCCTTGTTAATTTGCATATTTAAGTAACCTTGGGTCTCACCCTAAATTACTAAAGAAATCCAGACGTGGACCCCTTGCTCACTATTCTTAGAGAGGAACAGCTCCTCCCTACTGATGAGGTCCAACCAGACTGAAACACGTGTCTGGGGATGCTGTTGGTACTCTTGTTCAGAGGAGAATTGCCTAGCATTTCGATACTGGACTGCCCCAGGGCAGGACAAAGACTGATATGTTTGGGATATTTCTTCTCTGTGAAAGATAGTGAGCTAAAGACTCTGGGTAAGTCTCTCGTAGTCACTTTGTAGAGGAGGTCACAGACATGGCCTGCACCCCATCCCCTCATTTCGAGGTACCAGGAGAGCACTCCCCAAGGTATGTGATGTATGAGGAGCAAATTAACCAACAAAGAGCTGCACTGGGACTCTGCCCAGTATACATCAGAAGATCCATACCTGTTGAACCGCCCATAACCAGACAACCCTGGGCAGCACGGTACCCTATCAGACAGCCGTACCAGCCGCTGATACTAAACGAAGAGTACCTACAGACGGTCCATGAAGAGACCCAAAGAGCCCTACTGGAAGGCCAGTGGAAATGACACAAGGGTCTGAACAGACTCGTGAATGAACAAAAGTGGCTATCAAAGATAGCACGCCAGTGCGAGGAACTACGCAAATAAATGTAATGGACACAGAGAAGAGACAATGTTAAAACGTGAGGAAACGTTGCTACGAGACAAGATGGAAGCAACCGACCTGTCAAACGTGTGTAAATAGGCTTGGAACACAAGAGACAAAAGAAACAATACTGCTTGCAATACTTAGTAGAAGATTAGAGCGGCAAGCGCCAACCATATATCTACCTCAATAAGGCACATTACACAAGTGCCAATCCATTTTGTAAAAGCAGAAATGTACCTAGGCTGCCAGAGGCCTGACAGGCCAAGTTTTGTAACCCAGCCAAAGCAAGAAAAGGAGCAGAATCGAAACTCAACAAAGAGCAGCTCATGCCTAGGAAATCGAGGTCAACCAGAGAAAGGGAGGAGAGTGTCAGCTAACAAGACTCAAACTTCAGAGCATACCAGCCTGCCCCATGAAGGTCAAGATAAGAGGGGCCCATGCAGGTGGTGAGGCTGAAACAGAATTAAATGCACAAAAAGCTGGAAACTGAAGCAGATTCATGGTGAACTAACACGTGATCAGCCAGGCGTGAAGAAGTACCACCGCCTGATGTCATCCAGGACCCGAGGATGCCATAACTTTCCCGATAAGAGTCTACAGTTTCGAGGACATACCCAGCCAACTAATTGACACATAGGCCTAAGATACTGATTAATGGAAGGGAGGCAGGGTGAAACTTGGGACACCAGGCACATGGGTGTCCATTCTGCATGCTGCTAATTAAAATGGGGATTTATGCCTAGGGGTGTAACCTGCCCAATCACAATGGACCAAGTTATCTGGAGTCCTATAGATAGTAGAACCAATAAGACGTTGTATGTGTAGTGATGTCAATCACGTGGGATGTAGTGGGATGGGCGTAGACACCCACCCGATAAGAGTTATCCAATCCGCATGCCCTATTATGATATACAGATATAGCACCTATCCATAAGTTACCTTTCCTAACCAATTGTATTGCTTGTAGAGTTTTTTAGAATTAGACGTCAGTGATGATGAGTTTTGCCTATAACTATTGCTGTTCAACTGAAGTTTGAGGAAGTCGGAGCGAGACAGGTGATCACAATGCTTCTGATTTCCATTTGTTTCTCTGATGTACTTGTCATTAAATGGACTTCCCTTTGCCAACTTACTGAGTCCTCATTATTGAGTCGTGTTGGAGTAAGTGAACCCTGCACCCCCTATCCTCACATGGTGCAGCTATCTTGTCTTACAAGTTCTAGAGGGTGAGCACTGACCTATGGGCCCATCAGTGAATTTCTCTCCTCCTGAACACTTGGTAGCGTGAGGATGGTTTCGGCCATTAATTATTGATTATATAATACTAAGACACCTTAGACCGACGGCACAAAGTAACTCCGGAGCTTTGGCAATATCACGAGTAGACTGAGGAGCTCCCCGTGGACAATTATAGAGTAAGCCCATAACAAATCTGCAGTGAGTCTGAAGGAACCCGCCTTTCCAAGCATAACCCTTCTCCTTCCCACGGGCAGCCAATCGGACGAAAAAACCTGAAAAGGCTGGAAGAGGAACGGGCGGTGATCCTGAAGTTCCAGAGAGGAAGAGATGCGATTGGTGAGTGAAACAACAAACTCGTTACTTTGGCAAATGTCGTGTAGGCATTAGAGCCAGTAAGGGAAAGGTAACAGTTGGTGGCGGAGAAAAAATTTAAATGGTCAGAAGTAGAGAAGACTGTATATATATATAGGGGGTAATGACTCGAGCATAAGAGGTAAAGAGTGGATACCGGGGGGACACCTGAGAGAAAAACAAGGGATACCGGGGGGACACCAGAGAGAAAAACAAAGGGTACCGGGGGGACACCCGAGAGAAAGACAAAAGGTACCAGGGGGACACCTGAGATAAAAACGAAGGATTACCAGGGGGCACCTGAGATAAAAAACATAAGGATTTGCCTTATTCCTACGCTTTAATACAGCAGTCAGAAGAAACGTGAACTCATAGCCTATATAATAAGGGACAAATAGACTACGGTGACGTTTAAAGATGCATCAAAGGAGTTTGTTTAATCTCCATGACGGGGTATTAATTAGAAGGCAGGTATATGTATGACCAGCTGGTGTCTGTCTAGTCTGTCAAGTGTCTGTCACATGCGATTTGTTGTACGTCGAATGTGAAATAATTGTACTATTGAATGTGTGAAATGAAATTTGGTTTTACGCGATTCTGTAACGGAGAGGGAATCGATAATGAATTGATGGTTTTGAGTTAATTCATAGTAAAATTTTGGCGGGAAAAGATTGGATCGGAACTTGCGTATTTGGTGCTTGCTCATACTATTGGAAGGATAAAATATTGTATAAACATTGTTGGTGGCGGAATCAAAAATGGAGGAGGTCACCCCACTTGCGCATCTGTGCATGCAACTACCTAAGAATGCACCAAAACTCAAGAAATATAGCACAGAGTCGGTTACCGGTACCACCCACGAAATGTTCATGCCTTGGCCACAGAATGGGTCCCTTTCGAAGGCTGTTTAACAGCATATGACGACCTTCCTACACGCCACATATACAGGCAAGAAGCTAGAGAAACGTCTTGCTGTTCTCGAATTGTGGAAGATGTTTGAAGAAACAAAGGTGGCAGCACCACCCACAGACTGGATAGTAAATGTATGTACGGGGGGGTGAGACGCCTATCGCACCACCAGCCCCACTTGAGCCAGTCATTGAAGGGAATAATACAGAGGGGCTTTAAGGCAGCCATTAAGGCAGCCACGAGGTATAGCAACCCTGCATATGAGTCGCCTACGTACAGTAGTGAAGATAATAAGGGAAAGGAACAGGAAAACAATATCGCCTCCGCGGTATTAAGGGACAAAGAGAGATTTGAAGATGAATGCTAAGATTGGTCACGGAGTTGTGCACCTCCAGATAAGGAGAATGAGGGAAAAGAACATAAGGGAAATGAAGGTAGAGTTGATGAGATAGCATTTGCGAAAGACGAATGGATGTGAGGTCAGATATTTCTGAAGTTGGATGGAAAAGGAAGTGATGACTTGAGGCCAAGGGAGAGGTCTGATGAGACGCAAAAGAGAGAGAGAGAGAGAGACAAGAGGTAGCCTACGACCTGTACAGACAGACTAAGCAAAGGATGTAAGAAGAGCAAAGGGTACGTGAGAAGAGAGTGAAGAGACGAGAAGAGGAGGAAATTAGAAGGGCAAAGGAATGTAGAAATGAAAGAATGCAGGAAGTAGATAAGGCTAGAGAAGAAGCGGGGAAGCACAAGGAAGTAAATGAGGAAATGGAACTTAAGAGCATGCAGAGGGCACGGGATCTTGAATATCTGGATCAGGAAGTTAAAAAACCCAATCCTGTTGTAGAATGGGAAGACATAGAAGAATTCTTTCCTGCACACGACTCGGTGCAAGGTATAAGTGGAACAAATATTGAAGATGACTTCGACACCAGTAGCATCGGGGAAACGATTGATAACATATACGATGAGATGGGGCTAGAGCAGATATCTGATGGGGGAAGGGAAGATGAGCGCTTGGAGAGCACCCAGCTATATGACACTGAGGATGTCACTTGAAGTAGTGGGAGCAGGGGACTGTCCCTAGACAGGCTGGAGATTGGGCAGAACGAAGAAGATGCAAGGACTTGTGTGAACTGGGAGTATTCAGGATCTGACTCCGGTGGGGAAATGGAGGATGTGGCACTCGAGGAAGGGAGACGGTGTGAAAAACGCCTCCCAGGGTACCGAGGGGTACGCTGGTCATACGCTAGCGAGCCCACATGTAGGACACTGAAGTCTGCCACGCAGTCTGGCCGACATGAAGGAACACCCCACGGTCAGAGGGGGGCCTCAGCACCTACCTATGCAGACAGATTAAGGGCATTGCCAGGAAGATGGCAAGGTGGGAATGCCACCCCAGCGGTAAACAGAGGAGCTATGGGGAAGGAAAAGGAAGACTGCACATTCCAATTCCCGTTGCTAGAAAAGGGAGGAGCAAGACTACAATATATTCCATGGCCACACATAGACCGAGAGAACCTTATAAATAAGCTTCCAATGCTGACATCGGGAGCCGGAAAGTGGATACATGAGTTAGAGAATATGACAGGGGGTGTTACCCTAGCTATAGGGGACATTAAGGGCCTCCTAATTGCCATACTTGGTGAAAGAGCAGATGATGTATGGAAACGGGGAGGCTAAACTAGGGTAACCCTAACTAACACCTCCCATGACGGAGCGCCATTTAATAACTGTAGGGCAACAGTGTGGAAAGCGCTGCAAACGCTATATCCAGACACTTCCGATATTGGGGCTATATTGATTCGGAAAATGAAAGAGACAGAGGATCCGTTGATCTATATCCAGAATTTTCAAGACGCATAGGTGCTCGAAACGCATGAGTCTTGGACAAAATCTATCCCTGTATTCTACCACGTATTGTGCCAAGGGTTGCCTGAACCGGTGCAGAAGCAGCTCAAACAATTGGTAGGAGTGGAAGCAAAACCATGGGCTGAAATACAGTTGACAATTGCACATTACTGTAGATTGCTGCAAGAAAAGAACCGGAAAAAAAGGAGGCAACTCGTAAGGGTGAGGAGGCAAAGCTGGTGCAAAAGAAACTCTCAAGGTTTGCTCTTGAGGGAGCCATGCTGACAAGCCCAGCTGAACCAAAGTGCACAGCAAGCGACTAACCCATTGCAGAACAATCAGGGTAATGTGGGATTTTACCTGAGGGGAAGGGGTTTTGGAGGAAGAGGATGGCAGAGTAATCAGGGTGTGTTTCGAGGTAACCAGGGAGGCTTTCAGAATAATCAAAGTGTCTTTCAGAACGCACAGATGGGCAGACCAGCTATGCCAGATGGACAGATGGCCCGACCACCGCCAGTGTGTTGGCTGTGTGGAATGACAGGACATGTGGCGCGCGTGTGCAGAAGCCAAGCCATGTGGCAAAATAGCCAAGGGATGGGGGCAGGCATGGTGAATCAGCCTGCCGTCCCGCAGCAGGGCACTGCATTAAATCACACAGTGCAGCAGCAGGCGCCAGGCCTGCAGCAAGGTGCACAGCAAGTGGTTCAACCCCCGCACACGGGGAACGTACCACAGGGACAATCCCAGCAGGCACCACTGCAAATGTCACAGGGCACTAGCTCTGGAGGGGGAGTCAACCCTGGGGCTGGGGGAAATCAACAAGTATACAGTGGGCCAAACTTATATATGAAATAGGACAGCTCACAAGGGACTCTGATGTGTTCTATCCTATCAGTGACACCAGACCCTAATTGGGAACCTAGGGTGAATGTCGTCATATGGGTTAAAGAATATTCCTTCTTAGTTGACACGGGTGCGACACACTTGTGCATACGAAAAGGCAAGTTTTCCTTGACCGGCGAGGCCATAGATACTCAGAGTTTCACGGGAGCTCACAGTAGAGTTCCCTTTACAGACGCACTCCCAGTCTCTGTGGGAGAGCGCAAAATGAATGTACCCTTATTACACTCACGTCAGACCCCAGTAAATATCCTGGGTCGGGACTTAATGACTAAGTTGAATATGACAATATCGTTTACCGAGAACGGTATAGTGTGCTCCACTCCAGGAATGCATTATTCAAACGTGTGCAAAATGATCAGAGCATACTCCGGACGTATAGCCTTGAGAGCTATATCGTTAGAGCCAAAAGTCTTCGCATATGGGGTGCGGGTGCTCATGGCGGGATTACCAGACCTCACAGGTAGATCTATGAGGACACCTGTGGAGTTTTTATTCAGACCCAGAATACCTATGCACGAAGAAGAGGGAAAAGTATTTCCCTTAAAGATACAATTTGCCACAGTGTGAGGGAAAGTAGTATTGGTCGAAGGATATGATGACGAAGGCAGACAATGGTGTGCTATTATCGCCATCGAAGAAGGGTATCGAATGACTGACATCACCGATAATGATCAAAGAACACCCTGACCTGAAAGAGACGAGGGTGGAAGTAAGTTTCACATTTTGGGTCAAAATGATCAAACGGGAGGTGCCAGAGAGAATGATGTTGGCGCTGATACATCCAGAATACTTTGATGACGACAGGGCCCAAGTGCCTGCCGGGGTATGGACTCCAGGGCCCTATGACGTAGTACTCCTGAAGGGGGCAGGTAAAGTAAAAATGAAACTGAAACCAGGAGCAATCTTACCACGAGCGCGACAATATCCCATGTCCAGAGAGGCAGATGAGGGGATCACAAAGACAATTTCCGCCGTAATGGATCAGGGCATTCTAGTGATGTCAGAATCACCTTGCAACAGGGTGATTCACCCTGTGAAGAAATCAAAGGGAGGGTCTTGGCGTTAAATCCAAGATTTACGAGCATTAAACGATATAGTTAAAGCCGAATTCCCTCAAGTCCCTAATCCATTCACAATTCTTTGCAACATACCAAATGAGACTAAATATTTCACGGTGATTGACCTGAAAAATGTGTTTTTCTCAATCCTGTTGCACCATGACTCTCAAGATCTGACATCATTTACTTTCAGACATATGTGCCTGAAAAGCACGAGGTTGCCACATGGGTACTGTGAGTCTCCATCCATTTTCACCAGAGTCCTGCAGATGGACCTAAACAATATTGCAGTAGACAGTGTTGTTTGGCAGTATGTGGATGACATTCTGGTCTGCAGCATCACTGAGGAACAATGCAGGCGCGACTGTGTCCAGCTACTGACAATCCTGACTGAGAAAGGATACAAAGTTGATAAGAAAAAGTTACAATACTGTCAGCGAGAGGTGCTGTACATAGGCCAGCTAATTTCACACGAAGGGAAAAAGGTAACCCCAGAAAGGGCTGAAGCTATCATGAACATGGCTAAACCACTCATGATAAAACAAATGCAAAGCTTCTTAGGTCTGTGCAATTATGTCAGAGCATGTGTTTTCGACTACACCTTGTATACCAAGCCCCTGCTTCAGGCTTTGAAAAAATCCCAGGCAACAAAAGGAGAAATGTAATGGACTGAGGCAATGGAGAAGGGGTTTGCAGAACTTAATGGGGCAATTTGTAAGGCCCCAGTTCACAGGATTCCTAATTATGCAGAGGAATTCTACCTGTTCTCACACTCTGATGGTAATTCTATGACTGCAGTGCTCACGCAGCAAACCTCGCTGGGGTAAAAGCCCCAACATATTACAGCGGGAGTCTGGACCCGGTCATGAGGGGCCACTTCCCATGCGAACAAAATCTAGCTGCTGCCGCGTTTGCCATTGAGAAGGCGTCATCTATTGTGATGGGGTGCTCCATGACAATGTACGTCGAGCACTCGTTATTCGCCATACTAGAGAAGCCAGAGGGCACGCTGACATCACAGCAAGCATCTGCCTTTGAGGTGATTATCTCCAACCCATCGATCAAAATAGTTTGATGTAAAACTGTGATCCCTGCTACATTCATAGCTGAGCCACTCACAGAAGGAGAACCTATACATGACTGTGCAAATTATGAGGAATTCTATGATGAAATCCCCAGCGTAAAGGAAAATGCCCTGGCAGGTGGTGAAATCGTGTTCATTGATGGTTTTTCAAGAATCGATCAAGAAGACGGACAAAGATATACAGACGTGGCCGTGGTAAAACACCTAGCGAATGCAGAGTTCCAAGTACTTGTCAGTGCGCGATTACCCTCTCACTATTCTGCGCAAGCTGCAGAACTATTGGCGCTGATACTCGCCATTGAGAATCATGCAGACCAGGAAGTAACTGTGTACAGTGACATCCACAGTACATGCAGGTATAGCTCCGAGCAGACGGCACGCCAGAGCAACACGCAGCCTTATTGAACAGGTTGATAAAAGCACTACAGCTCCCAGTGGGCATAGCGGTCGTGAAATGTGCCGCCCACACCAAGGGGACAGATTTCGTGTCCGGTGGAAACCATGAAACGGACACAGAAGCCAAGTGCATGGCAATCAAAACTGAAACAATCATGGACGTGGAGGTGGCACGTACCCATGAGAGGATGATGCTAGCGCGAGCCACACCTGAAGCCTATAGTAACACGGGGCAGACTCAGCTAATGGAACTCCAAGGGGAGGCACCTCAGGAGGAGAAACATTTGTGGAAGCGTTGAGGGTGTTCTTTAAACCCCTCTGACTGGTTGTGGAGGCAAGACAGCACTGGTAAACCAGTGATGCCTGTCGCCCTGTTAAAGGTAGCATTAGAACAACTACACTACCCCACCAATATGTCAAAAGAAAATCTAGCTGCAACGCTCACAGAAGACTGGTTCACACCGAATTTAGCAGAGCATGTTGCATTTTTCATGGTGAACTGCATTATCTGCCAACAGTTCACCGCTGGGCACACATTAAAAGTAGTGATAGGAGTTATCCCCCAGCCGAATGGACCATTCCAGCACTTGCATATCGACTATGTCGACATGATTCAAGTGTGCAACAGGTACAGGTATTTAATTGTGGTGGTGTGTCCATTCTCTAGATGGATAGAAGCAGGTCCCTGTACACAACCAGACGCTACCTGTGCTGGCAAATTTTTAGTGACGGAAGTGTTCCCTAGATGGGGGGTGTGCAAAGTAATGAGATCAGACAACGGGGTTCACTTTGTTAACGCAGTTTGTGAACAGATCAGCTTATTACTGGGTATAAAGCACAAGTTCTCATCAGCGTATCATCCGCAGGGAAATGGGATATGTGAGCGGCTCAACGGCCTGTTAAAGGAAATGATCGCCAAGTTGAAGCTCACATTACGAAAGGGGTGGCTGCACTGTCTACCACTGGCATTGTATGCACTTTGGAACCAACCAGGCTCCGACCATCATCTTACGCCGCACAAGATAGTTACAGGCAGAAGGATGAGGACCCCTCTCACCACGCGAGATAGAGCTAGATGTGATGCCCAGCCAACTAGAGGTTCTGGCAACAGAGATGCAGGAGTACCTTAACTGTATGACATCCAGCGCCTCTGTCATTTCATGCCAGCTGCAGCGACAGCGAAAAGTGGGCTGTGCAGCACAGAACACATTAGGAAGTGCTGAAGCTGACCCCGCACAAGGTCTACATACGCTCCTCGCCTTCCCTGGTGACAGCATGCTTGTGAAGAACTTTACCAGGAAGAGGTGGGATGAGCCACGATTCAATGGCCCGTTCATTGAAGAGGACTGCACCCCTTCCGCCATCAAGCTCCAGGGCAGAAGGGCATGGATCTTCATAAATTACATTAAACCGTATATACGGGAGAGCACTCCTGCTGCATCCAACTGCGAAGTAACCACAGACAACGGGGAAGAACCTCAGAATGTGCAGACAAGATCCATGGCGAGGAAGAAGGACGCATGAGCAGCAAAATAAAGGCAAAAGGAACACTGATTTAAATGGTGGCTTATAAACAAGACATTTTCTCAAACCAGTGAAAGATAATAAAGGACATAAAACGAACACTCTGTGCATCCCAGTTGCAGGGTAAAGAGAAGCACATCCAAAACCACAACAACATTGATAAAAACAAACTTTTGAAGCCACGTCATGCCCAAGTAATACAAAGAATCAAGACTCTGATAGACTGTAAACATATTATTCTCTGAGAGTGTAACACGGTATCCTGAAGCATTATTAGTAAACAAGACTTTGATGAACTAAGAGCAAAAGTTAAGAACATCACACAGTCACCTGAATCAACCAACACCCAGACTTTGTTTTTCAGAACGTATGACATCCCCCAACAGGAAAATGACAAGCGATGTGCTGTCCTGTTTTAAGTTAGTGCTAGAGACACATCCATTGCTTCTAGGGAGTGTTACCAGTATCACAGACTTTGTCCAAGATCCAGCCAACAAGAAAATAATCTGGCAACTACTGACTGTCATCGCTGAAGCCTTCTTTGTACTGCACGAGTACGGTGATAAGGACACACATGCTTCCACCACAAGTGATCATTGATGAGCTGACATACACACTCTTCTTTTGCATCACAGAGGAACGCCCAGGACTCGTAGGGAGAACCACGGATACCCTAACATTCATCAGAGATCCAAGAAACAATGAATACATTAACCAATTGTGGATCAAGCTAAATTACATGATCGCAGTCCATGCAGCAGGAAAGTGTTAAGACTGTGCTAATCAAAAGAAAAGCTAATGACCAGGACAAATGTCCCTATCTCCCGAGGACACCGGGCTGGCACACAACGTCCTGCTTAGACTAGTCACAGACTATCCGGAAATGGTGGGGAGGCCTGCCGATGTTGAAGTCATTACCTTCCTTAGAGATCCGGCCAATGCCCCACACATGGGCACACTCCTCCATGGCATAATGCTCCAGTTGGAGCTATCCAACTTCCAGCGAGAGTACCTTAGGAGATTCCAGTAAGACTTTCGCTGTGGGACAGATCGAGGATAAAGACACAGTTCTTCAACCACTCAGCCGCAGGACAGATCGAGGAGAGCAAAGACAAGAACTGCACCATCCTAATTTTTTCTTAGTACTTTCCCTCTACTCTTCCTTATTTTTATTTTTTCATTTTTATTTTTATTTTTCATGTACACTTTTATTTTTATTTTTATTTTTACAACATTCTATTTTTGTGTGATTTTTAGCAGTTCCATCTCTTCATTCCTTTGCATTGAGCAAGTTCCAGCATGTCCTCAGGACCAAAGCAAATCCGAGGAGTGCACTGGGACCTTACCTATTATAGATATGCATAATGAACGTGATGTACCAAAGTTGCTAGCCTAACCCTTTTCCATAGTCTAGCACAGGAACTGTACTGAATACCCAGAGACTACCGTCGTCACTCACATGAGGGGGGACATTTGGAAAACACTTGTCACTTAATAGTAATGAACTCTCGAACTATGAGATCAGAGCAAGAGAAGGAATAAATGACTATGAACTCATTCAAAATGGGGGCCCAGAACAGTAACTTGGTTTTACCCCCAAAAGAAGGGCGCCCCCACTTCCCTGGAAGAAAATTCTGCAAATTGTCGTTCCGAACGATTATGTGTATATGTATAGTTATTATTATTGTTTTTCTGTCATTAACAATCAGAACTGCTTTCTTTATTGGTGCACAAATTGTCCCAATTGTCCCAGTGCACCCACCAGATAATGTACGTCTGGGGCCTACGAAAGCACCCAGACCCTATATAGTCATTTCAGTCCCAAGAAAACCTGATGATAAAAGTAATGAACTAAAATTAAATGTAATTAGCAGTAATTTAGACACATTTGAGGTAACAAATGAAGAGAAAAGCTGGAGACAGGGTCAGCACGGAATGAATGAAAACGCTGCACTGACCACTGCACGCACCCACACACAGGATGCATACAGACAAGGGCAAGTGTCAATGGCTACAGCGCCTCCAACGAAGGCTGCAGAGAAGGGGAGATAGCCTGCCGAGCAATCGGTTCCAGAAAATAATGGAAGTAACCAAGAGAAGTCAAGTGAGAAACCCAAGAGAGAGGGCACAGCAAAATCCCTCGAAAGAACAGAAGTAGCCACAAAGGAACTCACAGAGAAAACACAAGCTCTGATAGATTATTTGTTCCCATTCATAGGCAGAGCAAAGAATCTGCACGAGGAGCTGAAAAATAGAACTACAGAGGCTGTAATAATGAGCATGCCAGCTCAAACACTGCTAACAAGCACCAGATCTATGACACAGCCACACGTTGGGGAGATGGTGAGCAATGGCGGCCAGAGAACCTCAATGAAAAACTACAAGAGGAGCGGAAGAGAAATGGAAAACCTTTTCCTACCACAGCAATGCAGCAAAAGGACCCTGCTCCACCAAGACACACAGAGTGGAAAAGCAGCACAGATGCATTTAGAGACATAGTCATAGCAAACTATAGAAAAATGCTGAGAATCAAGAGAAGACCGTACAAAGATGACAATGAACTCAATGTTTACCTGGACAGCACAGCCCATCTCGGAAACAACATATGGTACCAGCACATGAAGGAAGTAGGACAAAGACAGTCAGAAGGTGAATGCTTCGTCTGTGCTCTCCTGCCGTACAGCATGGGCAAATCCAAAATCTTCGGGGCTGTAGAAATTGATGTCCCCATAGCACACTGTATGTCACACGTAGCAATGTGCAACACCAGAGGACAATTTATGGGAAGAGACGCTTCACTGATATGGGCCACCGAAAAGGACTTCCCAGACAAAGATGGCTACATCCAGGACATTAAAACAAGAAACAGGGCGCACACCAGGAATCACGTGATCCGATACAAGAATCCTGATGTCAAAGGATCAGGAACACGATGAGTGACAAACCCGAGACTGACGTTCAAGGAAAAACACCAGAAGGGGCACAAATCTGGAAGAACAGACACCAAATTCAGATCTGGGGAACAGTGGTTTCCCCAAATGGATGGGAAGAAGGAGTAGTGATCTTCCGAGCTTGAATGGTCCTTAGAGCCTGCAAAGAAGCCATAGAAAACTCTCAAAAACTGTGCAAACCCCTATGGCCAAAGCTGGTAAAGTTTCTAACATGAGTCAAAGATAGAGGGGACCCCTGCAGATAGTGCCACTGGAGAGCTCGAAATTGTGCTTCAGAAACAATGGCACAAGGAAGATGGGAGAGAATCAAAACTGCAGATAAATCTTTGAAGCTCCAGGAATGACACAAAGAACCGCAGTTATTATGGACCATTACTGGGCGTGTGGATCCAAGGCATACATAAGGCTGCCTAAAAACTGGGGTGGCCTATGCACACTAGTGAACGTCCACGTTCCGGCACTAGTGATCCCTAAGAATAACCTGGAGTTGGACAGTTTCCCAAAAGCAGATGCTCATCTAAGAAGAAGGAGATCTGTGGAACTGGTATCCAGGATGAAGAGGGAAAATTACTTTTCTCCCAAATCAGAAGAGGCATTCCATGCAATCCCGTACGAACACAGGCTGTTCAGCCTCACCTCAACAGTATTCATAACACTACTCCTGCCCCACATCCAAATTGGAGTGAATGCTAAATGGTTGCAGATAACCAGATGGGAGTTATTGCAGACCATCAATACCACTATAAAAGGATTCAACACGATCAAAGAAGAGCTGAGAGCAATCAGACTGATGACCCTCCAAAACAAATATGTGCTTGACATGATCATAGCAATGGATGGAGGTATTTGTGCAAAAATCGGAGAATCATGTTGCACATTTGTACCATCACAGAATGAAGAAAACGGAACCCTAACAGAGGCCATAAGTATCTTGACAAACCTGAAAAACCAGATGATCGATGACAGAGATGAAGTGGACAATGACAGCTGGTTTGGAGACTTATTCTCGTGGGTCCCACAATGGATAGCAAATATATTCAAGTTTCTGGGAGCTCCTCTGGCAATGGTATTGCTAGGATTCTGTGTTATCAAGATAATCATTACAGAGTGCTAGAAAACTGCAAAGGAAGTCATAGGGATAAAAAATAATGGTTGATGTTGAGCCAGGGTGGAAGCCCAGAGACCTGACTGATGAAGAAATAAGAGACTTTATGAAGGCCAGCACATTTGCGCCAGAAGGAACAAGGTTCACATACCCTAAGAAACAAAGAAGGTATGAAGGAAAATGGATCTACTTCAACCCAAATGGACAATGCCAGCTAAGGACATGGAACAAAAACGAACATGTGAAAACAGCAGGGAGTTTGAAAGGAGTGATCAAATTATGGACTCCAAAGGCTCACACATTCACACCATCATGTACAAACCCTGAAGACGATGAACATGACATTGAAGAATCAAAAGAAATAAATGCAAAAGAGGTTGCAGAAGTGGTCGATGAACCGACCAGAGGGGGGAGTGTAGAGGAGGTCCCAGACATGGCTTGCACCCCATCCCCTCATTTCGAGGTACAGGAGCGCACTCACCAAGATATGTGACGTATGAGGATCAAATGAACCAACAAAGAGCTGCACTGGGACTCTGCCCAGTATACATCAGAACATCCATACCTATTGAAGCACCCATAACCAGACAACCGCGGGCAGCACGGTACCCTATCAGACAGCTGTACCAGCTGCTGATACGAAATGAAGAGTACCTAGAGACGGTCCATGAAGAGACCCAAAGAGCCCTAATGGAAGGCCAGTGAAATGACACAAGGGCCTGAACAGACTCGTGAATGAACAAAAGTGGCTATCAAAGATAGCACGCCAGTGCGAGGAACTACGGAAATAAATGTAATGGACATAGAGAAGAGACAATGTTAAAATGTGAGGAAACATTGCTACGAGACAAGATGGAAGCCACCGATCTGTCAAACGTGTGTAAATAGGCTTGAAATGCAAGAGGCAAAAGAAACGATACTGCTTGCAATGCTTAGTAGAAGATTAGAGCGGCAAGCGCCAACCATATATCTACCTCAATAAGGCACATTATACAAGTGCCACTCGATTTTGTAAAAGCAGAAATGTACCTGCCAGAGGCCTGACAGGCCAAGTCTCGTAACCCAGCCAAAGGCAAGAAAAGGAGCGGAATCGAAACTCAACAAAGAGCGGCTCATGCCTAAGAAATCGAGGTCAACCAGAGAAAGGGAAGAGAGCATCAGCTAACAAGACTCAAACTTCAGAGCATACCAGCTGCCCCATGAAGGTCAAGATAAGGGGGGCCCATACAGGTGGCGAGGCAGAAACAGAATTAAATGCACTAAAAGCTGGAAACTGAAGCAGATTCATGGTGAAGTAACACGTGATCAGCCAGGCGCGAAGAAGTACCACCGCCTGATGTCATCCAGGACCCGAGGATGCCATAACTTTTCCCGATAAGAGGCTACAGTTTCGAGGCCATACCCAGCCAACTAACTGAAACATAGCCCTAAGATACTGATTGATGGAAGGGAGGCAGGGCGAAACTTGGGACACCAGGCACATGGGTGTCCATTCTGCATGCCGCTAATTAAAATGGGGATTTATGTCTAGGGGTGAAACCTGCCCAATCACAATGGACCGAGTTATCTGGAGTCCTATAGATAGTAGAACCAATAAGATGGCATACGTGTAGTGACTTCAATCACATGTGATGTAGTGGGATGGGCGTAGACACCCACCCAATAAGAGTTATCCAATCTGCATGCTCTATTATCATATACAGATATAGCACCTATACATAAGTTACCTTTCCTAACCAATTGTATTGCTTGTAGAGTTTTTTAGAATTAGACATCAGTGATGATGAGTTTTGTCTATAACTATTGCTGTTCAACTGAAGTTTGAGGAAGTCGGAGCGAGACAGGTGATCGCAATGCTGCTGATTTCCATTTGTTTCTCTGTTTGATGTACTTGTCATTAAACGGACTTCCCTTTGCCAATTTATTGAGTCCTCATTATTGAGTCGTGTTGGAGTAAGTGAATCCTGCACCCCCTGTCCTCACATGGTGCAGCTATCTTGTTTTACAAGTTCTAGAGCGTGAGCTCTGACCTATGGGCCCGTCAGTGAATTCCTCTCCTCCTGAACAACTTCACCAGCAAGATTAGGGAGCTACTCGGGGTAAAAAGGAAACTTCACATTGCATACCGGCGATCCTCCACTGGGGGAGTTGAGATATACAATAAAACCATTGTGAGCATTCTAAAAAAGTTTGTGGCAAACTCTGGGCCAAGTTGGGACATCCGATTACCGCTTGTCCTAATGGCCATCAGATCTACACCTTCTTCTGAGACCAAGATGTCTCCATTTGAGCTAATGACTGGACGAAGAATGGTGCTAACTCAGCATCTGCTCCATAGAACACAAGAGCAGACAATGATAAACGCCTCCACAACTCATGAGTATGTTGAGAATCTAAGAAAACACCTTCAACATGCTTTTGCGTACGCTCAGCAGAATCTGGAAAAATCTGCAGTGGGAATGAAGACTCAATATGACTTAAAAATAACCAAAAAAGTATACCAAGTAGGACACACTGTCTTCTTTTACAATTTCCAAATGAACCAGGCAAAGGAGCGGAAAATTTTACTGAACTTGCACGGTCCTTTTGAAATTGTAGATAAAATTTCACCTGTTGACTATTGAATTTGCATCCCCAAAGGAGAGCTGACAGAAGAGAAATGGGTCCATGTTAATCAGCTAAAGAGTTGTCACCCTAGGCACACGTTGCAGCTAATTGAGCAGCCCAGAGAAACTCAAATAGAGGAGACATCTGGAGAATGAGGACCCAAAAAAGAAGAACCAGAAGGGAACAGGTAGGGTTAGAGGTATAATTATTTAACAGGGAGTATTTTCTTCATTGTCAGGACGAAAGGGATTCCAAAAGAAATTCTAGTCAAATCAATAATTATCTGTGTCTTGTGAGTGTTCATTTGTCTTTATTATCAAAGCACTGTAATAATTGAAAGCATGTGGTCCCACTGCTGTCAACTTTCCTGGAAGGAAGTCAGTGGGAATATGTAGTAACCGGTTCTTATTTATTCAATAGATTCGTACTGGCTGTGCTGTTTATAGATCAAGGAGGACCTCCACGGGGGCCTGGAAAGGCGAGATCGAAGAAAATCTGGGGGTGTCGCTCCACACCACAAAGAAAGACCTTATGGAAAGCTGAGGGTGTCGCTCCACACTCCCTCAAGATACAACAGGAGGATCGTGGCATACCACTCCCTGATGGAAGGACTCCACCTGATGAACCCCGCTTTGCTCTACTAATGAACCCCACTTTGCCCTACTCTCCCTTGACAAAAAGTTTCAGAAGAGTTAGGTGGGGAGTTTGTGGGGTACATTGACCCACTCAGCAGAATTCCCATCCATGATCAATCTGCACTTCAGCAGGTAACAGCAAATGGCTGTGCTGGCTCCTTGCAGCACCATTTCCCCACATCAAAACTGTGTTTTGCAGCTACAAAATGATGGCTGCACCATCTTGCCAAACAATAATTGGGCAAGTTGGAACAGAGAGCATGCTGAGAAAGGCCACCAGTATGTGTTCTTGTGTGCACCAAAAGTAGAAAATTCAAAAGCAGCGCTGCTTGCAAAAAGTTCCCATTGAAAAGGGAATATTTTACATTGAAGAGGATGCTGCCCTGACGCTATTTTCATCTGTTCAACACCACATTGCTTATATCAATGAGGCCCTTTAATGCCCATCCATATCCAGATTGTGCCAGCAAAAGAAAGCATTATCCTCGAATGACAGGCTGTGTCAGGCCTGATCTTGGAGTCACCAGGAAATTTACTTTCAGCTGTATGGAAAAGCGCTTGACTTTTTACTACAAAGTGTCAAAAATAAATCCTGCAAAACAAATAATAGCTATGTGCATATGTCGATTTCAAGGGACCTTTTGCCTTATACAGACTGTGGTGTAATATAAACTGACTGCGGTGTAATACAAACAGTGTTTGGAATCCAGATGAGAGAGAAAAAACGAATTTGAAAAGGACATCCAGCAGCATTCACCATGTGTCAAATGTGCTTTTGCGAATAAGAAAAAATTCCTGCTTTAAAAGTACAATGTTGAATGAAAATGTGTCCTTGCCTAGAAATGTAAAGGGGTTTGGGTAGAACTATAATATAATGTTTGATTTCAGCAGCCTGGCTTTCTGATTCAGGAAAACTAAATAAATAAATAACTAAGTAAAGGCATTGGCTGCATTGTGGAACTAGCCAAGCAGGTGTTCTGCTTTGGGAGGGAGGGGGTTGCTGGCAACAGGAGTTACCTAACCCCAAGAGAAGCCACAGCATATTCTGGGATTCCTCTGTGATAATTATGCCCTTGGAAACTTTGAATGGACCAGCAGGTAAAACATCCCATGCCCATCAGACTTTTGTCTGGGCGGAGACCTCTTACAATAGAGATTCTGGGACACCTGCATGTGAAATAGGAAATCACACGTCCTTGCAATTTTCACTGAGAGCTTCAAACCCAACTCAAGAGCAGCCTGGTAAGCTATGCCCTTATTTGGGAAACAATGATGACCATTTATTTCAAAAGACTATCTTATCAATAAACTTTTAAGACTTTTATCTCTGCAACAGTACTTTGCAAGGATGTAAAAAAGTTAACAGTTTAAATATAATTGTTGTGGCTTTTACACAAGATGTGGAAGCCTTCACTGACATATTGGAAACAGAAATGGCAGAGAAGGGGATATCCTGAGAAATGTGTAGATGATGCCACTCTGAAATTCAATACTTACATGCCTTATGATAATCTATACCCATGTATAAAGTTATAGAATTTTAGGTTGAATATTTATTACTGAAAACAGCAAAGAATTATTAGACGGATGAAACAAAGTCTCAAAAACTAGAGAGTTCGACTGACTTGCTCTGCGTGAAATATGTAATCTGCCTAGATAATTTGTAAAAAATGCCACAAATGCATAAATGTGTGATTTATGTGAAGAATGATTTTAGCTAAAGTAACTGTGGGATGATCCTTTGCATTGTAAAGACACTTGATGAAACTAATATGTCCCTAAAAAATCCAACCAGTTGACAGGGACAAGAATCACCCCTGACCAATTCAGTTGTTTAGTCATACCATACTAAGTCTGCCCCACCATATAATCCTATGATGTCACCATGCCTTATAAATAGGGGAGGCTGACAGAACACACACTCGGTCCTGAATTTCCAGTGCCTGCGTATCCTGGTATTCTACATTTATCTTGCCAGATTACAGATTCTACTGCCAGGCCATAGCATAGCTGACCCTATCTCAGCAAGGCCTCAATCCAGAAATCCCACTAAAACACCCCAAAACAAAGGGGAAACACTGTGGTACCCTTTTGGGGAGCCTCCTGAGACCAGACCGGCTTTTTGCCCATTAACTGTATGCCCGCCGTACCCCTGGCATCCAGCCGTACCTTTGCGATTCAGTGACCAGAATTGCCCAGCTGTTTGCTCTAAGGGTGTCTGTCGTGCAGTGACCAGAACACGGTTGACTGTCCCAAAATCCAAAACTCAAGCGTGGACTGTGAGTATTTCCACATCCCATAGCAACACATAGCCTACCCCATCTTGATACTTTGTATTTGTTCTACTCTCTAAGTAATCCTATTCATGCCTTGGTAATTTGTTCAACTGTCAGAATTCTTTGTGCATCCTGTCTTTGATTCCTAGTGCTAGCGCCATTCTTTCATTAACCCCATCTTGTAAGTACTTAGCAATATTTTGAATAATTTAGGTAATTTCCACATAAAGAGAAAAGCAAAATGGAGCAGGTTAATCCGGCCGCTTTACCTGTTTCATAGGAAGCACTATCTTCTTGGCAATCTAGTATAAGTAAACTTTGCCTTTTTCTTTCCAACCCAATTTCATCTCTTTAACAGCTTTATTTTTCCAAAACTGATCCTCGTTTTATCTTGCAAATCTCATCCAATCCTTCAGCTAGAGACATCCTTTCACTTCTATATTGTCCATATGATGTGCATCTATTCCCCAGCCCAAAAACCACATTCCGATTTTGAGTATTTCACCCGTTTTTCATAGAAACCATTTTTGACATTTAAAAATACAAATGAGTTAAATGCAACTTTCCAAAATGTGTTTCGGCTGCAGGGTGTTTTTGCTTTGCACTTGCTTTTTTAACTGTATGACTTTTGTTGATCCATTGCCTTGTGGTTGCTAGTGCTGATACCTTCCTGCTATTCTGATAAATCATATTTGCTACATTGATTTTAACCATACATTAATTATTTGTCAAATTCTGAGTGTCATTCCATGCCAAGGGTTTGATTCTGTTTGCTGACTCATATCCCTGACTACCTATTTCGTCTTTCTATCCACTCAGAATTTGAGTAATTGTGGGTTGAGGGAACATTGCAGGTGGAAACCTCAACTTGGGTGCTATCTATCCTAATTCAAAAAGTGTTCCGATTTATTTGTGCTTTGGATATGTTCTTGTAGAAGGTTAACCAACTGTATTTCAGTGAAGTGATTTTCATTGTAATTATCACCCCATTGTTGATTGCTGCCCAATATTAAAATGTGTATGATTTCTTTGAATTTTAAAATAAATATTGCACCAACTGGTCTTGTTCATGGTCCCTTGTGACCCGGGGTATTTCTAAAAGGTGGTGTGAGATGGGTTATGTGCCATCTCAAATTGAATTTGCAGAAAATAAAGACAAAACATTCCAATTTCGTGCTACATCCAAGGCTAAGGGCAAAGGTCCTGGTCTTGTGTGTGTCGCCCAATTGAAATCCTTAACACAGTGGCAAGTCCACATAGACCATGAAGTAATCCAACCCACAACTACACACTCAACCCGAGAGGCTGGAGTAATGAGGCTCATGCCTCGGTATCCAATAATCACTGGTGATAGATAAAATCTGTCAGCAAGAAGAAGAAAGCTTGAGCCATTGCTGCAGTGCAGATTTTTTCTCTGTCTTTGTGATGTTCCAGATGCCTTCTCCACTCCAGAGAAAAAGGTAAGCACATTTCCAGTGAGCTGCAGCAAGTATGATGCAAAATCTGTTCACCTCATTGAAAGCGAGAAACCTGTGCCATTATATTTCTGTTTCATTGCAAATTAGCTTTAACAATGCTTATCTTCACACATACATCTGTGTTAGGCTGTAATTACTTGAAAATACTTAATTCCAAACTTTACACATCCACAGAACCACTTCCTCTGTGGGTCAAGTTGAAGAGGTGGCGCAGATTCACCAATCGTTCGCTAATGAATCTCTTAAATTTGCTGTGTCCATATGTGAGAAGGCCATCCGGTTCTATGGTTTTTTTGTTTTTGATCCCCACCCCCATTGAAATTTAGGAAATTGGATGGTTTTCTGATGGCCACAGGAAGCTTGAGAGCTCTGTTAAGTGTGTGAATTCCTGCAGTGCTACAGAGTGTTTTTGTGTTTAAGGCAAGGGCTTGACAAAAGTACTGAATTTCAGGTTTGCTCAATTTCTATTATTTATTAATTTATAAAGAGAAATGTTCGACTTCAAGCAAAATGGCATTTTAACACAGAGACAATATATTACCGCCCTTTGCAGTTGTGATTTAAAGCCAATCACTATGTTTGGAATTGTGGTTTTGCGTAAACCTTGAGTCAAATATAACGTTAATGAACATGTGCTAATGATATGTTTGTCAAATAGAATCTTGTTTAATTTACATGCGTAGTTGGGTCAAAATACAAACATTTTAACATGATGTTTGTCAGATGAATCAAATACCTTGTTTTTATCCCAGGCATTCTGTAGTTAAGCCCCAATTCAACAAGAGCCAGAATACCACTACTTTTTTTTACCACTTCACTACTGTTCCCATTCACGTGGTGCACTCTTTCCTCACCACTCCCCTCTACATAGCTTGTAATGCTAATCCATGTAGGCAGTGCTGGGTGGAAAACTTATCAGGGCAGAAGCATGCATAGCATACAATTATTTTTTGACAGCTTACAGCAAAGGGATGAATTTGACTGCAGGTTGCGGCTGACATTCTAGAAAATGTGTGCTTCGCTCCATCAGTCAGAAAATCACAGTAAAATATATCCCTGTTTTAAAAAATATATATTTTTAATTGATTTAATTGAATTGCATTGCAATCTTTACAATAAGAAGTTTAAATTAAATTTCCCATTCCAAGAAATTCCTATTAAGTAACCACTTCCATGCTAAAAATCTCAATGAGTCTCGTTGAGTACTATTGTGTTCTTTAACATTACGTGTTTCAGCGAGCGGAGATGTTAACAAACCCGCAGTACAATAGTACTCAATTCCCAAAGGTGTTTCGATGGCTAATCAGTCCTTGGCTTCCTCCTTTGTCTACGTTTCTCAACTTACAGGGGAAAGACCTTCTCATCGTCAATTGTGTTGTACTTTTGGGAAAATGGTGTAAGGAAAAGGCCACGCTCCACCATCTGCCCCAAACATGACATTATCACATGCTTAATTGTTTCAATTTGGTCTGGGACTTGGCAGAATCTGAATGCATTAGTTGTGCTGACTCTGCGAATTGCTTTGATCTCATTTGTTGGGATCTGATTAAAGCGCATTCTCATAAAAGTGTCCTTGTATTTCCTATTAGGAAACTTTAGGAGATACACGTGTGGTTGGTTGACTTTCCTGCTGCTAAGAGTTAAGTCTCCGACTAATTTACACGCCCTGGCCATTTCTTCTGTATTAATCCAGTCAAATTCTAAGAGCTTCCTTTTTACTCTCAATGGGTTTGTCTTGAGATCTTGTTCTGTACAGGCCAGGACCTCTAATTTCTTTCTGTTCACTTTTGCCCATTTTGTCAACATCAGGGAGTTTCACTTCATCAACTCTTTGTTCAGTAGGTTCAGGACCTCGGGACTGGTTGGGAGAGAGATGTTCCTAAACAATGCTAGTCCCTTCCATTCTACCATTGCATGGTTTCATGACAGACCCAGTTCTCTACGAATTATGGAGATTGGTGTAGCATTTGGTAAGTTTAAAACATTTTTCCACACGACGGATTCCAGTCTTGACCATAATCTCTGCGGAATGTCTGGGGTTGCCTCCGCACCGTATGTAAGTCTGGGAATACCTTGCATTTGTAAATTTGAATAGCTGCCATCAGAGAAAAATGGCCACATCGCTGTTGTTGATGAGCAATTTCCCAGAGCAATAAAAAAATGTTTTATCTCTTGTTCTCCCCTATAGGCATGATGTTGCCCTGATTCAGGGGGAAGGGAGTGGGGGGCAAAACTACCACTGGTGAAACAAAATGGGTGAGATTCGTCAACAATTCTGTTTTGCCGGCTGAACAATTTTCCACCTTTTGCACCAAACTTTAGTCTTATTTTTTTGCTGCGTTAATTTAGTTTTTGCCTCAAAATTTCTTTTTTTTGTTGCTTGGAAACACACCAAAGGATGAAAGTTTGGGGAAAAACAAAATGTAAATGGTGCAAGCACAACTTTTTCCACCCAAAATTCTGTTTTTCAAAAAACGAAATTATGGGACACAAAATTCTGGGAAAGAAAATACCTCATCCAAACTGCCGATTCCACTCTGCGAGTGAAATTGGCATTTCAGTCGAATTTTGTCTAGAATCTGACAATTTTTCCACCTAACAGAATTTTATATCTTCGCCAACCCCTGACCCCTCTGGCACTGGCCGCAGCAGATTATGGGGGTAATTCATGGAATAAATGTGCGCCGAAATTTGTGGCACAAACTGGCGCAAGCGTGAAAAAGCTTGTGCGATTTATGGAAGGCCCTGCGTGTGTTTTTCCCAGGATGTGCGCCAAATCTGCGCTTACCTTACACGTCACTTTGACTTTCCAAACGTGTGCACGGCAGGAATGGGGAAAGCGCACAACTTCTCGCGCACACACCTAAAAAGTGGGCAGAATATGGGGAATGGGGAACAACACGTGAAAATGTAGGCTTAACGTGGGAAGTACCGCTGGGAAACACATGCAACGCCCACATGCTAGTGAACAACACGTATTCATGGAATCGAATAGGGAAAACCTGTGCACGTCAAAACACACGCACAAATACATCTGCCATATGAAAGCAGGCAGAAGCGCCCCCATGCAGCATAAAAGTGCGTGCAAACAACAAAAAAGCGTATACAGCTACAATGAATGTCCCATTCCTCGCAGCAGTGATTGTGGGACACCGCAGGAGGAGGAGAATAGCCAGGCCCTGCATATTTTTGCCCAAGACGAGCCTTTTTGGGATTCCTGATGACGAGGTCAATGGCAGGTATAGGTTTCCACCTCATATCATCCTAGACCTGGTCAGAGAGTGGGAGGATGAACTCACATCACCGACCCTGTGCTCCCAAGCATTGAGCCCCTTGGAGAAGGTGCTCAATGTACTGCATTTTTTGGCCACTGGGTCATTTCAGCGGACAACTGCCATAGTGGGGGGTGTCTCACAGCCCACGCAGTCATGTTGCCTACACCAGGTGTTGGCAATCATCACTGTGTGCCCCGTAGTCCGCAGGCACATATACATGCCCAGAACTCCTGCAGAAAGGCAGGCCGTGGTCCTGGACTTCTACAGGGTGGCACACTTCCCCAAAGTGCTCGGTGCCATAGATTGCACCAATATGCCCCTACATCCACCTAGGCCACTGAAAACATATACCGCAACCGCAAGCACTGGCATTCCATCAACGTGCAGGTTGTATGCGATGCCAAGGGAATCATGATCACTGACTTGGGTTAGGATTTCAGAGAAAGACACGAGAAAGAAATATTATTAAAGTTCTGGCAAAAAAAAAACACCGGATTAAAGTTAATATTAAAATAAACTGGCGGTATGTTAGAGGCTGTCAGTAAAAGTGGTAGCCTCGAACAATGGGAAAATCCCATAGGGAAATATTCGTGGTCGAATATTTATGGTAGTAACTACTGCCACCAGACTGAAACTTTGGAGAGAGGGACTGGACGGTACCCTCTCGACAATGAACACTAGGGAAAAACTATTAACCCTTCCCAGTACTTCCATAGTAAGATGGGTTGTACTGGTTTTATTCATAAGTATTGACTAGTAAAGTCAATGGGGACTTCACATGCCCTGGGAGACAGTAGTCAGTCCCAGGATATGGATTCTATGTTTGGGGGTCAATGTGACACCCCTGTGTTACTGCACTGAGGGTGCTGTGTAACACACATGAAACAAGATGATACCTATGAGGGTGAAAAAAACCCATAGACCCGAAGCACAAAAAAATAGCCTAAAACACACATAAGCAATCTGTATAAGAGTGAGAAAAAGAGTCTCACTCTTTGCAGGAGAAATAAATAAACCCTTCAAATCCAGCAAAGCTGCTGGGGGACTCTATAAGTAAGGGAAATTAGCCTTAGAAGAGAATTCTCCCTAACAAATCATCACCTCTGTCTATGCAAACTATACAGGGTCCACCCATGACAGTTTCATATACAGAATGTCCACCCTGAGCCAGGTCCTGGAAGCTGGGAAGCATGGCGACACATGGCTCATAGGTGAGTACAAATGCCTGTGCACATGCATGCGTGTCACACACAGACAAATGCACAAGCCCAACTAATGACAACCATTATCACCTTACCAGGGGACAGTGCCTACCCTCTGTGCACCTACATGATGACGCCAATACGGAATTCCACCACCCCAGGTAAGATACAGCACAGCCCATATTGCAAACAGGGCCATAGTGGAGCGCACATTCGGAGTGATCAAGTCACGCTTCCGCTCCCTTGACCGCTCTGATGGACAGCTACTATATGCACCCCCAGTAGTGTGCAGGATCATTGTGGCAGCATGTATCCTGCACATTGTTGCAACACGACGGGGCGTATCGGTGGACATGGTGGTGCCCCCACATCCCCAACCACACGCACGCCCGATGTGCATCGGAGGGGAAAGGGCATGTGGTGAGTCAGCCCGTACCCTGCTTATGGCCACATTTTCCACCTAAACTCCAACCCCTGCGAAGTGCACACAGGCCTGGCACATACCAGGTGACAATCAATGATGAGAAAGGAACAGTTAACTGTCACAAGCTTACCACCCTGAGATTGTGTCCACGGAAGTGCCACATTGTGTGCATCTCTAGCTACATAAACATAACCAATCCCATGTGACCAAAAGGACCACATGCACGGTGCATAAACCCCCCCTGCAAAACAGGGCATGAAAGTACTGCTATGCCACCCAAACCCTGCCAACCCCCATGGTCCCGTCTGCCACACCATACCATGGTATGCAACAGAAAAACATCAAACCATATGCACAACACATGACACAATAGTCATGAAGTGCCACGCAAGAAATATAAATAGGCACCAGACAATTACACCTGACATGGAATCTGAAGAAATGACTGACCAAACCCTCACACCCTGAAAACGGTGCCACAAATGCATGCCACCAGTGGTGCAAGCAACAAAAGTCAGAATACCTGTTGCCATGCACATTGGACAATAGAAAATTGACATTACAAACCCTGTGTTCTGCGTGTGTGTCCCCTGCAACACACCGCTCACCAGACAGCACAGTGAGTGTGCATTGCGTTGGGAAACCCCTTGAATATCATGAAAAAAAGTACAATCAACCAAATAGTACCCTGTCTTGTATGTACACAAACAATGAATCTGAAGTGAACATGGATTGTCAGGACACAGCATGCCTGAGAAGGCAATCTGGGTGCACGTGTGTGCATGGTGTCGACGTAGTTGGTGTGAGGGGGCCTTGACTAAGTGTTGGTGTCAGTAGGGACCTGCATCGAATACATGCACGTGAAATGAAGTGAGCCTCAGTGTCCTGTACACACCACATGTGAACATTGTACTCAAGGACCCCCCTGTGTGTTAAACCACACCCATACCCCACATCGACAATGGCAGACAGTGCGCAATCACTGATTCATTGACAAACCTTATAGGGCCTACACACAAAGTGCATCAAAGCGCCTCAAGAAGGGAGGGAATAAGGGAGTACATTCCTACAAGCCTTTCAAACAGTCCAGAATGTGAAAATGAACTATCAAATCAAAGTACATAGTACAAGTGCCTGGAACAATAAGGGAGAGTCTAGGGAGGGAATATGGGAAAACAAAACTAGCATCAGCATTGCTATGCCTGACGGCAATAGTTGCACATAACGAGGGGGTGAGGGAAGAGGTGAGGAGAGTAACAAAACAAGTGACAAACTGTGGAAGGTCAATGCAGAATCAAGATAGTGTTGGGGAGGGGGAGAAGAAACACAGACGGGAAAGGGGTAACAGATGACCTGTAATCAGTGGTGGGGGGACTGATGATGAAAGTAAGTGCCAAAATAAAACTCAAAAAGGTGAAGGTGGGGGGCGGATGGACGGGGGCATAGGAGGAAGTGTCTGCAAAGAACAAGTGGCTATGTATCTCCATGCCTGACAGCAATTGGGGTAGTGCCGGAAAAAGACAGACAGAGGACAAGGAGGAGGGGAAAGGGTGGATGAGAGGCAGAGGGAGGAGAGAAGGGAGGAGGGGGCCAAGGTGTAAAGGCAGGAAGGGGGAGAGCGGGAAAGAAAGCACACACAGGGGGCAGAGGGAAAGAAGATGGTGCGTGATGGTGCAGGGGGGACAGGTGGAGACTGGCAGTGTCAGGTGGAGACTGGTGGGGGGCAAGGGAGACAGGGGGAGACTGGCAAGGGGCAGGTAGAGATAGGTGGGGGCAGGGGAGACAGGGGGGCAATCAAGGGACCCAGAAAGGTGGTAGACAGGGGTGGACAGGGGTAGACAGGGCCTCCATTGTGGGCCATTGGCAGTGGTGGCAGGCTCCAGCCTCCTGGTTGGTCGGATTGTCACAAGGGCCAAGTGCAACCAATGGGAGGGGGGGGCAGGTCCAGGCCACAAACATGACAGTCAAGTAAAAAGCAATGCGGCCATATTTGCAATGGCACAACAAAACACCAGGCAGGGCTGTAAAATGGCCAAAGCAGGCGAATCAAGGAAATGGGGGTAGTTGAAACGCATGGTGACAAGTAGAACCTCAGCGTGCAGTGTTCATGTGGCATATCAAAATCACTGTAGGCCAAGTGTCCAAATGCAACATTGTCAGCACACGTACCCCTCCCACCATCAGTGTGTGTTACACAGCCAAAGGGTGTATGGTACTGCCTACAGCAGGAAGTGTATGAACATAGACAGTCAATTCTTAAAAAAATTATAAGCAACATGTTGAAATGCACATTCAACAGAATACTCACCAAAAGGAAGTGCAGACATGCATTGCAGAAGCCATCTGGAATACCCACTAGGTGTGTATACACAAGTAGGACTGCAGGCCGGCCTCAGATATGATGGAAGCCCAATTCCCCTGTGTGAGATGCTATCACACTGAGCCATCCTTGCGAGCCCATGGAAAGTTGAAGTAGGAGTAGCATATGTGTCAGGACCCCAAGCAAAACACATACAAGGGACAAGCCTGAATGGGCCCTGCTGGAACAAACAGTGGATGCCTTCAAATGCCACAAAGCACCACACTGTCACATGAATGCACAATAGACAAAAAAAATAAAAAAAATACTTGCAGGAAAAAAATAAAAAAATAAAAAAAATAAAACAATTGCCACATATGACCCAGGGGATAGGGGCACCCAGGAGGGGGAAGTACAGGGTGCACCGCAACACCCACATGTGTAGATGTTGAGATTCAAAAAGAAAAACCTCACTGGGCTCAGCGCCTGCAAGGCCTGACCTATGTGGGAGATAGGCTGTTGTTGTCACCCTCTGGATGGAACTTAAAAGGTGGACGCAGCACAGTTGCCTCACCACGCCTTTCCGCTGCTTGCCCCTCAACGGCAGCAAGCATGTGAGTCTGGTAAGCCAGGTCTTGCATGGCAATGACACGTAGGTCTTCATGCATTACCTCTCGTGTTACATGTGCTTCCTCCTGAAAGGACTGGTGTGTAAGACAGAGTTCTGCCTGCATGGCCTCACATGACATACCGAGTACCTCTCGGGTTGCATGGAGTTCAGCTGAGATGGTTCTTTCAAGCCACTCCATCCTGTCTTCTGCCCGCCTACTGTCGTCCATCATGAGAGCACCCAGAGTAGATCAGAGGTTTTGATGTTCGACCCTCAGGGCCTCCCAGTGTGCCTCTGCCTCAGCATAAATAGCTTGACGTAGAGCAACCATTACAGCCCGGCGTACCTTGTCAAAGGACGTCATGCCCAGCCTGAGTGAGAGGAACTTGGACCACGTAGCCTGCTGCTGGAGCTGCACTTGCCTTTCAGGGGGGAGGATGTAACGGGCCACACTTTCCATACCTTGAGCCATCATCTCAACTGCTGCCCCCTGTTGCTATGCTATGGCAATAACAGCATGCGCCCACTCAGTTGACCCCGGTAGCGCACAAGGAGCCATGGTCCTTGCTGGGTTGGTGCCACCCACGGCTGGAGGACTGCATCCCTCCATCGACCTGATGGCCCAGGAACATGGCCAACTGGTGTTGAGTGTGACCGTGCACCTGTAACCACCACAGGCAGACATTCCAACCCTGCCTGGCCCCCTAATGCAGGTGTCGCGGACAGAAGATCATCCAACACACGATCACTTACTGGTGACGACACATCATGATGCAGATCCGGCTCGACATAGTGGTCAGAGGATACATCAGAGCCTGACTCAGAGTCAGCTCTGGACATGATGGCCTGGAGCACCAGTGGGTTCTCATGGGATGCCACCCCACGACCACCACTGGTGCTTGGATGGTCATGTGAACTGACCACCGTGCCTGGGATGACATCTTCATCCTCTGCCTCCAGTGCTTCATCACCTGCAATATAAACAAAAGAAACAAGAACACACATGTCAGTAGCACATACCACACACATACAGATCACAACATTGACAGCCAACACCTGAAGCAGACATGTCACACGCAACACAAATCCCAACATGTATCCATTGGCATTGCAATGCAAGGGTATCCCAAAAGCAGAAAGGATGTGTGCAACATGTGAAGCCAACACATGTTTTGCATGTTGCCCTTCACCTACATCACACACAACCTCTAGCAGGCACATATCCAAGGCAGAAATGAGAGATGGCAAGAAAGATATGGCACGTAGCATAAGCATGTGGGAACAAACAAATAGCCACAGCTGACAATCACACCATGACACATGTAACATGCATG
Source organism: Ambystoma mexicanum (assembly GCF_040938575.1). Taxonomy (NCBI): domain Eukaryota; kingdom Metazoa; phylum Chordata; class Amphibia; order Caudata; family Ambystomatidae; genus Ambystoma; species Ambystoma mexicanum. Next base: position 443,644,500 of record NC_090932.1, on the reverse strand, counting down.
TTCATGTGCAGCACTCAACAACAATTGACTACGCAGAGTACATGTGTCACAGGAGGCACCTACACTACTGCATTACAATACAGTGAAAGGAGGGACATGGGTTCATACATGGCAGATCACTATCACACAGCAGCATTGTGTTGGCATGTTGAAGGGCTGAACTTGGCACAGGAGTGGGTGTGTGCGGTGCAGTGCATGTGTACCCCCTCAACTTCCAACATCAAGACATATGTAGTGATGTCAATCTCCAAACATGATGGCAGTGTAAGGGCAATTGCAGCCATCATGTGCAAATGGCATGCACCATGTAGCATGGATAACGTGAAACACCAACCATCTGGGCAATAACAGGGAGGCACTGCATGGCATGAAAGGTTCCCCACAGAACTGTGTATTGCCAGACAGTGTTGGCATGTGTCTATTGCATGCCCTCAGGCAAATGTAACTAGAGCCGATGAGAAGTGGACATGACAGGACAGATGAGGAACCATCAATAGTACACCCATGCATGCAGAAGACACAACACCAGTTGAAAAGAGGCAGTGGGCCTGTAACAAGGGGAGCCATGTGCATGACACAGATGTCGACACCCTAAAGTCATGTCTGATGACACACAGACCCACAGTGAGCATGAAATGGCTGTCCAAAGGCATACATGGAATGCACATGGAACATGAATGTGCACACATGTGCATGGGACCCACTGCCATCAGCACAGTCAGATTGAGACACACTGCACCAAGGACAAAGGATGTATATGACATGATATGACATCTCATCAAGATTGCCCTCGTACACAAGTGACTCAGAGTACAACCAAGCAAGGGGAGGGGAACAAGGGAGAAAAGGAAATGAAAACAATGACCATCCTGGGCACAGCGACATTGAGAACACGCAAGTGCATGGAGAAGGGATAAAGTGTTGAAGACCTGGGAGGGGGAGAAGTGGAACGTGCCAAACAGAGGAGACCAAAGAATGAAAATGAAGTCCAATGATGGAATAGGCATTCAAAAGGTGGTAGTGCAGCCAGCAATTGACAAGTGCAAGATCATATGGATAGGGCAAATCTGATGAGTGTAGAAGAAGAGTGGGGACTGTAAGGGTACACGTAAAGGACCCATTGCAATGGGAGGCCTGGAGGCAGTACAGCAGGGAGGCAAGGTGTGCAGGTACCTGGGCCCGAAGGACAAAGGGTGTGCAGGTGCACAGTGCCAAGAGAGGAATCTGTTCAGCTGGGGAGAAGAGGGGCTGATGCAGGAGCAAATAGGAATGTCTTTAGGTGCTTCCGGAAGCAGAGATGTTTCTCCTCAAGTTTCAACGTGGCAGGTAGGCTGTTCTAAAGGGAGCTGCCAACCATAGACACAGATCTGCCCCCAGCTTAGTTCTTCAATAAACGACTGACACAGAGGGAGTGTGAGGTAGAGGAGCAAAGGACTCGAGAGGGGAGGTATTGGCAGAGGGACAGTTGAAGGTATTTTGGCCCTAGGACCCAAAATCCTTGTGCACAATGCAAAGGGTCTGAAGTATCATCCTTGTATCCACTAGTAGCCAATGAAGGGATTTCAGAGCTGGAAAGATAGGATCCCAGGGCTAGAGGCCAAGGACAAGTCTTGCATCCCTGTACTGGATTAGTGGTAGAGGGCGGAGTGTGGAGGCAGGTAGAATATTGAAAGAGCCTGTCACAGTAGTCAAACCTTGAGACAACCAGAGCTTGAGAGACTGTGAGCATGTAGGTGAACGATCGGAAAGGCACAGTATCCCTGAGGAGGTTAAGCAAGAAGTTAATATATTTCAAGAAACGTCAGAAATGTGTGCGGAAAAGGAATGTGTGGTTCAAAGGTGACCCCGACGTTGTTGGCCTTGCAGGTGGGGGTAGGAGGAGGGCCAAGGGGGTCGGCCAGAGAGTGAGTGGAAGGATGGTGAAGGTGTACTGATGAGGATGAGGTCAGTCTTGCTGGCATTTACACAGAGATTGTTGGCCGTACACCAATTTCAAATGTCAATGAGGCAATCAGAAATGAGGGAGAGAGAAGAGGTGGCCAAAGGCAGCCTGGAAATGAGTTGAGTGTCCTCAGCATAGCACTGGAATTCGTAGCAGAAAAGAAAAAATGCAGTAGGCGAGAGCTGCCAGGTACTGTTTGTAAAGCCAGGCTGAGAGGTCAGACCCCTGGTAAACACCACAAGTAGAGATTGATGCAAGGAAGGACCCAAGTTGTAGCTCGGAGCTGGGAGGGTTGTAGCTGGGAGGGTCACACATGCCAAACACACATGTCATTGAGTAACACACATCAAAACTCACTGGACGATGCATCATAATCCATCCTCTCTCCCACTCCACGGATTTGTTCTTCCGGGATGAACTCTGCAGCGATCTCCTCATGCTGAGTGAGTTCATCCTCCTCTGGTGGTGGCCCATCACCAGTCACCAGAGACATGGAATAATTGTAGGCACGCTTTGGTTTGTACTGCGTCAGAGGTCATTCCAACGCTTATAGCAGTCCTGAGCCGTGCGCACATAGAATCCCATGGCTGTCACACCATCCGCAACATGCTGCCAGTGGACCCAATGCTGGTGATGCGTTGTATGGCACTGTGGGCCCAAAAGCATATCGCGTTGGTGTGCCGACACGTAGTCCACAAGGAAGTCCAGTTCCTCCTTGCCAAAAGTCTTCTTCCTTGACGTGCCGGAGGCCAGAGCCGAGTCTGGGGTCCCAGCCTCTTGCGCAGGAGCACCCTTCCTCCTTTTGTGCGGTGGTACTGACCCTGAGTGGGCAATGTGGCCCTGATCAGTTGGGGCAGTGCCGCTGGTGGATTGGACCAAGGCAGCGGGTGTTGGATTGAGGACAGAAGGTCTGGCTTGGGTCTGACTCAATGCCAGGGTGGTGTTGGCTGCATCTGCCCATGCAGTTGCCTCCAACCGGCTGCTTGGGGCAGGAGATGTCATAACTGCCCCAGATACATGTGCCCCTGTCACAGCTACACTGGAAACACGTGACCCGTCCCGTGGAAATCGTCCTGGGAGTCCTCGTCACACAATGCAACATGCGCTACCCAACCTCGAGCCCGAGTGGTGGTCCCCACAACTGCACCTCCAGCTACCACCACCTGTGTGCCTGTGACAGCAGATGTAATTTGCTGTTGGGTCAAATGGGTTCCAGGTTGTGATGCAACAGCTGCATCACCAGGAGCCACGGGGGTGGTGGCATGTCTGCACTAGCACGTGGCTGGCATCCTGCCCAAGAGGGGAAACCCTGCCTCTCCCCCTCTGAAGCCACCCTGGCCACCCTGGACTCCCTGTCCCCCCTGGTCTCTGAGCCCACATGCCTGACCACGCACACCCCTGGGAGGACGCCCAGCTTTGCCGCCCCTACCCTTTGATGGCCTCCCAACCATGGCACAGATGGTAAATAGCCAATGGGAGTTGCACTCAACAATTGTCCTGGGCAATTGGGTTTAAGGGGGCAGGGTACTCAATGGAATAGGTACCCTTGTGCTCCTACAAAGCTGTCTGTGACCCCTGGGGAGATATGACGGGTCACGCAACGCTCAGCCCCCCCCCAAAAAATTCAAAAATTCAAAAAAGTAAATTAAAATTAAAATAAAAAATGTACAAAAAAGGAAAGAAAATAGTAAAATTACAAAAGAAAAATGTGCACGCGACTCCAGTAGCCCACGTGCGTGGATTTAACCTCCAGCAGTATGGTGTGGCACCCAGGGACACAAAAAACACATATACATGGAACATGCAGGCTACTCTGACCTCAAAAACAACACGCGATGCACAGGGGAACCACAATGGGGAAAATAGCATGCGCGACTCACCGCCTGCCTTGTGTGGAAAAAGAAAAACACACGCGCTTGTGCACATAGGCAACACCCCACCAAAAGAAGAGGTATGAACTTCAAACGCTGTGAAGGAATCACATGTGAATCCAGAAGAGTAAACACACGCGTCGGTCTCCACGAACAGCATGTACACCTTTAATCTGTGCTGAAGGCAACGCCCATGCACGTAACGTCACTGGCGTGCTTACACGCTAAGGCCCTTTCCTCGTATTACACGCATTCACACATGGATGTGCTGTTTTTGCACCCGTACGAGGGAAACGCCCGCATGCATCATGTCACTTACGGGCTTACGTGCTAAGGCCCTTTCCTCAAATTACACACTGATGTGCTGTTTTTTCACGTGCCAATTCTCTCTGCATCAAGCCGGCCACACGACAACACACAGAAGACCACGCTCCTGCCCAGAAGGCCATTTTCCTGCCCCCAGAGCCCCGGGGAGCCTCCTACAAGCCATCTGCTGCTGCCTCCCTGCCTGGCTGCCTGCTGCCAACAGTGCCCTGCCATTTGGTGCCTGCACATCAGCCATCTGCAGGGTTTCCAGTTGCTAAGACCACCCCTGCTGGAACAGAAGACTCCCGACTGGTGTTCCATCGCTCCACAGCCACAGCCCAGCCCAGGACCCAGTTGCCCACCCACACCTGCCTCCGGGGTTGCCATGTCCGACACAACACCAACCATCCGGCACCAGTGGCAACCCCCAGCACAGAGGCAGAGGGCTTGAAGCTTCACTGCCAGTAAAGTTGGCATCCAGATGGAGCAAGTCCTGGGGCATTACGATGCCCCCTTCACACCATCGCCCGCTGACAAGGAAGGACGGAAGAGGATCTGTAAGGACATAGTGGGTGCCATCAACGCGAAGGGGGTATAAACCCACGGCATCAAACACGTCCAGAAGCGCTGGGAGGACTACAAGTCCAGGACCCTCAAGAAGGCCCGGCACCTCTTATACGCAGCGGATGCAGTGGGGTGCCGGGTCCACCTTACCACCCAGCAGATGAGGGTCCTGGAGCGCATTCACCCAGTGCTTCACCACCAGATCCTCAGGATGCAGGCCCGCCTGGAGTCGAGCAGTAAGTGCCGTTGCATTCCCGTTTAAAACAGTGCATGTTGCAGTGTGGTGGTAGTTAGCTACTTGGCTGTATGTGTGACATGGGCCATGAATGGATGTCTGTGTGCAGGGACATGATGGTGCTGCATGTGAGTACAGTCAGGCATGACCCACATGGATGGTGTATGTGATATAATGCATCATGCGGAGTAGCATGCGGAATGCACACACGTATGCATGACTGTGTCTGTACTTGGACATGTTTGGGGTGTGAGAGATGGGTGCTGTTGTCATGGACATGCATGGTGTACATGTCCGTGTGTCTGAGTAGTGTGTGAGTGACTGGTCAACACCATGGATGCATGACACATGTCCGTGGCGATGTGTTGATTCACTGATAGAGTTTAGCTATCCTTTTATACACTGTGTCTGGGGGTATGTTAGGCAGAAACCTGTACAGTTCCCTCTGGGACCACTGCAAAAAGTTTAAGACTACAGGAGTTAGCAGTAAACCTAATTGGTAGCAGTCTGCACCACCCAGATTTACCTGGTAGCTGTGGCTGAGCAGTCAGACTTCTCTCAAGACGAGTTAGGCAGTATATAGAGTATACAAGATAGGGCAATTTACACAGTAGTACAAGCAGACACGGATCAGAGCTTGGGTGTAAAGATATATAATTATTTATTTAAAAACAAATCTATGAAAAAACACACTGGCACTAATATGCAAACAACTTCAATCACAGTTACTACTATACGTATATATCAATCCCATAACAAAATTTCGACAAGTCTAGGTTCAAAGACACCACTTATTTGCAGACAGAGGTGAGTGCTTAACCTAGATGGCACTCTAGTATGCGTTAGAAAGGGAGAAAAAAAGGCAGGGTATGAAACCAACTCAGTACCAACACTTTTACGAAGCAAATGCGAGGCAAGCAAGGCAGGGTCTACTGTAGATCACAAAGTTCAGAGGCCAGGCCCACTCGGAGAGAGGCAAGGCGGTATGTCCCAAAAAAACCACAGTGGAAATGCACTTCAAGTCTTTGTAGCAAAATGTCACAGAAAGGTTGGACCAGTTTTAGAACAAAAGTTAAGACGGTCTGGAGGCGACCCAGTGGAAAGGTAAGGATTTAAGACACCTCACGCCAACCGTTTCAAGGGAAGCCAGGCGGACACAGTACCTTGAAAGTGGAGAAACAGCTCCGGAGGGGGCAGTTGTTCCTGGTGGTGGATGCAAGTCGGGGCTTTGCCAGCAGAAGAGATGATCTCGTCGTAGAGGAAAGTTGAAGATCGTTGCACCACCAGGGAAGAGACCAGCCGCGGAGTGCTCAGTCACCTTTTGGTCGCGGTACAGTGGTTAGTGGCTATCCGGTTGCCGGGGTGCTCAGCACGGGCAATTCGACCACTAGACATCCTGGAAGCGAAGAAAAAGCAAGGGACTGGTTGTTCTCACCAGTCTAAGGGAAGAAGACTCTCCAGCAGGGAGATCTCCTCTGTCGTTGGGAAGTGGTGAGTCGGTTCAGCAGGGCTCCACCGGTGGTGTCGTCATTGCAGGTCGGCTCAGCTTCTCCCTCATCGGATTCTTAGGTCCTGTGGCGACTTCTGAAGTTCCAGTCCCCAAAGCCCTGCTTTTATGCAGAAAACCCCCATGCATGCAGCCTAGCTGTCAATCAAACATGCTAAGTGGTGAGCGGGGCGGCTCACCACATGGGCCAATCACACCAGAGTGCGACTTGAGTTGGCAAGGCAACTCAGTCCAGGGTGCCTAAACCCCCTCCTACACCCCCTGTGGTACCCAGACAGAATGGCACCACTCTGGAGGGCTTCTGTGCAGAAGCCCGCCAAAAGTGGAACAAAAGCCTCAACCTTTGGTTTGGAGTTACAGAGGCGAACACATACGCCATTTAAAAACCGAGTTCTGGCAGAAAATACCAACCGGTGAATTCATTTTTAATTTAATAAACCGGCGGTATGACCGAGGCTACATAGAAAAAGTATTAGCCTCGAACAATGGGAAAATCCCATAGGAATATATTTGCGGTTGAATATAAAAAGTAGTATCCACTGCCACCAGCCAAAACTCGACGAGGGGGGACGGGACAGTGCCCCCTCGAACAACAGACCCAGGGGTAATCGAATTACCCCTACCAGCACATCCACAATAGGATGGTTTGTACTGGTTCTGTTAGTAAATTTAGGCCTAGTAAAGCCAATGGTGACTTTACATGCCCTGGGAGACAGTAGTCAGTCCCAGGGTATGGAGTCTATGGTGGGGGTCACCTAGGACACCCCAGTGTTACGGCACAGAGGGTGCTGTGTAACACACGGCAAAACACATGAGACCCTATGGAGTAAAAGACCCCATAGCCCATAGAACACATTAACATTCAAAGAAATACCACAAATCATGTCCAAGAGTGGGAGAAAAAGAGATTCACTCTTGGCAGGATGAAAAAAACAAACTCCAGAAATCCAGCAAAGCTGCTGGGGGACTCACTAGGTTAGGAAATTCAGCCTAAACAGAGAATTCTCCCTAACAGGGTATACAGGGCCAGATGCATGACCCTCCGGTGATGTGTGTTCATGTTATCAGCATGCGTTTCAGCCCACCATTGGATGTTTCTACGGTGCCTTGGACATGGATGCAAATTTTTGTTGCATGTGCCATGCCTGTTCCTGCATGTGTGTTGCCTGCACTGACCCATGTGTTGTGGAGGGACATGATGGAAGTGACGTTTGACAGTGCCACTCATGTGCTATTGCTTTGTGTCTTGGGGACTATTGTACAGTACCCTGATGCTTGTGTTCAATGTCTCCCTTTACACAGCGGCGAGTGAAGAAGAGGGCAGAGATGGTGCTGTGGAGGAAAGCGGCAGGGATGCCTCCACCGGCCGGTGACCAGTCACCCTCCCAGGAAATTCCATCATCCAAGAGCGAGGGGACTGGTGCCACGTCTGCCACTACGGCTGCAGCGGAAGGGGCGAGTGAGCCCCCACAGGGGCTTGCGACGGCAGAAGACGGTGCAGAGCCATCCAAGTTGGTGATGTGTACAGAGGAGGAGGAGGCCGCTTCAGAGCCACACATGGTGCCTGGTGGGGGCGGTACACTGGTGCAAGTGGTGCAGTCCAGGGGCAGGGGTAGGAGGCAGCACAGGTCACCACGGAGGGGCCTGTGCATGTCACTGTCCCTGACACTGTGACTGCATCACCATGCACCAGCAGGGATGCTCCATCCCATGCCCGTACGCAGGTAGGGGGGTGTCCACGTCATCTGGCACTGCTCTACCTGCGGACTTGGGGACCTGTGACAGGATTGAGTCCGTTCTAATTAGTGACGCGTTGTGCACACATGTCTTTCGTGATGACGTGTGTGCTTCCTGGGGGACCACGCACGTTATCATGAAGAGATGTGTGCCAACATGGCCCAGTTGGGAGGGATCATGGTCTGGGGTTTCCTCCATGTGTCACACTGTCTTGCGGCCCTCTCTTCCTCTGTGCACACTATACGCCAGTCGTTCTCCGTGCCGTATTCTGGCCCAGATGCCACCAGGGCCCCCTGTGGACCTGCCCCAACCAACGCAGCCAGGCTGGTGGAGATCCCATCCCTGCCACAGTCGGGAGTCAGAGCTCCAGCACAGGTGGTCACCCCAGCAACTGGACCCCTGGCAACGGACGATGTGCAGGCACATACAAGCAGGGCACCTGCACGACAGCCCCGGGTGTTGCCATCTACCCGGAGGAAGTTGTGGTGGTGGCGGCAGGCAGCAGAAAGGCGGCGGCAGGCTCGCCATAGGAGGCATGTGGCCTCGGGGCTTTCACCATCATCAGGGCAGGTATTGGCCGGTGGGCAGGAGGACCCAGGATTGGGAGTGTCTCCCGTGTGGCAGCGGTTAGGCCAGCGAATAGGTGTAGAGCAGCGGCGGGTAGAGAGGGCATGACTCACAATGGTCAGGGCGGAGAACTCCATGCCAGGGTTTTGAGTTGGGCTGAGTGCCTCGAGACAACTCACAGGGATTTGGAGGAGGCCATGGCTGCATCCCTGCAAGACCTCGAGGTCAGGGAAGAGGCCCGCCTCTGGAAAATCGATGTGGAGTTTGGTGATGCCCTAGCATGGGACATCAAAAAGTGAGCCGTCGGACTTGCCCGCCACCTTTTTATATAGTTATTTAGGTTTAGGTCTCATTTGGTTTTTATTATTATTTGTAGTTCACTGACTTTGCTCCACGTTTTGTATATAGTTGTATTTTAGATAGGGTTTTAGGTAGGTCTCCTTTTGTTTTGGGATAATGGACCCTTCAGACTTTTGTTTTCAATATTATGGACATGTACATACGTTTCTTTTTTATTTTCACATGGAGTAATGTTTTTTTATGCTTTTTATCTTGGGATTTATTTCTATGGACTTTGGGGATGGACCACTTTTATTTTTTCATGTTTTGGATTTTTATTTTTCCTTGGATATCTCTTTCTTTTTCATATTGCATTCATTATTTCTTTATTTGCATGTGTGATTTTCATATTGTCATGTATTTTTATTTTCAATACATTTCCTTATTCTTCATTCTTGGTGTGGTCTACTATGATTTCTTTTGTGCACTGTGTGGCTCTGTAGGACATTTGTTGATGGGCATGCTGGTTCTTTTCAGACTATCATGGAATGGGTAATTTAGTAGGGAGTGGGTGCAGTGGATCGTTGGGTGTTTGTACTGGGGGGTGGCGGTGTGGGATTTGGGTTGACATTAGGTCCATGGGTCTGTTATGACGTGGTGTTTGGGGGGACATGAGTCGGGGCCTGCTGGCAGGTGCCTGTCAATGGGGGGGTTTGGACATGAGTCGGGGCCTGCTGGCAGGTGCCTGTCAATGGGGGGGACATGAGTCTGGGCTCCCAAGTGCATGGTGCCATGTGGCCTGCCTGCGGGGCATGGTCAGGGTAGATGGTCTGCCTGCGGGGAATGGGGAGGGTGGATGGGCTGCCTGCGGGGCATGGTCAGAGTGGATGGTCTGCCTGTGGGGCATGGGGAGGGTGGATGGTTTGCCTGTGGGGCATGGGCAGAGTGGATGGGCTAAATACACAAGTGGGTTCGCTCTGACAACTAGATTTAGAGGGGGTACTCTTTTTTTGAAGTACACATTAAGTTATTTAGTCATGTCACAGGTATTCAATCATGTGTAATAAAGGTGAAACCTAAACACAAATAGAATTAAAGATTCACATATTCACATATGGTAAAGTTGCATTTATTAATTATGCATCTCAACATAGAGGGATTAGTAACCCAAAGTATTTAGTTTTTTATCAAAGGCTTTTGCAATGTTGTAAACCCTTGCATTTAAATTTGTAAATTCGAAAAAGTTTTTTCACAAATATAGTTCCATTTTGGTGCTTTGGAATTGAATAGTGACCACCACCTATTAGTGACAAGTGATAGTAGATTTTATCTATATAAACATATTACAACCAATATTGACAACAATAAATTTGAAAAGCTATTGGTTTTCTGTAGCCAGGCTTTCGGGTGACCTAACACATGGTCTTCGGGTTACCTAACACATGGTCGACGTCCTGAGTTGAATCATAAGTTGTTTGGAGACAGTTAATAAGGACTAGCAGGAGATGGAAGAGAGGCTGGTCCTTGGACGTTTCGGCAGATAGCCTTCATCTTGGGCCTGATATAGGTCGCCCTGGAAAGGAATCCAGGGGACTCTATTAGTGATTAGAATAAAATTCATGGGAAGTTTACGTAACATGACATTTAAAAACAACCTTAGTTGTGGGGCATCATAGGCTAAATTAGCCAGCACACACACATGGGCAAGGCATGTGTGTGTGCTGGCTAATTTAGCCTATGATGCCCCACAACTAAGGTTGTTTTTAAATGTCATGCACTGGTGTCTATATCTGTACCCATACAGTTCCCCACCCACTTCTCTTCTGCACTTATTCAGATATTCCCCATCTGCTTAACCTAGCACTTGCCATTTGATAGTTGCACTACCACCTTTGTTTATTTATTTATTTTACTTATTTATTTATCCTGTTCTCGCCTCTGTTTCCATAATTTCCACCTCTCCCCCCTTCCATGCACTCCCTACCTTTTCCCTTTTCCGATGAACTTGCACGACCTCAATGTCACTGGGCCTAGTAAGATCGTTGTTTTTGTTCTCCACTGTTCCCCTCCCTTTGCCTGGTCGCGCTCTGAAACACTAGGGTACAAGACGAGGGCGATATACATAAAATATCATATCATATCATATCATAACCAAGGGCTCACTCATGTCGATTACTCCTAGCTTGTGATGGAGAGTCGGGATTCTGTTACTGGCACAAAGGTATTATGCATTGCAGTTTTTACTTGCTCCACAGTGGTAAGAACTAAACAAAATTTGAGCTCTATCAATCCCATAATCTTTTCATCTGACATTACAGTCAGTCCCACTATAAAACACCTCCTCTGCCACAGTCCTTGCTCTTTTCAAACAGCAAACTTTAGCCAATCGTCGTCACGCTCTGGGGAAGGAACATAAGGAATGCCACAGTACCGACCAAAACCACAGAGACCATCCAGCACGTCCAGCCACCGAATCAATATAAGGATTATCTGGGGAGGAAACCATCTGCCTGGGAAAGGTAAACAGAACAAGTCAGGGAAGGAACAAAAAAGAGGGGTTATACTCGCCTCTGTGCCATTAATAGATTCCCGACTCTCTGTCTCAAGGTAGGAGCAATCAGCATTCTAAGGCATGGCACAGAGGCTTCCTATCATGCACGTTCAAAGCCATTCCAAGACAGCACACGATACGTGCAGAAAAGGTTTACAATAAAACTGTTACAACGTCCCAGCATTGGACCAATCAGCCGACTGGAGAGTGCCCCCCAGGTGAGACCCTGACTAAAAGACTTTAGAAGCCATTGCCCCCCATGACAAATGAGACCCAAACAGTCACACATCCACCCAGCCGCAGTCATCACCCCAGGATCCAACCAGCCAGAGTGGGAAAAGATAGTGGATGAAAGGGTTTATGAAATAAACGGAAAACCTGATCAGATGCGCCCCAGAGGGATGTCATTCTATACTTGTAATCCCACAAACACAGAACCACACAATGTTAAGGACATTCAGCAAAAGATGTAACAGTAATCACCATGCACCCAGTTTTACTTCAACGAAGAACATTAAACCTAAGCTACTCTGTACAAAAGAATTGCACTGACAGATCAAGAGCTCTGATGTCACCAACCATCGTGAAGGAAACCATACACATCAACAATAAATCCCTGTTTGCTGGCTAACTCTGAAACAAGGACAAAGCCAAATTCACTTTCCACGAACTGGTACATTTAGAGAACGATGGGGGCCGGGACACCTCAATGCCCTTCAGTAACCTACATACCAGTGAATGCTCCCACACTGGGAAGCCCACTACCAACTCATGAAAAGAAGAACTAGGGAGTTGCCAGTATTAAGAGTATAGTAGGATGGGAGGAAGCTCAATGAGCAAGTCAATTGACCACCTTTACAGCTCCCACATGAAAGGGATTCAGAGCTCAGGAACTTCACCAATGTGCCCATGCTCCCCAGGCCCACTTTTAGGACCTACTTGTGCTTGGGCCCAAGAGTCCCTAATGAGTGTTGAAGCTGATCGTGAAAGACCCTCGTAGCCCATTGTCCCCAAATGCCAAACATGGCACCAACTGGAGATACCCTTGTAGCACCAGAAGATGTGGTCACAGACTTGGATCCAGTAGGTGGGCTGGAGATACCAGTAGGAGAACAGGAGGAGTCATTGCCATGCGCAGGAGAAGAGGAAACTAAGAATGACCTCACCACAGAAGGGCAATGATAACTATGACTGTGCCTTGCACCTGAAATAGCATGTGGGCAATCATGGCGTGTGGTGGGAACTCATAATCTCTACCCTGACCCCATTTCTGGGCAAAAAACCTTTGCCGCTCTGGCGTACGGATTCAGACGAGAACTGAAAAACAACAGAAGCTGAGCATTCGGGTGGGAAGCAAGCAGATCGAGTCTGAATGGGCCCAAAAGGTCCTGAAGCCCCAAATATAGATGATGTCAGAGAATCCAGTTGGTGCTGTCCACCCAGGAACAGGAGAAGCAGTCTGCCGCTATATTGAGAGCCCCTGATAAGTACTCTACTTGAACCCTGATCCAGTGCAAAACTCCCACACCTCACCGCTAATGAGTGAGACCTGGTGCCCTTCAGCTTGTTGGTGTAATAGAATACTGCTGCATTGTCCATCAGTATTTGGATCAAAACTGTTTTATGAATGACCAGATCACAAAAGAACCTGAAAGCAGTTCCAAACAGTGTATGTGTCACAACGACTCTATTGGAGATCATAGCCCTCTTTTAAAGACCCCCAGCTTCCTTTGCTTGTGTCTGATTCTAATTGTTTACTAGAGGATAAGGAAAGATAGCCGTGCTGTTCCAATTGCCTACGTGTTTAACCCACCTAAGTAGCTCTTTTCTTGCTTCAATGTAGAATGAAACTCTGCCTTAATAACCTAACCCTTTGCACAAAGCCAGGATATTCAGCATTTGGAAAGCTCTGTAATGAAGGTGGCCAAAAGATTGCCTGAATAGATGACGATAGAACACCTATAATGTGACCCAGATGTCTTAGCAACATTACATCCCAGGAGAGTGCCCTCCTGCGCTCCTCACTGAGAAGCAATCACCCTGCTGGAAACATTAGAGTACAGGCCCTGGACTCTATCCCAATCCCTAGAAACTGGAGGCGTTGTGAGGATACAATGTCGGAATTCTGAATATCGATAACAAACCCCAGAGCCTGCAACAGAGAGATGGTCAACCACACATGCATGCTCGCAAGACCCCTTAACCAACGAGCTCATAATGAGAATGTTATCCAATCGATGATAAGTCGAGTCCCCCTGGTTCTTAGGTATTCTACCACCAGTTTCATAATCTTAGTAAAACATCATGGGGCGAAAGGTAGATAAATAGGAACAACTGTGAGCTAGAAGCATGTTCCCTCCGACAGAAACTGCCAGAGATGCCTGTGCAGTTGGAAAATAGGCACCATGAGATAAACATCCTTGAGAGTCAACCTCAAAAACAAATTGCCCGGCCTTAATATTTATTTATTTATTTATTTATTTATTTATTTATTTATTTATTTTATTTGTTGGTAGCGCCCAGATCCGGAGGTATCACGACGCTAAGAAAGCATTACATAGTACGTTGCAAAACGTTATAAACAGTAGGGTTACATTCACCAGAGGCAGTGACAATCATACATTCGATAAGCTAAGGAGATACACATATTTGTTAAAATGTAAGGTTTTTACTTGCTTGCAAAAGAGTGTGTAGGATGGTTCATTTTGGATATGCTGAGGGAGAGTATTCCAAAGTGTGGGAGCGATGGTGGTGAAGTAGGAGCCCCTAGCTCTCTTTCTGGAGAATTAGGTATGTGCAGGGCAGATGTGGTGGAAGAGCGAAGACTGCGTGCTTTGTGTTTCTTGGTGATGCGTTTTATGAGTTAAGGGGGGCAGTGTTGTGTAAGCAGCGGTAGGTGATATGCGCAAATGAGAGAAACCTATGATTTTAGCAGGTTCACAAGTGCCTGCGGTCTGTTAGGTGCACAGGTCGTAAAGCACAAACGGCTTTGCAGGTGGGTCGGGAGTGTGAGCTTTGCTGTGGCGTGGTGTTACCGTTGGGCCCGATCAAGTTCACATTGCAGGCATCGCTTGCGCCTGATCTGGGAATGTGTCTTGGGCTGGACTCATGGTGGTGTCTCGTTTGACTTGCATTGTCAGGCGGAGGTATGGCTGGGTTAGCTCCGGCTAGCGTTGCTATGCCAACGGCGTGAAACTCATTGAACGACATGGATTTCAGGAAGGGCGAGAGGGAGGCATATGTTGTAGTGACTAAAAAAGATTATCGTATGTGCAGCGAATCATGCAAGGCAAGTGACTTGTGTAGAGATAATAGGTTCCAGATATTTTGATTATCTGGGCTGTTTGGAGAATGTATGGGAACAACTGGAGGTACGGATGTGGAATTTAAACTAGCAATCGAGCAAGGCAAGTAAAGGCATAGATTCATATAAACAGGAAGGAATACCTGGCATACATTTTTCCACAAGACTATTGCGAAAGTTTGCAGGTACATGATCATCAATAACATCGCTAGAATTGTTCCGTTGGCGGGGCAAAGAGTGCGGCAGTGGAATGGCTACATGATTGAATGAGGGTGCATGAGGCGTACTACACGCTGCAACAGGAAATGACTTTGCTACACTGTGCCTAACATTAGGAAGGCAGAGTGTGTCTGTGGCTAACATGCACACCTTTGGTGATGTGTTACTAACATTAGATTTAGAATTTCTGTATGGAATCAGCAAATCTCTAAGTTGCTGCAGACAGGTAGGTTTGACTAGCATACATTTTGGTGTAGCAGTCTTGCAATAGTCAGTCAGATGAGGGACAACACTCATATATATTTGAGACATCAAATCTTTGTAACAAATACATTAGGCAGGTGTTATAGTCTATTTGGGTCTGTGCCCAATTGTCAGAGTTAGGTGTGGACAGTACCTTTTGCGAAGCATGGCTAACTTTGCGGCCAACACGGCTGAGACCAGCAGAGACTGGTTGCAAATGCCTTGAGTGTAGGCCTTCAGTGGGGGCTGGCTTCGCCTGCCAGTGCAGGGGGTTGGCTCCTTCAAATTCAGACACCAGCCAGTGAAGGTGCTGCAGGCCCAGGGCAGCTTGGGAGCCTGGAGTGCACCCAGGCACAGCGGAGGCCATCTTGGATGTTTCAGTGGTAGCTGTGAATTCTGATGTTGTAGAAGCAGGGCTGCTGGGTTTGAGGGTCCACTGTCGGGGAAGGGGACCGGTCTCACAATGAGACCAGAAGAGACTGGTTGCAAAGGCCTTCAGTGGGTGAAGGGCGTTGACTCCTTCAAATTCGGAAGCCAATCAATGTGCTGCAGGCCCAGGGTAGCCTGGGAGCCTGGTGCGCACCCAGGAACAGTGGCGGCCATCTTGGATGTTTCTGTAGTAGCAACGAATTTTGATGTAGCTGCGGGGCTGCCGGGGGTGTGGGTCTCCCTGTCGGGGAAGGGGTCTTGTCTCACAATGGGCCCAGCAGAGACTGTCTTTCAGCACTGAATATGTCTTTCAGCACTGCAAGAGTCTCCATCTTGAAGTGGGGATGGAACACAAACTGATTGAACTGCCGCAAATTGATCACAGGTCTATGATCCATGTCCTTCTTTCAGACCAGGGACATTATGCAGAGAAATTCCCCTGGGTGAATAGCAGTCCTTTCTATTGCTTTCTTGGCCAACAGTTCCTTGAATTTCTGACTAACCGCTGGGGTGATGCTGGGCAGGAAAACCCTTGAAAGGCGCGTGCATTTCGACTTACTGATATGGTATGGTGTCATCATTTGTAATTTAGTGTGAGGAGAGCATAATACGGAGTCGGGGGCCCCATGCCGCACTTTCGGCACGCTAGGTGTCCGCCGAACTCTGCAGCAGCTGTAGGCTACAGCCCCCTCCCTCGGGAGGCAGGATCGAGCGAGAGCGGCCCCACCCTTGGGTAAGCAGGGCCATGACTTCCGAAACAACGCACTCGCAACGAACTTCGAGCCGAGGAGCAAAGCCCCCACCTTTGAGTGGGAGGAGCTTCCCTTCGAGCGAATACCCGGCATTCATAAGCCATACAGTATGCACACAGATAAGAAGCACGAAGAGAGCAATTTGAATATGAATTTCGTATGCAGCAGGCAATTAACTACCATTGATCTGATCAATGCGCACATGCAGATCGAACAATAACTCTCACAGGGAGAGGTTGCATAAACCCATAAGGAGCAACATACAGATCTGTGCAGCAGATAGATCACTGCTGAGACTAATAACATTTGAAAGACTGCCAGCTCTTGAGAAAGAGCATTGAAGCCTGCACAGCAGGGAAAATAATTGGGTGCAGCCACACACTAAAAGCACAGTGAGGAAGTGGATGTGCCACTACACCTGATCTCAGGTACATACGGCACTAAGGACAGCACAGACATGGCAGACTTTGAATGGAGTGAAGAGGAACAGGCTGAGGATCTAGCCTATAGCATTAAGGAAGTGCTGGGAAACTCACTGGCTGAAGCTGTGGCACAAGGGGTTAGGCCCCTTCAAGAGACACTGGCCACCCTCAGCCAGAAGATCAAGATCCCCAACAAAGAAAGTACGTCCACAGAGGCCATGCCAGAGGGCTCTCAGTGGTGTAACAAGACCCAGGAAGCGAAAAGTAATCTCTTCTGACCCCCCAGATCAACCAGACAGGACAGAAGATGAGGCCCAAGAGGCTGCTGACGCATTCATGAGGCTACGAGATGCTTTTATGCACAAGTCGGGAGTGACAAGCCTCACAACCCCCTACCCCGAGGATGAAAATATGGGAAATTAGGGCAGGACTCGGAAGAAGGGCCCACAGAGACACCATGATCCTCTCAAGAAGAGGACAACAGAGGCGATGAAGAAGATTTGTAACCCCCGAATATGAAAAGGCTAAAGAAACTTAACAATACTGAGGACGAAAATGAGATTGCAGATATGTTCAAACCAGAAGATATCCGTAACCCTAAGTCCTTAGACTGGCTACCATCACCATGAGTCACAAATATATAACAAAGAGACTCTGCAAAGCCCTCGAAGAGAAGGAAGGCAGCAAATGTAAGCAGAATGCCCACAACCAGAACTGCCAGGCAAGGTAGCCGAGGCACCAGAACTTGACCCAAAGATGCTGGCGTTTGTGTCAAAGACCTCCGGAGATCCCAGGAAAGGGAATCATGGGTCCTGGAAGAGTTGCCAGGAGAAAGTGCTAGACATTGCTGGACCCCTGGCTAAGATTATGGGCCTGGCGGGGAAGAGGCTGACCAAGATATCATCGCTAACTGGGCACAAAGAGCAGTATGCCTACTATGCAATGCAAACTGTGATATATCATCAGAGCGCAGAAGAGGCCTCCGCCTCAAAATCGAGCCCAAGTTAGGAGACCAAGTCTCTTGTTGAGGTGGGCGAAACGACACAATGACTCCTGTTCGGGCAGACATTCAGGAAGGAATGGGGAGGTTTCTGGCACCTACACCTCCCTAGAGACGGCTCAGGCATCTATAAGAAAGATATTCCCAGGCAGAGTTTTCTCTGGGACCGGTCGGTATCGAGGCCGAGCGACCGCTCGCTACCAAGCCACAAGAAGGCCTCAAAACAACAAGGCATTTACTGGGAAAATAAGCAGCAAGATGCTTTCTTCCCTGCGAGAGGGCGGTTCCCAAGAGGAAGGTGAGGAAGAGGACAAAGCTTCCCCAGAGGTGAGACATACCCCATATCCGCCAGTAGGGGGAGAACACTTCTTTTCTGAGAGAACTGGTGCACGCTTTCCAGCAATGCCTGGGTTTTGCAGACAATCAGGGGAATGCAACTAGAATTTATACAGATACCCATACCA
The DNA here is from genome assembly GCF_040938575.1 of Ambystoma mexicanum. Taxonomy (NCBI): domain Eukaryota; kingdom Metazoa; phylum Chordata; class Amphibia; order Caudata; family Ambystomatidae; genus Ambystoma; species Ambystoma mexicanum. The sequence goes on along the minus strand of NC_090932.1, from coordinate 443,626,108 downwards.
ACCCAACCCCCCTGCCAATGCACACAGCACACATAGAGAAAGAGACCCTGCACACAGAGCTGTGAAACTTAGCACAGAAGAGGGCTATAGAGCCCTGCAGCACACACCCAAGTTTTATAAGCAATATGTTACTGGTGCACAGGAAAGACAAAGTAAGACCCATGATACATTTGAAAGAGCTGAACTGCTGGGTGACATATCACCATTTCAAGATGGAAGGGATCCACCAGCTCAGGGATATCCTCAGGTAGGTTGATTGGCTCACGAGGATCGACCTGAAGGACGCTTACCTTACAGTACCAGTACAAGAGAGGTACCGACCATTCCTAGCGTTCGTCTGCGACGGACAATTTTGGCAATTGATGACAATGCTATTTGGACTAGCCTCAGCATCATGGGCCTTCACGAAGCTCAAGAATCCGATAGCAGCAGTGATCAGAGAGAAAGGAATAAGGATAATAATATATCTGGATGATTCCTGCTGATGGCAAACAGCAAAGAGACACTCCAATACCAGACAGGCTGGGTGAAAGAGCTCCTAGCGTCACTGGGTTTCCTAGTGAATCGGGAAAAGTCAGAAGTGATACAGACGAGCAGGATAGACCTCTTGGGGTTCGGCATAAACACCAGGAGAGCTACCCTAGAGTTACCAGCTAGGAAGATAAGGGATATAAAAAGAAAGAGAAGGAGCTGCCTAGACAAAAATGTAGTATGACTGAGGACGATAGCGAGATTAGTGGGTCTACTAGCGGCATCGATTCAGACAATATTCCTAGGGGCACTACATTATCGAGCCCTGCAATGACTGAAAATAAAGCATCTGCAGCAAGGGCTAAAGTACCACCAAGCAGTACCCCTCGATGCAGAATCCAAGACAGAACTGGAATGGTGGCTACAGAATATGGACGCCTGGAACAGGAAGGCCATATTTGGAGACCGGCCTGACCTGGTGATAAAGTCGGATGCCAGCAGAGCAGGCTGGGGAGCTCGCTGCGGGGAGCTAGAAACAGGGGGAAATTAGAGCACAGAAGAGCTCAAGATGCACATCAACTGTCTGGAGCTACTAGCTAGGTCATTTGCAATCAAAGCCTTCATGAAAGGCAGAGTGAACTCAAGTATCCTGCTGAAAATGGACAACATATCAACAGTCAGATACATCAATCACTTAGGAGGGACGAAATCCAGATACCTGGCGGAGTTGGCCAAGGATCTTTGGCACTTCTGCCTTGAATCATGGACCTCAGTGTTAGCAGAGTATCTCCCAGGTTCGCTCAATATTGTAGCCTGGAATTCAAGGTACTTATCAGACTCCAGCGACTGGATGCTGGACAAGAGTATCTTCCAACGAATAGAGGAACTATGGGGACCAGTGCACACAGATCTATTTGCATCCAGACTGAACGCTCAGAAGAGCAGGTATTTCAGCTGGAGGTTGAACCGACAGCAGCAAGAGTAGACGCGTTTCTCCAAGACTGGAGGGGGAGACACGTACTACGCATTCCCACCATTCATGATGATGAACAGAGTCCTAGCAAACGTCTGCAGAGAGAGAGCGAAGGTGATAGTAGTGGCTCCAATATGGAAGTCGCAAGAGTGGTTTCTGACGATGATGGAACTAGTAATAGACTATCTGAGTGTACTGCCACCAGGAGACATTCTCGTCACAGACCTAGCTGAGTCATAACATCCTCTGAGAGTGAGAGGGACTCTCCCGCTGATAGCATGCATGATAGCAGGAGACGCTGGAATCTCCCAGGCATTTTGGCTCAGCCTGCTCGACTTATAACAGAATCGTGGGCGCTGTCCATGAGACGGAGCTATGGCGCAGCTTGGAGCAGATGGTCTCGTTGGTGCAGAGGGAGAAATCTTCATCCCGTTTCGGCCCCTCTTGTAGAGATATTGAATTTTCTCACAGAATTTCTGCGAGATGGAAAGGCATACAGAACGATAGGAGTGTACAGGTCAGCTATATCAGCTGGACACTTGCCCATCAAAGGCATGCCCGTATGTGAGAATACAGCAGGCATTCGATTTCTTAGAGGAATACGGTTTGGGAGACGACCAGAAGCGAGATACAACACCCTATGGGACATATGAGTACTCCTAAAATTATTAACCAGTTGTCTCGGGAACAGATATCTGTCATTGAAACAACTGTTAGGAAAACTAGCAATGCTCTTGTGCCTAGTCTCCTGTAGGAGAGTAGCGGACGTCAGAATGCTGGAAGTTAAAAGAAAGGTGGACCAGAAGGAGTTACCTTCAAGCTAGTCAGGAGAAAAAGACCCGTTCCACAGCAATAGTGTACCCCTACCTACATGAACATCCCAAGTGGTCCGTAGCAGCCTGCATAAGGGAATACAAGCATAGGACAGAAGAGAAGAGGCCCATGGGGATAACACAATTGCTCATAGCACACAGGAAACCATACAAAGCTGTTGCAACAGCCACCATAGCAAGATGGGTGCGAGAAGTGATACGGCTGGCAGGGATAGACGTGGCCAGGTTCGGAGAGTATTCTGCAAGGGGTGCAATGGCTTCAAATGTGCTACTGAAAGGCGCAACGTTGCAAGATATCCTCGTAGCGGCTGGCCGGGCCAGCGACACTATGCTTAGAACATTCTATTTCAAGCCTGTGCAGTCAGTAGCAAAAACAAAGAGGTGATGGTTGGAAGGTTTAGACTGAATCTTAACCACTGGCATTGCTCGGGGCAACCCTCCAGACCATCGTTCTTCACCTGCAAAGCCATTACAGAAGGGGAAAGACCATATGCAAATCAGGCGTGGCCACACCCCAAAAGGGGAAGTCCAGCCCGAACTGCTAGGTCACATCCCTTCTGCACGAGACCACAAGCATCCCCAAACATGTTTCACCCTTGTTGGGGCTCATCAGTGAGGAGTAGCTTGGGTCTCTAGGCCCCACAGGCACGGGACCCACGTCTGGGCATACCCATCCCACTCAGGGTGACAAAGCAAAAACAAAGAGGTGATGGCTGGAAGGTTTAGACTGAATCTTAACCACTGCCATTGCTCAGGGCAACCCTCCAGACCATCGTTCTTCGCCTGCCAAGCCATTGCAGAAGGGGAAAGACCATATGCAAATCAGGCTTGGCCCCACCCCAAAAGGGGAAGTCCAGCAATGGCGCAGACGGCTAAAAAACGGTGGTGTGGAAGGTTGCCCAGAGCAATTTCCAGTGGTTTAGATTCATTTGAAACCTTCCACCCATCACTTTTGTGGTCAGTTTGTTTCTCCTTGTGAGAGAGGGTATGCCCAGTCGTGGGTCCCTTGCTCGCTGTGCCACAGGGAACCAGGCTGCACCTCATTGAGGAGATCCAACAAGGCCGAAACATGTCTGGGGTTGCTTGGTTTTCTGTGCAGAGGGGACCTGGCCTAGCAGTTCGGGCTGGGCTGTTACCTTCGGTGGCGGCAGCTGCTGACTGATTTGCACATGGCTGGTCCCCTTTTGCAATGGCGCAGACGGGCTAAAAAACAGTGGTGTGCAAGGTTGCCCAGAGCAATTGCCAGTGCTTTAGATTCATTCGAAACCTTCCACCCATCACTTTTGTGGTCAGTTTGTTTCTCCTTGTGAGAGAGGGTATGCCCAGACGTGGATCCCTTGCTCACTGCGCCACAGGGAACCAGGCTGCACCTCACTGAGGAGGTCCAACAAGGCAGAAAACATGTCTGGGGTGCTTGGTTTTCTGTGCAGAGGGGACCTGGCCTAGCAGTTTGGGCTGGGCTGCTACCTTCGGTGGCAGCAGCTGCTGACTGACTTGCACATGGCTGGTCCCCTTTTGCAATGGCGCAGACGGGCTAAAAAACGGTGGTGTGGAAGGTTGCCCAGAGCAATTGCCAGTGGTTTAGATTCATTCGAAACCTTCCACCCATCACTTTTGTGGTCAGTGTGCAGTCAGTAGCAGCAAAAGTAATGACAAGCTTTACACAAGCTTCATGCTCTGGTATTGACATAGAATGAAGATTACCCCTGCTGAAATCGCAGGGAGTTTTGATTCTGTTAAAGACAAGGAGGCAAGCATTACTTTCCCACCCTAGATACATGGGAGAGTTTGATGACAAAGTCTATGTTTGTATTCATGATGGATTTCTGTCAGGATAGGGCTGTGTATCCGCCTTTCTAACGTCCTCTTTATGTTTTTCGGTAGGAGTTGACCAAAAGAACAACTATGGCAGGCTAGCGAGTTCCATAGACTGATGGAGGAGCAAGCCCCGGCAGGCATATATGGAAGCCAAGCAGAGCAGTGCAGTCGAGAGAGGAGACTTCACGTTTTGACTAGTTCAGTTTGGTTACATGCTAGAGTGAAGTTAAGAGTATTAAAGAATAGGGAGATGACAGGAAGGACTTTGGTCACATGCTCAGGCGCAGGGGACTACAAATGGACTGGAACTAAGGGAAATGTAGTTTTTTGGATGAAAAAGAAAAACAAAACAAAATGTGTTTTTCCCTGTGGGAAGTTTTAAAGTTTGTTTTTGTTGAAACTGCTGGAGACAGGAATACATGTGAAGATGAAGCATAATGCTCGGCTCTTGTCTTTAATAGAATCAAGACTCCCTGCCCTATTAGCCGGGGCAATCTTCATTGTGCATCACTCCTATTTTATCCTTACGAAAGAATGTTATTCATGGATTCCCCAGATTTCTGCTTTACTGCTGATATCGTTCAATGTTTAGCACCAAAGTCTCTTTGTGCTGCAAAAGTACTCTTTGCACCGTGCTAAATGGGCCTAATAAAAATAAAAGCACTAGGTAGCAAGACTTAGTGCTTTTTGTGTGTGAGTTAGGCCCATTTAGCTCAGTGCAAAGAGTACTTGTACAAAATACACTTTGCACTGACCTAACCGTTCCATGAATTAGGCCAAAACAGTACAAAAGCATCCACTGAGGTAGGATAAGCTGAGTAGGTAAAGGAAGATGGGCTCTGCAGGCTGACATTATTGTTTACTTTCAAAACCAAATAGGCCTCTTACTTAGAATGCATTTGGGCTTGAGAGGCATCAGCCAAAGATAGGAATTTGCCTAATAAAAGTCTAATTTCTACATGTTCTTTTATTCATATTTTAGCTCTTAAAAAAAAGAAAAAGTCCATTTCCTTTATGACCACTGTGGAAATATTAGAGGGCGAGGGGGAGAGTTATGAACCATTGCAATTCTGTTGGAAAAAAAAGTGATTTCGGATTTGTGGGTCCCCTGTGCCAGGCCCCAAGAGCAATAAAACATCCAGGTTTTGATGCTAACAAATGAATATGTAAATCTGCCCTACTTAGATCAATAGTATGCAAATGAATCTCATGCATATTCATTTTTGGGTGCGCTAAAAACCTGCACTGCATGTTGCTGTGTTAAGGACTGAAATGATGACCCTGTTGTAAAGAGACAGGCTTAAGGGTAAAACATCGAGATCTTAAGCACGTGTCCTTTCTTCGCCTTTTTCTCCGTCACCAAAATAGGACAACAATGACACTTTGATAAGAGAAATGGCATGGTAAATCGCAAGCTTGTTCGGTACAGCCACAACTTATCTGTCTGTGTGATCAGTGCCTATTATTCCAGTGCTACCATATGCGGACTATAAAAACAGACACAAAATGGAAGCACGTACAACACATGCCCCATCACCTCTTTTACCCTGACTCCTGCTGCGCAGAGCCACGATTATCTTGTTACACCGGCAGAAGGTTCTAAGCAGGAGACCTCAGTAACACACATCCTGATTACATCCCGAGAAATACTCTCATAGCTCCTCTGCACCAGAGAGCAATCTGTTATTTAACACATGAGCTGCACACACACAAAAGCTTACGCTCTCATCACTTGGGCTTCCAAGCTGTACAGGCACTACAGGAAGCCCATATTTCCCTGCCAGGGCTGAGTCTTTAATTAACAGTTCATTAACATTGAGAGTCGTTCTGCAATCCATCAGGCAGAGGGTGGGAGGGCGTTGGCAGAGGGGCGCAGGACTGTATAGAGAGAGACACCACATTCTGCATGCACAGCACACTCCCGCCCAGGCGCACGCGCTGGAGTAGGGAGAGAGGTTTCAACAGAAAACAACCGCCAACTTGGGTGAGAACACAGCTTTTTTCAAGGCGAGCCAATGGCCACGGAATGAGCTTTGATCATCCTTTCACTGAGGTGTCAATTACTAATTGGCCTACAGCACCTGGCAAGCTGTTTAATTAGATTCAGGTACTGCAGCTGCTGCATGTGGCTTCTCTAATCCAAACAACCTTATCAAAAAGGTATTCTTGTAAAATACATATAATAGTCTTGCTTAATGATGCGTATTGTACGTTTTGGGGGTGTGACAGTACTATCTAATCTCCCTCATTAAGGATTCAGTAGATTTAGAATCTACTAAAGACACAGGGCCTCATTACGAGTATTGCAAAAATTTCACATTTGTTCTATGGAATTACATCCAAATGTATTTACTGTTACCATTGCTCGCTCCAGCAGACCTACCATTTTATTATAAGCAGTGGTAAAGTGCTGTTATCCATATTTTTGGAGTGTTTAGGACTCTATGTTGATTTTTGTGGATTTACAAAAAGCATTAATTCTGCCACTGTAAATCTTTAGAGTTTGGCCGATAAAGTGGAGTATTTACCTTCAGCATACCACTGGCTGCATGCCGGTACTAAACACTTCACCACCAAACGCTGAATTCAAGGTGCAGTAAAATTGGCGGTAATTCAGTTACCTCCCTGAAAAGTGGTGACAATGGAATTACTGCCAAAAAATCACTGCACTGCCAAACTCATAATGAGACCCACACAGAAAAACAAGCGTTGACAATGCCAACAGTTTCTTAAGCAGGAGGAATGCAGATCTGTCCTTGCAGGTGCTGATATGGTGTTGCCAAACCACAAAAATATGGGAGCACCCCCAAGTCTACTACCATCTGGCTGTATCTCTTTTAGCTTTCTCCACCCACAAAGTGCGTTATTTACTTGAAAATGTGAATTGCGTTACTGTCCCCCACTGAAATGTGCAAAGGCAAATGGAGCAGATAAGCATCTGTGAGCAAAGGACAAAGGCTTCCCTTGTCCATGCAAGTAAACCATGCACTCCAAAATGGCCTGCAGTGAAGACAAGGGATGCTTCCCCTCCTCCGCAAACTAAACAATTAATACCTGAATCCTTGTCAAAGAATAGCTCAGTCATTTGCCCCTGTGATAACATGATCAAATGTGGGACTGCGCCGCATCCCCTTTGCTATTCGTCATCACTGCTTCACTTTAAAACACTATTGCCATTCAAACATAACAACACTAATTCCTTCAGCAGTCTCAAACCGATCTTCTTGCAATAGACCGTCTGACTGACAACACTCATGTTTTGAGAAGTCCTGCCCTATACTGTCAGACCCACAATGATAGGGAACACTTCCAAGAGTGTCACATTCCTCACTGAGCTTGATGGGAGCCATTTGCATGGCCCTACCTGCATACACTACCTGTCCACCGATATTGCTCCAAAACCTACACTTTCTGCTGCATCAGAATACAGTTCCAACTCCATGTTTGATCGGTTGTATACCAATTTTACGTATTACAACTGTTCGAATTACAATTGATCTTTTCACAATTGACCGAATTGTGAAGGTCAATTGTAACATACATGGGGGGGAAACCCCCCGCTGTAACATATATGGGGGGAACCCCCCGCAACCCCCCACCCAACCCAAACCCCCCCAAAACACCATATATATATATATATATATATATATATATATATATATATATATATATATATATATATATATATATGGTAGTGGCCATGTAGTTATAGTTAAGTTGGTTTTTCCATAGGAAGAGCACTTTTTGGGTGGCTTATAACTTCGCTCCCCCTGGACGAATCCTCACCAAACTTTGCAAAAAAAGTATATGGCCCACTCTGTATTTTTTTCATAGTTTGGTGAGGATTCGTCCAGGGGGGGAAAAGTTATAGGGTGGGTCCCAAAACTTTTTTTTTTCCCATAGACTGAATGGGAAAAAACTTTGCGCACGGCTACAGCCCGAACCGCTGGACGGATTTACACCAAATTGGCGGCAGGAGCGGCGGCCTGGTCCTGAAAGCTTTTGCAAATTTGGTGTAAATCCGTCCAGTAGTTTTTAAAAAAATGACCAAAATGTAAGGCAAAAAAATTAGTGATATCTGTGTTCGCTTCGCGGACAAACTTCCCTGTTCGCTCCACGGACAGCACCCCGATTGGCCCAGCGGCTTGCGTCATGTCCGCGGACATGCGACGTGTTCGCTGATTGGGCGGCGTAGTGGGCGTCAGATTTTCTGTCGCGCCCGCCATCTTGCATTTGTGGACGTCCGCAGACAGCTCAGTGAAAGTTTGTTCAAAATGTGTATTTAGTAGAGTGTGTTGGTGTGTAGAAGTCTTTGGGGAGGATGGGGGAGTATGAGATAGGTTCAAAGTTGTATTTTATTTATGTGCTAGACGCTTTTGTTGTGTTCGATTTGTCTGCGGACAACACGGCTGTTCTGGAATGTTCGTAAATAAACAGAATGGATTCCGTGTCAACTTGAAAGTGTTCTAAGAACACTTGTGGGGTCTTGGAATGTTTGAAAGGGGTGTCCTGGAGACGTTGTCTGTATTGTTCGTTGGCAAGGTGAAAATGTTTTAAGAACAATCAGGGTGTCCTGAAATGTTCGTACATAAAGAAAATGGAGGTGTCCTGAGGACACTGTTTGTATTGTCCTCTGGCAAGTTGAATGTGTCCTAGGACCTTCCCCCTGTCCGCGGACATAAAAATGGTTGCAATGCTTGCAACTATGGGTGTGATATGCCGCGGTGGTTGTGGCCAGGGTTTAGAATGTTGTGTGCATGGCCATTTGGTATGCCATGGCCACAACCACCGCAGCATATCACACCCATAGTGGCTTTTAACTTTGGGTCAAAAACTAATTTATAAGGAACAATGTTATAAGCTTGTCTGGGTGTGATATGGTGCGATGGTTGTATTTATCTTGTTATACGTACTATTTTGTTTTAGTAACGGAGTCCATGTTTTTCTTGTTCATTTCTGTAATAAAAGAATATAGCATGTTAGTATTAGTATTTGATAATGACTTATTACATTGTACAATCAACATTTTCTTCTTTTTATTGACCCTCATATTTAGTAGATTACAAACCAGAGTACTGTGCAATTTGCAAAGTTTCTGTGTTTGTTGCTAAAATCATTGGGTCTGTGGGAGAAAACAAATCCATGTTGGATTAAAAAAAAAACCTTTTTCTGTTATGCTACAGTTTATTTATTTGTTTGTTTTCCGCGTTTACTTGTTCTTTCTGCCTAATGCTTTATGCATTGGATTGTTTCAATTTTTGTGAGCAGTAAGATATTAGGTATTAGTTTGGATATTGTAAAATTTTGGCCCAGGTAGATACCAGTAGGCGTATTCTAACTGTTTATGTTTTGATATAATTTCGTGGCATTGATTTATCTGTTTGCATATTTGTACATTTTGGGACCGTTCGATACCAATTGGCGTATTCTAACTGTCTATTTTCTGCTCTATTTGAGTGGTATTAATTTATCTGATTAGTTGTTGTAGAATCTTTGGGCAGTTAGATAGGTTTTGAAATATTGTGACAGTTTATATTTTTTTACTACAAGTGTACTTAAGGTTTAAGTACAGTTCAGTTATCAAATTTTGGTTTTAAGAACATTAAATACGTGTTTGTAAGATTAGCTGGTAATCTCTGCTTTAGAGTAACGGTACTATCATTACATTCAAACCATCCACATTTTTTTTATATATGCAGTGTAGTGCCCTGAGTTGGTTGTGGCTCCTGCATGGTAGATTATACCTATTGTTGTGAAGGTTTTCCTACCAAGTGATATTTAACCATGTGTGAATCCAGTCAGCTTGCAGTTGTTTTTCGTACCATCTGCATTGTAACGTAGAAGCATTAGTATTACGTATTTACTATGTGTTTGTATTAGTAATGTGGAGCGATTATCCGAATTGCAGGTAGAACATAATCTACCGTAGTTTGCATTTTGAACAAGTTGCTGAAATGGAACGGATTCACAATTAGGTATTGATATATAGACAAAGCGCTCATTTGGGATTTGTTCTTGTGTCACATTGTTGCAGAGAGTGCATGTATGTTTCCACAGGTATGAAATCTGGAAGATTTCATTTATAGGTATGTTTTTGTTTTCCAGTACTAATAGTAAGTACATTAGAAATTCTTGTGGATCTTCCTGTGAGTTTATAGTGAATTTCACCATTCCAGCACAGTAGTCCAATTCTTGTCTTATTCCATAAACAGTATACGGGGTGTCAGGATTGCTTTTTGCGTTTCTATGAAGTACTAACATTTGCATACACAATGGGTCTCTAAAGTGTAAGTAAATGTTGTCAACAATTGCTGGTATTTGAAATAGAATATTGATTGCTACATTTGCGTAGCAACTTAAACCTATTTCATTTATAAGTTTAAATGGACCAGGTAGTTCTGTATCTGAGTGATTTTTTTTTAGTTTGTCTTCCTCCTTTGACGAAGTACTTGGTTTACTTTCCCTAATTGGTTATATTTGGCTTGTGGTACTTGATGAAGTTTTAGTTTCTTTTAGTCTCTTTGGAGAATTTGCAGTGACATCCTGCTGCATTTCTGTTTGATTTAGTTTTCTTTTAGAACATTTTCCTTTTTGTGGAACAGGATATGTTTGTAGATGGGGGTGTATAGTGAACGAAGTCTATTGTATTCTAAAATGCAAGGAATATCAGCGTTTACTTTACTTGCATCAAAGTTTATTAGAAATAGACCATCAATTGTACGTAGGCGTGACAGTGCTACGTAGCTCATGCCTTCTTTAAAGACTGTGTTACCAATGTCTATCATTGCTTTGTCTAGAGTAAGACCTTGTGATTTATGAATGGTGACTGCGTATGCAAGAGTTAGAGAAAATTGTTCTCTGCGTAAATACATGTCTTTGAAGAGAAGGAATCGAGCTGTTGAGTGTCCTATTCTTTTTACTTCTGAAAGTTTGTCAAAGAGAATATTGACAAAGTGAATTTTGTTGTCACGTGGGTATGTTTGAAAGCCAACAACTGTACCCAGTGCTCCATTAACTAGTCCTTGGTCCACGTCAAGGTTCCGTTTAAGCATTACTCTGCAATTTAAGGATAATTTTAATATCTTTTCCAAGCCTGCTGTGTTTGAGATTGATTTTTCTAAACTATTTAGTCTTGCTGTGGCTTGGTCACACATGGGTAGTGTCATTCCATGTACATCTAGTTTGTCTGTGGCGCTAATTTCCATAATTGGTTGCATTTCTTTGCTTAACATTATTTAATTGAATTTGAAACAGCTTGCAAGAGTTGGCATTAAGGCCATACAATTGACATTTTTGTGGGCTAATTGTTCCATAACATCTGTAGCACATGCATTATCACCATAAAGTGCATGAATGTGCCGGGTTTTCAATATTGCTTCTGCTTCTCTAGAAAGTATACCAACTCTGATACTTTTTAAGATGTTGGCATAAGTGAGATCTGCAGATTGGCGCATGTTTTCTGTTAATTCTCTGTATTGGAAATGTTGCCAAAGGTTGACATTTCCAATGCTACCAACAGTTTTACGGCAGAGTTTGTGTCCTAATGTTTTAAAAATAGGCTCACCTTTTACAGGTGTCAATTGAAGAAGATCTCCGAAAACAATGATGTGTTTTCCTGCAAAGAGTTTGTTTTGAGTATGTCTTGTAATCTGAGGTGAATCAAAGCCAACATTAGGTTGTACACCATGCTCACTTCATCTATTAGTAGCATTTTCATTTGTTTCAATACTCTGCGTACTTCCATTGCAGCTTCTGCAGAAAGTCTGTAATAATCTAACTTGTTTTGGTGTTCTACTGGCAGGAGTAGTAATCAGTGTAAAGTGACACCACCTATGTTGTAGGCAGCTAAACCTGTGGGGGCAGTGACAACAGCTGACAGTTTGTTGTTTGTCAATTGTTGAAGGAACTTACTGATGATTTTGATTAGGAATGTTTTGCCAGAACCAGCTTCACCACTGACATACAATAGTATAGGTTTGTAATTTTGGCAGGTGCATTCTTTGTTTTCATGTTGCACACCATGTGCAATTTCTTTTGTTATTTTGTGAAAAATGCTACGTTGCTCTTTGTTTAGTTTTGATTGTAGTGTAGTTAAGTCTTCTTTATCTTCATAGTGACACATGGTGTTTTCTACTTCTATCATAGCTAATTCTGCCTCATTTGTCATTAGTGGTTCTCCCGGTGGTTCTTGGCTTCCTGTGACAGAAGGTTGACTACTGTCAGGAGTGTCCTTATCTAGTTGGGCCTGGAGTTCCTCTTCATGTTGCTGTTCATTGTGCAACATTGTTTTGTACTGTGCAAAGTTTACATCAGTTATACTGCTTTCATTGGCTTTGAAAGCGTCTTCATATGAGTCACAGATATCTAGTATTTCTTCTTCTTTTCTCCATGGTTTGAAGAGTTGTAGCAGGGACATGTAATATATTTCTTTATGTTGAGGAGTCTTTAATGACAATTTGATATGATTAATTAAATTTGGTTTGGTGAGTTTTACTAAGCTGCCATCACAGTTTGTCACTTTGTATTTACGGTTTTGCTCATCAGGTTTTAAATTATTTTTGTATGTGTAGTTTTGGGCTATGTGGTATAGACACATGGTTTCCAAAGTGGTACTCCTGTTTGGGTAGTATGTGTCCAATAAATTGTTTTTTAAAATGTCTTGGCTGTTGGGATCATGTTTGGCTATTGTTTCTATATCTTTGTATGATTTTAGAACTCTTTTTCTAGATTTAGCTGGACCAAGACTTAGCCATACTATATTTGCAGATTTACCATACGATGCAGTACCAGTTAATCGATCAGCTGCTTCATAGGATCCACATTCTCTATGTGACAGCATTTTGTATAATTTCTGAGACACTGTTTTATCTGATGACAGGTCATTCCAGAGGTCTTTGAGCTCTGTCTTTTCTGATTTGGTTAAGTATGCTGTGACATATCGTGCAACTGCAGTAGAATTGTCTGCAATGTACTGCACATCTATGTTTGCATTCCACAAGTGGGCAATGATTGCATTGTAATCATTGATATATATTTTCTTCTTCTTTTCTTTTTATGCAATATGTATTTTTAGGTGACTTACCTTTAACACTATGTCTAACTGAAGACATGAGGTTGTTCACTTGACCTGTATTTGTAACTGGTCTAGGGAAACCAAATCGGCATTTGGTGTAGTATTTCCCTTTGTTTTTGTATTTGCGACGACAATATTTTCCACATTTGTGTCTTTGGAATTGTAAGATTTTTGCATGAAGATCACTATTTGTGGATTCTGACGGAATTTCACAAGTGACATATTTTTCAATAAACTGTAAAACAGTGGCATCACTGTCTTGACCATATTTAGGAGCATCTTTAATCCATAAAAGCATGTGGACATGTGACGCTCCTCTGGCTTGGTATTCTTTTTTCCAAAAGAAGTGTTGCACTTCTCCAAGGGGAGGAACAGTTTTATTACAAATTAAATGTAGCATAGCAATGAAGCGATGGTGAAAATATCTAGAAACATTAACAGGATCCTGAGAACAAAGTTCTCCAGGTGTTAGTATATCTATGTTTGTTTTGTTTTCGTTTGATATGCGTAGGAAAGCATGTAAATCTTCCCATGCATATTCTGCGCAACTTAATGTAACAAACAAAGTGGGTGGGCCAAGGTTTCTGATCATACAACGTACATCTCCATGGCATCAAAACCAGTACTCTTTAGTACCTCGCATATTTGCTAATAGATTTGTAAGATTTGCCTGTAAAACCTCATCTTTTTGTTGAACTTTTTGTAATAATTGTGTGGCTGTCATATTTTGAAAGTGTGATCCTGATTTTAATATGTGTGTAACTCCGTAACATAAAGTTGCTAGTTCACTTTCAAAGAGTAGGTGGAATATGTATTCCACATTTTGTCGAAATCTGGGATCTTCAGAATACATCCGTAATGAGCGATATTCTGATGCTGATATTTGAACATTCCATCATCGTATCTTCCTCCTTTGCCAGTAGGAAAGAGTAGAGGAAAAGCACGTGCTTCTATACTTTTTTCCCATATGCTGATTGGTGATCCTTTTGTTTGACGCATTTGGTGCGTTTCCAGTGCATCTTCTATGGTGTCATTAGAGTGCAATGGGTGAATTGTATAATGGTCTAAAGTGTTTGCTATTGTAGCAGGATCTAGGAGCTCAAATTGACCAGTTTCTTGTGTCTCTTGAATTATTTCAGTTGTATCTTTCAAGTTTTCTTCAATATTAATTTCTTTGTAATAATCATTATTCTCTTTGAGATATTGCAGGGCTTCTCTAACGTTTTGTAAATCTACCAGTTGTTGCCAAATTCTTTTGTCTTTTGTAGGTACTCCATTTACCAAGATAATTAAAGATTGTTTCATTGGACGTTGCACTCCTAGAGTGTGCACATTTTCTTTTAGATTTAATGGTAAATACACTACTTTTCCACAGATACCTTTCACTAATTCAGAGGGAGGTAATTTTGCAGTTTTTGGTTGAAGGCGTATTATTGCTTGAAATGGATAAACTGTTTAATTATGATGCTCTCATATAAATTAAGTTGTTGAAGGAGTTTTGGTAGTGGATGTATTCCAAGTTATTTGAGATAGCACGTGAAGCAGTTTGGTTGTTGTCAAGTTTGGTAGTGCAGTAACTGCAAAGTATTATGGGGTCAGTTATTTCGAATTTGTTTTCTGCTATAAGGTAGAGAGCTAATTCAAACCATTTAGAATCTTCATTGTCTTCTATTTTGTATAAAAGGTCTATAGTTTTTGTGTTACTTTTATAACACGTTCTCCGGCAACATACACACACGTGGTTTGGTACTTCAGCTGAAGTGCTTTGAAATTTTAGTATTTATTTTTTGTATGTGTGTAGTGAAAGGTTGCCATGTGCAGATTTGTTACAAAGTCGGTTGACAGCTAATTCATCTTGTAAGTGGGTTTGTAAGTGGGTTTCATTTCCAAAATATTTTTTCTGTTTTTACTCGATTTCTTCTAGTAGGTCTTTTAGTGTACCATGTAGAAGAATGTTATTTAAATTGGCTAGTGCTAAATTAGGACTTTTTGCATAATACAGTTTATAAACTAGATTTCTTGTACTTGCATGATGTGTTGATATCCTTTTGATATCATGGAAGGTTGTTTTGCAAGTAGCTCCTGATATGCAGGCCAACGAATGTCCTTGCAGTCCTGTGTGCTTGCGTACTGGACAAGCATCCATACTTTGCAGTATTTTAATTTTGATTTTGTCTTTGCTTTTCACATATTGATTGAGGAATAGGCGTAAAGATTTGAACATTTTTTTGGGAATGTTACACATTGACGTGCATGGCCATGTGTAAATTAGATGTTCTGATTCAGTCGAATGGAGGGGTAAATCTAAGTTTTCAGGGCATATTTTTGTAAGGAGTACTTCTTGTTCCATTATGGTATTATTAACTTTTTCATAACCTTTACCACTGGTATGTATGGCAATTGTATTTGTTTGCTTTTGTTTGTACGCTTCTTCATTAAAGTATGGTTCTGTGCTTGTAGTGTGAATCCATTCACCTCCACAGATATTTAAGAAGTTATTTCTGTTCACATTTCGTTTATTGAGAAGTCTTTTTTGAAATTTAGTTATTAGTTTTGTTAGTGGTTTAATTCTGTTTAACACAACAATAAATAAGTTTCTTTTGAGAAGAATTGCACTGTCTGTCAACGCTTCTAAGATTACTTTCCTATGGTAGGTTTGAAGTGTTGAACCTGGTTTCTCTCTTGTTTTTATCAGATTTTGAAGGACTTTGTGATGGAACATTTTGGCTAATATACTTTTCTTGGTATGCTTACTTTGTACTATATCAAGATTTATAGAAGACGTTTTATTTGTATTGATAGTTGATTTTCTGTTAATAGTTTTTTGGGTCTTTTTACTTTGTGATAGAGGAGGCAAAGTTTTTGCACTAGAAACTTCTTTCTGTTTCACAACATGACTGAATTAGCTGTTGTGTTTCAATGTTTTTTACAAATTCTGCTATAGATGGGTGTTTATGTTGGAGACTTTTCTTTTCATTTGCTCTACTTCTGCGTCCCTTTCTATGGAGTTGCTTTTTGGTGGGCATTCTTTAGCGTCTGTTGAAAAAAATACAGAAGGTATGGGTTGGGGTTTTCTGCAATGCATGTGTGTTGTGTGCATGATTTTTTGAGTAAGATGATAAAGATGTATGTAATGGTGTGTGATTGTGAATTGGGAAGTTGAACTACTAGGGATGAGTATTCTTCAATTAATGTGTTACTAAACTGGGGTTCAGATGACAGAAAAAAGTAAGCCGGTGGTGTGGAGAAGAATAAATAATATAGGTAAAGCTATACAATTAAAACAGTTGTTTGCTCTACAACGTCTACATTCTAGCGGCTGAGTTGGGTAATTTGTGTGCTGAAAAATAGGAATTTGAGGGCCATTCTGACAGGAGATCACTGTTTAAGACGGGGGGATTTTTGGTCAGAATGGTGCAGAATCTCTATTTTTAGGCACAGAAATACCATGAATGCACCGTACAGTGCGTGTGAGTTATAAATCAAATATTATGGTAACAATCTACTTACTTTTTTTTTTTAAAATGAGTATTTTGCTTCTTAGTTGTTCTTTGTAAATCAAAATTGGCTGCTTCTATTCAGGAGAATGGGCTTCACTGCAATTGTAAAAGAAAGAAATTATTAATTTGGTTGCTAAATAGCACTGTTTTCATTTTAGACATAGATTTTTTTAAATTGAAATGCTCAGCGTCTTCCTGAAAACCATTAAAACTATATTATTACTAAGAGTAGGAAAGGGAATATCTTTACTATGGTTTGTGGAATTCATAATCTACCAACGTATACCACTATTCTTGTAACTAAGCTTTTCCACGTAATAGTGAGTCATTGTCATCATAGCTCTCAACCATGTGTGTCCCAAAGGTGTGTGAAATCACCTGATTTTGTTTTTGGCGGGTGAGACGCCCATTGGAATGAATGGGCGTGTAGGAGGCTTGGCGGGTGAGTCAGTCCTTTACAAGGCGGGTGACACCTGCCAAAAGCGTGTGAGTTGAGAGCTATGTGTCATAGCCTGCTTTTGCACGTAACAGTGAGTGAATGTCATAGTCTGCTTGTCCTATATAAATGTATGTAAGTACTTATATAAATGAAAAAAATTAAAACCAATTATGTGTTTGTACAAATATTATTGTTTGAGATTTGATCATAGAGTGTGTATGTTATTTTGTGTGATTATATGTCGTGTATATATTTTATTTCAAAAATGTTAGTTTAATAGTTTTTGCATGTGTGTGTGTGTATGAAGAAATTAAACGATATAAAGGTCTGTAAGTGACAGGTCATTTTAGGACAATGAAACAATGATCGTCCATTCATTTTTCAGATTATAGAAGGTAAAAGTCGGTTAGAAAATGTGTTCATGTACTGTGTAGAAAATATGCATACCTGTACTTTCTGTTCATGTATATGGATATGGACCAAGCTGCAAGTAGAAATATTGGAGATTTGTATAGTATTTCTCATAGATCGTGGTTGTCAATGGTATGAGACTTGTACTCCGAGCGATACACCGTACATTTGTAGTTCTGCTCTATGATGATGCAGTTACATGTAGAGTTATTGGATTTGATTGGTGGATGGTCATGTGATTGCTTAGCTACATCCAATGAGGGAATGGCACAGAGAGTGAAATCGAAATGGTAGAAGGGCTGTACATGTTACGATACGTTCGCGGACATGGCAGTAGTTCTAGGACACCCCGTATTACATCTGGGGAAATTGGGGAGGGGAGGTATGGAAATGAGATTGGATGAAGCAAGGGATTGGTCAGTAAAGTTTAGTGAGTGTGTTGTGCTAGGAGAGGTTTTCTCAGATATTGTTTTTGCAGAGAGAAGAACAGATAGCTATGGCTGAGTGTTACAAAACACACATTGTATGGATTTTGGGAGACTCGTGGATTCATTGGTTGAAGGTGCATGTAGAAAGCTGTGGAGTATCTATAGATCTTGGATTCCCACATGTGGAAGTGCACTGGCATGGAGTGCGTGGAATGAAGTCGTTGGACTTGCTACCTCTCTGTGCAACTTTGAAGATAGACGAACATCCAGACATAATTGTAATTCATTGTGGAGGGAACAGTTTAGGACATGTGTCTGGAATTTCTTTGCAATTTGCAATGAAAGAAGGACTTCAGAAGATAATGGACATGTTTCCAAATTCTAAAATAATTTTTTCACGGATTGCGCAGAGACAAGTGTGGCTTCATTCTTTCTCATGTGGTCCACAAATGGAGAAAGCAAGGCGTAATGTTAATAAGGCTGTTTGTGCCTTCCTAAGAGATTTTTGCATGTCCTCTTTTAACAATGAAAATATTTTGTTTCGTAGTACATACATTTTTCGCAAAGATGGAGTCCATCTTACTTATGCTGGCAATCAGATTTTTCTGAGAAATGTAGAAAATGCATTGCGACCTTTTTTAGAAATACAGCATTCGTTTTGAAGTACGCCTTATGTAGTTAAAATGTTTTACATTCAAACACCTCCCAAAAGATCTTTTCAGAGCCACCACTTCCTGTTAGAGAAAAATGCATTGGTTTCAATAGGGTAGCAATGCAATTGTTTTTCTGTTCGCGGACCGTCCGCGGACTTTCACGAAATGGAAATGGCTATGCTTTATGTATCTTCGCTTCTATTTTTTAACTGTGAAAGGCGGCTCTGAAAAGAGACTTATTTTTTTTTTTGTGGTTATTTTGTATTTTTTTTGTTCTTTTTTATGCACAACACACTAGGAGAGGAGGGAAAGGAGGGTAAAGGGAGGGGGTCACCAACCAAAGGGATAAGAAAGGGCGAGCTGAGAGAGGAAGATGTAGAGTGGGTTTTATTTGGGTAGTGAGCAGGTCTTCTGGTGCTCTGAGACGATCGTCTCAAAAGCACTCCGAAGTCGCTCCCCCCTGCAGAGTACTGTGTCAGAGTACACACATACAACTGTGACCCTCGAAAGGTAAGGGTCATCAGAATTCTGTATGGCCTGTGAGGCAGCTTGAGGAATACGCTGTCCCACAGAGGTGTTCCTTGTGGTGACAGGATCAGGAACGGAGGATGAAGTAGAGGCAATCAACCTACTACGCTTCTCCCAAGGTACAACCTTGCGAATGGCCCCAGTGTGGAATGAGCGCAGGTGTCGCTTCATGGTAGTGGTCCCAAAGCTATACGAACCATACTTACCGCGACTGAGTACCATTTTGCACTCATTACAGGTGACACGGTTCGCATGAGACTTAGGACCGTTTCCATGAAGGTAAACAACCGCCACACCCAAGATTCACGCCAACGGCGGGTAGTAGGGATTTCCTCTACCTCATTCTCGTCATCCTCTTCTTCCTCCTCTGTATCCTCACTCCTGTTCCCCTCTTCAGGCCCTTGGGGAAATGGTGGTGGTGGAGGGGGTGGGGGTGGTGCTGTGGCAGATGTAGCACCATGTGGTAATAGTCGAGCCCTGGATGTCATAGGCTTGGAGATGGAAATCTCAAAATCTGCAAAGTATGCAGCAAAATGCAGTGTGCTCTGTGGAATAGTCAGAAACACAATGAGAATGCGCTCTAGGGCGTGGTCTTATATCGGGGTGCATGTGCGCGGGTCGCGGTCATGCGCGCCGTTCGCAAGACAGATCCAACATCAAAAAAGTTTCAAAAAGTCACAAAAACTGTGTGGAAAGTTAGGATTAGTATGTGGGATTTGTGGTATGGTGATTTTTTAATGAGAAATATTGTGGATTACTTGGAAATGTACTTTTAAACTGGTCGGGGACATGAACAGTGTCCGCATTTAGAGCACGAGATGAGCGTGGGCGCGGTCACATGATTGTTTTGTGAGCATGTTCGCTAAGGTAGCTGTCGTCCGCAGGACACCCAATGTACGGACATTGTTTTGCGCATGCTTGTTGATGTTCTGCGGACAGTGATCGGGTCCTGAACTAATTAAAAGTGCGTCACATGTAAAACGAACAGTTACAGACAGCCGTTTGTTCTTAGCACAGTTTAATTTATTTGCTAACAATACGGACAGACATAGCGTTTCAAGCACACCTCCATTTTCATTTATTTACGAACAATTCAGGACACCACGAGTGTTCTTAGAAAAGTTTCTGCTTGCTATCGAACACTACGAATAGGCATAGTGTTCTTAAGGACACCTCCATTTTCGTTTATTTAAGAACATTTCAGGACACTACGAGTGTTCTTAGAACATTTTCAACCTGCATGAGAACATTACGGACAGATGTAGTGTCCTCAGGACAGTTACATTTTTGTTTCTGTACGAACATTTCCGAACAACCGCGGTGTCCGTGGACACCTAAATTGGTTTTATCACAAGGAACTGAAAGTAATTACAACACAATATAATAAAAGTAACTTTATTTCATATATATATATATACAATTATGACTGGGAAGGTGGGGCAGAAACGGAAACAAAAACAGGAGAATTAGGGATTTCTAGATAACTGGGATCAGGTGAAGAAGGGAAGGAAAGCTCATCGAAACGCTTTGGTCCATAGACAGGGTTTGGTGTTAACTGCGTGGGATAGGGTGAGGGGGGACAAGTGCAGGTTGGACAATGGTGTGCTGTTGGGGGTTTCACATAATTTTCCACAAAGTTTTCAAATCCATAACATTTTGCATAAGGTCGTCCATTTTTTGATTAATCTGCTGTAGAGTGATATCCTCTGATTGTTGTTGTGAGATGCTTGGAATTTTTGTATGGTCTGTAATAAAAAAAATGTATATGTTAAATGCATACAAAATAATATTTATTAATTGGTTTATATAGTAAAGTGTGTACCATTAGGTGGACTATTTTCTAACATTTCCTCTCGTGGGAAATGCTCCTCTAGCCAGTCGAGAGTACTACACATTTCTGTGAGAAAACAAAAAAGTAATATGTTTTTATTTTCTAATATAGAAAGTTTATAATTATATGAGTAAAAAGAAGTGCACTTACTATGTCTGGTGAGATATGTAATCAGTAGTGTATACGTCTGGTCTTGCTGTTGGTTGTGGAGCGTCTGTGAGGTAATTATGGTGTAAGCCACTTTATCTTCTTTTGGTATATTCCATTTTAAAACATATTGGCCCTCATTACGACCCTGGCGGAGTGGGTTTACGCCAGCGTTATTCGCGGCGGACCCGTCCGCCCTACTACGAGTTCCCGTAGCGCCACGGAAAGTTTTCCGCCTGGTTTTTCCGGGCGGAGAAATCCATGGCGCTATGGGACCTTGTTGTTAATTACGCCACCGTACTTTACGGTGGCGTAATTAACGCCTTCCCCACTCCCATTATACCCTATGGGGCAAAAATGGGAATGGGGAAGGGTAAAATGGGGATTGGGGATTTACCGCCCCGCCAAGGTCGGAATGGGGCGGAAAATCCGCCAACCCCCATGGCGCTATCGGCAGCTTTCCGCCGTGCTCCGCGGTGCATTTAGCACCGCGATTTCCGCCAGGGTCGTAATGAGGGCCATTGTATTTACATGAATGGTTAGTGTGTTACATATATGGGTAACATTTCTTAAGTATTACTACATATACTTTGTTTGTGTGCTGCTTTGTGAATTTGTTAAATGTTCCTATGTTATGATATAACTATTACACATACCTCCCCAGAGTTTTTAGGTGGTGGTACTGTTGTCCAAACATGTCTGCGGACCGTCAAATTCAGTAGAAAGGGCTCAGTAAGTTCCATATTATATGTACATAAAGTCAAAGTTATTATTGTTAAGTTGTGCTACTAAAAAACTATGAAATTCAGTAACAAAAACTTTGTTAAAGGGACGTTATGGTTAAGTTGCGCTACTAAAAACCTATGAAATTCAGTAAAAAAAACTTTGTTAAATGGACGTTATGGTTAAGTTGCGCTACTAAAAACCTATGAAATTCAGTGAAAAAACGTTTGGTAAAGGGACGTTATGGTTCAAAGTAAAACCGAAAAACCCCTGAAATTCGGCAGTTATGGTAAGATAAGCAACCATAACTCACGCTGCCACCGTGCACTGCTAACACTAACACCCAGGACATCAAAGATGACATCACAAATGTCATTGATGACATCACTGATGACATCACAAGTGCATTTACCTTTCATGAAAAGTCTGTACAAGGGATTCTTAGTGTAATGTTAATAAAAAAAGTGTCAAAAATTATTGGAATAAATATCAAGTGCTAATCAGTGCATTGAGCTATGCGTTGATATAAATAGCATTCTATTATTAACTTCAATCCAGTATACTAAGGTACTCATGTAGAAACATAGGCATTGTGTGCAGCATACATGATGGGGTTCAATATTCATAAGTTTGCCATGTTGAATATTGAAATGATAACTGTTTTCATATTAGAGTTTTGCGTACAGTGAAACTTGTGATACGTAGGTAATAAAACCCACTTACTACATAATTGCATTATTATACACAAATCACAAAGCGACAACACCACATACAAATATGAATATATACAAGGGAATTGAAGTAGGAAAAAGAAACAGCAATAGTAGCAGAAAGTGTTCATAACCTAACTGATTACCTTTATGCAGAGAAATGATTGCTCTGTTTCAAAGCTGTTACTTACCCTATCTATATATATCACATGATGTGTCTGGACCCTAAGGAAAATAGTGTGAGTACAACATATAAAAATATGAGCATATACAGGGAAAGTACAGTAATAAAAAAACATCAAAAGTATCAGAAAGTGCTGATAAATCTACTGATAATTGTAATGCACAAAAAGGATTGCTGTCTTTCAAGATTGTGACTTCTCCTATGTATATGTTTCATATGATATGACTGGACCATAAGGGAATTATTCTAAGAACATACTTGAAGGATAAGTCTACGAATATAGTAATTTACAATTTTTAGTTCCTGACTGTTACTGAAGAAAATCATGTGGCCTAGATATGTCAGGAAAGGGAAAAAAGGGAGATCCAGCCAGGTGATGTCATCAGTGATGTCATCAATGACATTTGTGATGTCATCTTTGATGTCCTGGGTGTTAGTGTTAGCAGTGCACGGTGGCGGCGCGAGTTATGGTTGCTTATCTTACCATAACTGCTGAATTTCAGGGGTTTTTCGGTTTTACTTTGAACCATAACGTCCCTTTAACAACGTTTTTTCACTGAATTTCATAGGTTTTTAGTAGCGCAACTTAACCATAACGTCCCTTTAACAACGTTTTTTTACTGAAAATATGTATATATATATATATATATATATATATATATATATATATATATATATATATATATATATATATATATATATGCAGTCAATTGTGAAAAGGTCAATTGTGACCCTTTAAAATCGGTCAATTGTTCATTGAAACAATTGTAAACGAACAATTTGGTGTATACCGTTTGATCAGGCTGCCGGTGGTTACAAAAATCCTTCATTGAATTCTTCAAGCAACTTTACCTACAAGCATGCTAATTATTTGAACATACATATTCACAAGATACCAAGGATCCCTTTGGCATGTGGCTGGCCTAATAGTACTTCCTTTAAAAATTGAAAATCCAATAGACTAAAATCCTTCAAATGAATTGGAAAGATTATTATGGCAGGCGCTTTTTCCAACTTTGCCA
Organism: Ambystoma mexicanum; assembly: GCF_040938575.1. Classification (NCBI taxonomy): domain Eukaryota; kingdom Metazoa; phylum Chordata; class Amphibia; order Caudata; family Ambystomatidae; genus Ambystoma; species Ambystoma mexicanum. The sequence continues at coordinate 443,602,364 of NC_090932.1, read as the reverse complement.
TCAGCAGAGCGTGACCTGTGTCCATCAGCTTAGCTATGGCCTGATTGAAAGAGGCTTTAGTTACTGGACACACCTCTGGGCTAATGACTCTGTTCGTAGAGGAGCCTTTGGGGAACAATAGAATATGAATGAGCCGGTATTGCCCCTGCTCCTTCTTAGACACTAACCGCAATGGCTAATGCATATGGACCAGCAACCCAACGTAATGGCAACTTCTTCTTTACCCCATTTGTATACAAACCCATTGTTCTTTTGGCAATGTTCTTAAAACCTACATCTCTTAAACAAAGGGAGCGGTCTCTACTAAGGGTTAACATGACAAGCAATGTACCAAGGCCTCACATTTTATATGGTAGGGTAATATGAACTCGGTACTCTCTGTGGCACACCCCCCCCTTTCCAAAACATTGTGGCTGGCATTTTACAAAAAATTAAAATTGCAAGCAGGGGGACCTCAGTGTTACTACTTACATGCTGTTGGGCCCCCTGTATACACACTGCAATGCTCACAAAGTGGAGTGTAAACCTGAATCTAAATCAAGTCGACATCACCTTAACGCATCACTTTTACTCTCCACTTGGTGGGAAATAATATGCTGCCTGCAAATTACGCTTGGCAGGAAGTGTTTCAGAATAGATCCCAATGTAATTGCACTGCCATTTACCAGGTGTGATGCAAGGTGTATGCCATTAGTTTTGCGCCTGCATGAAAATCCCATATAAGCGTATACAATACTGCTCTTCTAAGACAGAGGAGGACAGCAAAGCAGAGATGAGAACTCGGCTTCGCTGCCCTCCATAGAACAGCATGAAAGTGGGGCAGAGCGTAAAATGGAGGCTTAAACGTGTTACAACTTGCATTTAGACCTCCATTTAATGACACAAATACCATATGTGGGTATACCATCGCCTCATCTCTTCCCCCTTTTCTTGGACTTTGGACTCAGAGTATGATCCAAGGCCACAGAATGGGCAGACACAATTGTATCTACAGGCTGAGGCAATTCTGGAAAATACATTATTTTTATGTTCTTGTCTTACCACCACCCGAGCCCCTCTGGCTAAAAGGACTAATTACCATTGACATAGAGTGGAGCATTCTTCCTAACCATCAATTGTTTTCCAGCTGTATCATTCAGCCAAATAGTCACATCCTTTTCTCCCCTGATTCCATGTCTTCATGCATTTACATTCTGCATCATACCCCCTCAATGCACAATGAATTAAAACGGTGTAAAATGAAACAACCAAGTACTGATATGCCACCAACTATGGAGTCAACACTGAGAATGTCCTTAACATTACCAACAGAAAGGCAAAGCATTTTTACCAATGTGCATCTATTTTCTCTAGTGGGGATTTCTTACCCTTCTGATCCACATCTTTCATCTCCCTTTGAGCATCATCAGTCTCACTCATATCCAACAAATTAAATAAATACACATACGTTCCTTTACATGTTTGTATTTTATTTTTCGTTTAATACATTTCTTATTTAGATTATTGGGGACAAGCAAACAGGGTATATACATGGTAGGAGTACATGTAACATGTATTAACATATGAGAGAAAAATTAAAATCCTGAACCTTCCAAACATTGTAGGAGAATATGTCAAGAACATAAAAGGCAAATTATTCAGTGTAAATAGCATAACTAATGAGTAAACCATTGAACAGCTAATGAATAAGATATAAGCAACATGAAGAAAAAAGTAGATACACCTCGTCCGATATGCATAACTATATAATACAATTGCAGAAACTATTGTAAAATAAATACATATAATGGACAAACAGGGGAAAGATGAACAAGACAAAAGACAAACATGATACATTATGAAGGTGAAGGGAGACAGTGAAATATATTTATTTTAATAAACAGTCATGTACACCATATCATAGCTAGCAGTACAAATCTTAATTAGCAAGAAGTTTATTGTCACAAAAGGTTCAGGAGCCATGTCATGCATGTAATGAACAGTAGGATAATCAGTGAAGTGTCTCCTTTTGATATCATGTTTAGCTGATAAATTAAGACAACTAGCCATACACTGTTCAAGTCTGTGTGCATGGCATATATTGTTCCATCAGACTTTCACATTGATATTTTGAAATGGATTCCAATTTGCTGTAATTAATTTTATGGTGTTAGCAATAAAGAGATAATAAAGAATAAATGAGAGAACCACATCATCTCTGTTAAATGCAAAACTGCCTAGTAGGACATTTGTGAAGGACAGTGGAATATTAATTTAAAAAATATTTGCCGAGTGTTTCCAAACATGCTCCCAAAACCCATGAATATATGGACAATCATAAAACATATGTTTAGAAGAACCTGGATAATTATTACAAGACCAACAGTTGCCATAAGATCCTGGTTGAGACTTACATGAATTCATCTGGGTTATAAATGCTCTATGTGAAAATATTAAGAGGCTTTGTGTAATGTTGCCTGAGGTGGTTGTGAATTTCACCTTAGACCATACCGGCAGCCAAGTCCTTTAATCAAAAACTTCACCAGAGTCAGTTTCCCATTGAGACTTAGATGCCAATTTCATAGTCGGAGAACTACTATGTAACAATATGTTATAACATTTTGCAGCCTTACTTTAGAAGTTATAGCCAAAAGTTGGTATCTTGTGGGATCAGGTATTACTTCGTTATTAGTAAAATGATCAAATGAATCTAAGCCTGCATTCATTAAGTTTTTGTAGAAGTTTAAATCTGACAGATATTAAAGAGCCACAGCGAGAGGATAGAGCCTTGAGGGACGCTGTGACTAATGAACTTCCGGGGCACCAGTGGTCCAGGAATGAATATCGGTTTCTAAACCATAAATCATCCCCACACCTCTAGTACACCCGAAGGGATCCTCACATATTGGATTACAAGTGAATTATAAGTCCTTCTTGTCCAATTTTGGTGACGTGGAAGGAAAGGCAGGCTTTTCTCCGCAAGGTCGTGGATCGTTGGTTGCAACACAGCAAAAATACAATTATTACCCAATGATGAAAAAGACTGTCCAGTCAAGGTTGTATAAAAACATCTACTTTATTATTACTACAACAGACAGTTATAGCACACTCCAAAATACAACCCACCCTGTAAAGGAGCACAGAGGACAGACAGTTTCATGAAGAAAAGGGATGCACTCTGCATACTGACAGGAGGGTAGTTGGTAAAGTAATCAGTCTTACTGTTCAAGGTTATTGGTTTCAGCACCAAGGGGGCAAAGGGTCGTAACTGTTGCTAGGTGCATTCCGAAAAGGACCAAGGGGGCAGAAACACAATGTACCTGGTGCTGAAGAAGTTCATGGTGCACAAGAGCGTCAAGGCAGTTCCAGGGCACCCTGCAGCCCTTCACAGATTAGTGGCGGGAGACAGCTGCGGGTACCCGGCAGCAGGCAGTTCGGCAAGCGAGGCTGGATGGATGTCTGCAGGCTGTCCGACGTGGCGGCTCATGCAAAGAATCGTTGTCTCTGTGCTGGTTGGCAGATCTGGAATGCTGGGCGAGGAGGCTTGAGCGGATCTGGTGACTGTGGCATGGCAAAAGTCAGCAGTGCAGCCGGATGCAGTATGAGGACTCCACTGTCTCGAAAATGTACTTAAAAGATGGATGCTGGTTGATGCTTGTGTGGCACTCCTCCAAGCTTCTTTGCAAGGCTCATGTTCTTTCAAGGCAGACGGCCCAAAGCTCAGGAGACTGATTGTAGGCAACCGCCTTGTCCTTTGTCCAGAGACTCTCTGGCACTTCCCACCTAGGATGCTTGCTGGCAGAACCTAGCAGGGCATGCTGTGTGATGGATGGGTAACGGTTCTGGAGCTGCTGGATTGGTCCTCTGAGTCGTGTAGCTCCCTTTGTTCCCTGGGGGATGTGTAGGGGAGGGATCTTGCTTCCCACTTGGAACTCCTGGCCTTCCTTTACTGCCAGAAGATGTAACGTAGAGTGTACCTTCAGCTTGGGTTCAAATGAGTCATTCTTCTTACTCGTATTTATTTATTTATTTACATACACATACAGCCAATTAAGGCTTTGCATATCACGTCTAAAAACACACAAATCTAAAACAGTTCACTCCATATATTTACACACTTAAAAAGAGCTGGAATAAAGTATGCCTACAGACAAGTCGCTAAGAATATTCAGACATAAATCATAACATGACATCATGTGAAAAATCAAATTCACATCATTTCCATTTAAAAGTTCGGTCCACATTTCATCAACATATACAAGATCACATGAGTTGTCATATGCTTTCAAATATTTTCAACGTAATTCATTCAGACTCTCACAGTGACATAAAATATGTTCAGCAGTTTCAATTTTTGCAACACCACATAGTCTACACCATCGTCCAGATCTAGGTATTCCATATTTCGCTCCATCTATTCCCAAGTGTCTGTTTTATTAAACTTGAACAATAAGTAGTGCCTTAGTAAGCCACCACCAGGAAATGCAGATAGATATTTGGGTGTATCTGGGAGTCGCAACCAATATTGCATGATAGTGCCACTATGGCTCTTCGTGGCCAAATACACCATATCTCTCTCTTTACCTGCGACAGGTATCTCATTTTTCAACAAACGTTTGATTCTACAAAGTGATTGATTTAGCCATACTTCATCATTCCCTCTATTAATAAAGGTAGATTTAAAGTGGTTCAGCACAGAGTGTTTATCACTGTTTTCCATTAGTCTAAATGCTCTCATGAGGTCAACAATGGTAGTATAATTGTCTGAGGTATACAATTTAGCATATAACATAGCAACCTCACATTCAAGCAAATCTCCTACACGCATCATATCACATTCTAGTATTAAAAATTCGCAAGGTAGTTATTTAGGCATTCTGAACAAGATTTTTTGAAGTTTCCCTTCAAATCTATTCAATTCCTGGGTAAGCTTTTTCGCCCAAATTTCTGTACCATAGAGAAGACAGGGGATTATTTTAATGGAGTACAATAATAAAACAGTACTTAGAGAGCATCCTCCTTGTGCCCCGATAAAGTGGCTTAATGCCATAGTTATACCCCTACATTTGTATCTGTTCTCCAGCCATTGTTGTTTCAAGCTCAACTTCTCATCTATCATGATACCCGGATATTTGTAAAATTCAACCCTTTCAATCGGCTGACCAGGGATAGTCCATTTCGCGGTGGAGATATTTTGACTCTTGGTTTTTCCAGTGAAGGCAATGATTTTCGTCTTTCCAAGATACATTTTGAGCCTGTATCAGATGCACTCTGTTGTAATGCTGCTAAATTCAATTGTAATCCCTCAGGTTTGTATTCGAGTAGTAACAGGTCATTAGCATAACCTATCCATCCTATTTTTAGCAGACCAAATCTGATATCATTACAACACTTAGCATTTAAATCTTAAAACTAGAACCACTAGGTAAAAGTTAAACAGGGTAGCAGCCAGTATGCAACCCTCCTCCTTGTACCCCTATAAAGTGGCTTAATGCCATAGTTATACCCATAGATTTGCATCTGGTCTCCAGCCATTGTTGTTTCCAGCTCAACTTCTCATCTATTACGATACCCAGATATTTGTAAAATTCAACCCTTTCAATTGGCTGACCAGGGATAGTCTATCTCATGGTGGAGATATTTAGACTCTTGGTTTTTCCAGTGAAGGCAATGATTTTAGTCTTTCCAATATACATTTTGAACCTGTATCAGATGCACTCTCTTCTAATGCTGCTAATTTCAATTGGAATCCCTTAGGGTTTTAATCGAGTAGTAACAGGTCATCAGCATAACCTAACCATCCTATTTTTAGCAAACCAAATCTGATATGATTACAACACATAGCATTTCAATATCTTCTACTAGATCCACTAGGTACAAAATAAACAGCGTAGCAGCCAGTATGCAGCCCTGTTTAACACCTCTATTGGTTGGGATCGTATCAGTGGATTTGCCGTCAAAGTCTAACCTATCTCTTACAGAAGTGTTCGTATCGAACAACCTAATCATATGGAGCAGCCCGTGAGGGATGCCCCCATGCCTACGTTTATTCCACAACTTGTTTCTAAGAATAGTATCAAAGGTGGCGCTAATGTCTATAAATGCCCGTAGACTGGAGCTGCTGCTTGAGCCAAGCATATTCTATGGCAGATACCAAGATAGTAGTGCTATGGACAGTAGAGGATTTTTTGCGAAAGCCGGATTGATTCAGGGGAAGAACGTGGTTCTCAGTAATCCATTGATTTAATTCTTGTAAAACAACCTTTGCAAATACCTTGGCAGGGGATATCTAGCATTGCTAGCATGCAGTAAGTACTAGGGTATTTCCAACAGCCTTTTTTATGGATGGGTAAAGAATGTGTAAAATAGAACTCTCCTTCCAGGATTTGGGGACTTGCCCATATTTACCAATCCATTGGAACAGAAGATATAATGCATGTGCACAAAAATATGGGGAAAGCTTAAGTAGCATATTGCAGGTACTGTCTGGGCCTACTGCTGTAGAGGTGGGAAGTGTTTGAATCAAGAGTTTAAGGTCAGCAATGGAATACTTTCCTTTCCATTGGCCCACAGAATTCACACTTACTTCATCTGTTGAATCCGGTGCTCCTAAAGACTTGCCTACATGGATTATCCAGTCATGCTCCGGTACGCCATTAGTTGGCAAACCCTCAATTTTAGTAGCATTGATGACTTTCCAGATACCTCGGCTATTGTTTGTTCTAGCCGTAGCCATTTGCGATAATTATGCTTTGCATCATGGATTCTAGCAGATGCGTCACGTGGGTCTTTATTTTTTATAGACTTTATTAACACTCTTAGTTGACTTTTTTCTACTTGAATTACTGTATCCAACTGTGGTCCACGTTGATGAGCAATATTCCATCTTAACTAGTGACTGCTTTGATTGCTGAAAACGTATATTCAAATATTTGTATTGTCTCTGGTTCAGCTTGCTCAGACAAACCACCCAAAATATGCATAAAGCGAGGTAGTACTTGTTCAACGACTGCTCTACCTTTAGCTAGTTTGGTGGGCTTCCATATAATGCTATTCCCTCCATTGTTAACAGAAATGTTACCATTCATTTCATAGTTACTTCTCTCTTCTTCCTTTGCCAAGAATACATACAGAGGAAAGTGATCGCTTTCATCTCATATCCCCACTGTCATATCTAACACATAATTACCTGCACAAGCATTTCTAACAATGTAATCGATTGTTGACATACTTTTCACGCTTATTCGTGTCGGCTCTCTTTCTGCATCAGTTCTCAATTACCATTGAGTATTTCCATGTGTCTCTGAAACTGTTTAGCCCACCCTTTTCCCTGTTGGTTACTAACATTTTTAGGGAGCGGTCCTGATGTATTGACCTCAACTTGTAAGCAAATACTTGTATCAATTAGGGCATTAAAATCTCCCATCAGTAAAATAGGGATTTTCTAATCACATTCTTTGATAATGCGATCTACTGTTTAAATATTCCTTTTGTTATGTATACCATTAGGGGTGTTATATATGTTAATCACCAACATTTTACCATTCTTGCTATGGTTGCAGTGAATCAAGACTGACAAAATCATGTCAGTGGACCATTCTGTGTGTTGGCCTACCCAAGGGTGCTGCACAGACACCAATAATCCACCCTTAGGTCATCCCTTAGGAACCTTTACTGCTAGCCTTTGTACCTTACTACGGCAATCAATATCACATGGCTCCTACATCCAAGTTTCTTGTAAAGAAACTATATACAATAGCTGTATATTTGCTAATAGGCCACCTTCGGATGTATAATGGGTGTTCCCTCTGGTGTTCCATGATATTATAATATCACTGTCATTGATGTTGCTTAACAAAGTTGGGCTTAAATGCTAGTGGTAGCTATTGCCAGTAGCCTTCAGCGGGATCCGTGGTATCTACAGGAAGCAGATCTTTACGGGCATGCGTGATGGCATCATGCCTCTGTTGTACTTGGTGCTCACTACTTGCTATATTGAGTGGTCTAGCCATGTTGGTGGACTGTAAGGGACCACTCTTAGGTTCTTTTTTTTAGTTTCACATTTGACCATATTCACAAGGACTTCTTCACATGAGTAACCCAATTTTCTAAAGTCACTCTGGTATTGTAAAATATATTCTAATGTGACCTCTCTCGCACACCAGACGTTAAATGTCACAAGTTTAATGGCTACTAATTGGTCGACGATTGTAATGTGTTCCGAATTGATAATTCTTAAAGGCACTATCGTCGAATGACACAGTTTAATTAACCGCTGTCTAGGAAAGAGATCATTGGTATGTTCTGTCACTTGGAATTGTAAAGAACATAATTTTGTTTGCACTAAAGCTTCATTTAACTCATTTCAGTGAGATCTTAACACTTTTGTGTTATTAGGCACCTCTAGTAAAGGTATTTTATTTGACAGATTGCATGGGGATGTTCCATGTTTATCTTTCGTACTAATCTTGTTGGAATTCATAGTTAAGGTTCTACCACTGCTATCTGGTATCTAATGAAAAATATTCTGAATGTCAACTAGAACAGAGTCTAGTACACCAGTATTTCTCAGTGCTTTCTCCTATCTGAAAGCAGCAAATTGTGCCCCCCCTTGCCAGATGTCATCACAGGGGATTTAACTTCTTCGGTCACCCCTGATAGAAAGTGGCGAATATCACTATCTTTTTTCTTGGATTGACCTTTTTTAGGTCAGTGCTCCTCACCTGCGGTATGTATCACCAACACATGTTCAGCTAATGTAGTACTCGATTCAATTGGAATAGTGTCCTTGACAAGGGTATTCTTGTTGGTATCTGATACAGGGGTAGAAATCACTGTATCTCCACCTGAGAGCCCTAACTGTGTATCTGAGATAACACATCCATTCTTAACTCGCGGCTGTTTTTTCTCTCTTTACATTATTGCTTGCGCAATCATTCTCCCCTTTTTTTTACTATTGTTACTCTTCATCTTATGAGTTCCTTGCTTAGTATGATTTTTGGTTGACTAATTTGTTTCTCTCAGGATACTTCTGACACCTATCTAGATCATTCTGTGTTTCACATTCTCCAAGACATTCAACTGCGGCACTGTTGGCTGCCTCACTGTTAATCACATCTATATTCATAGTGTTCATACCACAATCTTTCACTGTTCTACGCCCCTTATTGTTACTCTTATGGAGTAATACAGAGTGTACATCCCTTTTTTACTCGATAGTCTTACATTTGTCACCAAGGGTAGGTAATACATTTTCCAGAGCTTTGAACATATCATTTGATCACATACTGGCATTACTTGTGTCTAGACAGCTTTCAGCTTGACTTGATGTTTGTTCTGGGGTATCTATACATGTTATCAGAGGGATATCAAGTGAGAAAGCCACTCTCCGGACAGTTTGCCTTGATTGTTAAACCTGTAACATCATCAATCTCAAATCTTGTGATATCCTTAGTATTCAATATCTTAACATTTAACTTAGCAGGAGATGCATGTAGTGCTGGGTCTTCCAAATCAAAGGGACATGATGTTTCTGTGCTTGGTATCCCTTCCGACCCAGCCAGTGACAGTTGTGTGTTGGCTATGGCTTCAGGGAGGTCTTTGCTATTCTTTTCAACATCTTTTCCTATGTCAAACACCTTTTGCATGGTATTGCCACATCTGCCAATGCCCACGTCGTCTAGTATGGTATTAGAAATGGATTTGTTAAGCACACTGTTTCCTTCCGGGTCGCAATCACAAGGTGAACCACCAGGGTAAGTAATTTTGCTAACATCTTCACTACCTAGCACCTCAGCCCTGTTGGATACAAACATTCTCATCCCTACCAAAGTCTCCTGATTGATTAAGGACGTGTGCTATGAGTTTGGATCCTATGCATGGGAGGGCTGCATTGAGATCCGCTGCTATTAGGTTAATGGCACACTCCTCCTCAATAGTATTCAATACAGTCACTACTGGACTTTCATTCATTATCGTACTCCTTTTGAAGTCTTCAGATGATCTGCTAAGTGAGGGGTTCAGCCCTCTTTTAAAGCCAAATGGGCCCCAACGAGTGGTGCAGGCTAAGCCTACCTTAATGGACCAATCCTGGGTTCCCATCAACAATTTTCTGTTATGCATGAGGTCAGGACTCGGCAACAGGACAGACAAGGGGTGACAACATATACCTAAGTCCCACCCATCTTCCTGTCTGTTGTAGATCAAAGTGTCTCCCTGGCTAAGTGAGCCCTCTGTGACTCTTGATTACAGAGCAGGCTTCCCTTGAAGTATGTACTGGGAGCAGACTTCCTGTCTCTCACAAATCCCATCCTTCTTCCCTCTGAAAGGGATCTGCTCTGCAGGGACACCTGCGGTAACTGCTGGACCCAGACAGGCCATTCAATGCCTTTCATACAGAGAGGTGGGAACTAGCTTCTAGTTGACACATTGCATACCAAAGGGGTGTAAATCACACCTTTATTGTTGTCTATTCTGGCAACCAAGCCCCTTCAGCCTTGCTTTAATTATCTCTTATTAGTATGCACTGCCACCAGCCGGAGGACAAAATAAATGCAGATCCATGGAGCCTTTGATATTTAATTTAGGTTGCTTATGGCTGGAGGAAGGTCTGCCTTCCCCCTTCTGGAGATGCTTTGATGTACCGGCGGCTGTCACATTCCAGCTTAATATATGGCAGGGGAAGATGGCGCCTCTAGGCTGTGTCTTCCCGGAGTACATGTGACTATGCGTTTTTATGCGGGATGCAGATGGACTGTGTGCTGAATGGCCTCACACAGTCCTCGGAGGTTGATCTCCCATCATTTATTCTCATTATTAAAAAATCAAAAAGCCCAGGCGAGTGCACTCTCCCCATGCGGATGGTCGAATTCCCCACATGCCCCCCAGCTTCAACATGTGAACCACCACCATACTTAGGTTCTGGTTCGTCATCAAGGAGAAAGTACCAGCTGAGGCCATCTGCATTTCCATGCTGGGTGCCTGGCTTGTGCGTGATGTCCATATGTAATCCTTGTAGGGATATGGCTCAACGCAAAAGCTTAGGGTTCTCCGCTTGCATGATCATTAACCATCGCAGAGGCCTGTGGTCAATCTGGATTTAAAGTGAAGCCCAAAGATGTAGGGGTTCAGCTTCTTTACGGCCCATATGTCTCTTTTTCTTGACAGCCCAGTTCCTTTCCCTTTTTGTCAACCACCTGCTAATGTAGGCGACAGGTTGCTCTACCCTTGAGAGTTCATCTGCGCTAACACTGCTCCAATCCCAAAATCACAGGCATCTGTCTGGATAATGAATTCCTGACCATAGTATGGCACTTTCAGAACTGGGACCCTACACAATTCATCCTTAAAATCTTGAAATGAGGTTTGACAGGTGAGGGTCATCATACACACAGGCATGCCATAATACACATGACCTGCAATCGAGAAATGCACTTGGGAAATGTCAATAATCAAAGATGCAGACACACACATTAACTACATGAAGCGTGGAATGTAAAAATATAAAACCTGTATTAAATTAAATTATAGACACCATAAACTGGGAATGAAGGTCCAAGAAGAAAACCTATACATAAATAAGTATATACAGGATTATTCGCTTAATTACTTTTTTAAAAACAGTGTGTAAAATCAGTTAGTTAGGTTCTTGTTCATTATGAATTCAGAATTTTGGTGTTTTGTTATGATATTTTCACAGTTGTATTTTCTTTTGTTTTTTCCCTTTTTCTTCATGTTTTCTTTTTTTAAGAATATAACGATGTTTTAAGTTGAAAGATTTGTTTATATCTGGATTCTGAAATTGTTGTTTTGTATTATGATATTTTCACACTTGAACTTTCTTTTGAATTTCTCTTTTTTATGTATTTTAGAAACATAACATTTTGTTTTCGCTAGGAAGAAACGTTTATACTTGGAAATTTAAATTCTGTTTTGTTTTTAAACGTTTGTCTTTCATGAATATTTTGTAAAGGCTTATGTGAAACCATGAACAAATAAATAAAAAAATATATATACATGAAAAACAGGATAGGAAAGTTATCAAAGGCGGGCAAAAGAAAAAAAAAACATAAATGAAACCTTTAGCTAAATAACTATATACAAAGGCAGTGGGCTAGTCCACCTCACCAATGTCTCCCAACCTGTTGACCAGGTCTGAATCACATGCCTCTTCCTCCTCCATCAGGCGGGCCTCTGTTGTTTCCTGAAGGGCTTGCAGGGTGGACAGCATCTGTAGTTCGGATGCCCGTGCTGATCTGTAAGTGGCCTCCAGGATGGCAGCCCATCTCCTTGTCTGACACAGCACCACCTCAACCCTGGCCACCATCACTGGTGCCTCCAATTCCCGCTGCCTCTCTGCCAGCAGCTGCCTTTCATGGGAACATGCAACATAGAAAGAATTGCGTTTAGCGCACCCGCATGGTCCTCCTGCCCCAAAGTCGCCACCTGCCTCCTTGGTGTTGCATGCCCTGCAACAGTCCTCCTCCTACTTGTTGCCGTCTGCTGTCGCTTTTTCCAGTGCATGCTCCGTTGGTACGCCCTCCAAGCTGATGACGATTGTAGGGGGCATACAGCACCTGCACTGCTCCGAGGTGCCTGCTGTCCCTTGTTGCCTGTGCCCCTGTTGGTGCCTGGGTAGGCACGGTGACCATCTCAGCTGATGTACTTGCAGCCCACCCACCTCGAGACCCCCACCTGACCCCATGGGCCGGGCTTTAATGGCCACCTCCACCCCCTCCCCCTAAGTCAACCTTCATGACTCCACGGTGTCTTCCACCATGGGTGGCCCTCTGTGGTATCACACGGTCCAACCGCTGCTGAGGAGTCTCCTGCCACCTTCACCTCCTTGGACTTACCCCAGCAGCCATGCCTGATGCTACAGGAGCTACCTTAGCCTCATTGCACCCCGAAATTGAGCTGTCATGGGGCAGTGGCTGGGGCCTGCGCCTTTGTTCGGTGGAACGGTCCCTGCATCCATCCTCCACAGCACTGCTTCCGCCCTCTTCGTCAGCTGCAGCGCCTGTGGTAAAGAAGACACAGAACAGCAACATCAGTGTACTGCGTAAAAGCCTGTGTGACATCAACAACATTCACAGGAACATGAGTTGTCCAAGGCACAACAAGCAACATCCACACTCACACACACAGACATACAATTCACATTCAAAGAGACACAATAACCCGGGTTCAATGTCAATCACAGTCATGACACATCCATATGTAAACACAGCACAGAGTGGGCAGTGCACAGACACATAGCAAGAGAAATCACACGTAAGAATGGTAAAGTCAACGTGACCCAACTGCAACCTGATGCACATCCATGGGAGACATGCCACAGGGTCACAGGGATGGTAGGATGGACATACATGTAAAGCATGTGAACGCAGATGTGCGGTGCCACCACCATGGACGCATTGTGGGCAAGGCACACAGTGGATTCCTGGCCACGAGTAGTAACCATGATTGCACCACTCACAGCATGGCCATGCCAACACCTGCCTGGGCATCTCTCCACATAATTACATCAAACAACATGCCTCTGTCACAACCCACCCTGTGCGCCTGCAACACATACATTCATCAATTGCACAGGCACATGTGAGGATGCCATGGCCCCAAGCATATACACAAGGCATTCCCACACATCAACTCTGAGTACACAAGCTGTGCCAGTACAGATCAAATCAGAGTCCTAGAAAATGCAGTGTCCCAACTTGACCATGCCAAACATCCAAAAGCATGTATCACCTACAGATGTGGGGGAAGCATAGTCACACATTGCTGTAGTCTGAACAGCATCATGTCCATTATGCTTGCACCTGACATAGGCACCACATCCTCATCTGGCAGGATTGCCACCCAAGCACGTCTCAGCCACGTGTGACATTGCATGTGTACGGTTTGCACAACTGTACAACAACACACACTGCAAATACCAGCGCCTGTCCAATCTGCAGGTGTCACACCTCACGAATGGGGAGCATTGTCCGGGGTCTGCATGCCTCTGTCAATCTCTGAAACACACATGCTACAAACATAAGGGTGTCACTACAGACATGCAGGCACATGCACAACACACATGCACCATAGAGCACTGCACCACTTGCCTACTTACCATCAGACTCCAAACATTGTTGCCACCCACACAGACCTGGGTATTCAGCTCCAGGTATAACCTCACCAGGACCTGCACACCCACACATACCTGGGTATGCAGCTCCAGGTATAACCTCACCAGGACCTGCATGTTGTTGTTCGAGAACCAGCACCTGGCTGCACGGTGCACCTCCACCTTCACGCCGGCCTTCAGGGCATGCAGGGCCTTGGAGTGGGTCCTGAAATTGAGGTCCTCCGAGCACTTGTGGACGGTTTTGTAGCAGTGGACTGCCACCCACCCTGCGTTGATGGCAGCCATTATGTCCACCGAGATCTGCTTACGTCCTTTCTTGCCATGTTGCTTCGCTGGATTGAAGAGGGCATCATAATTCTCCAGGACCTTATCCACCAGGATGCCAACTTCCTTTCAGCTGAAGTTGACAGCCCTCTGCCTCGCTGTTGCAGGGTTGCTGCTCTGGTCAGAGGAGGTGCTGATATGGCAACCCCAGAGGCAGGTGTGGGTGGCCCAGATGGTCCTGTAGATGGGCTGTGGAGCAGTGGTGGTGGAATGGGTACAGTGGGAGTCTGACAGAGCAGTTGAGGTGGACAAAGGGCCGGAGACAAAAGCATAGGCAATAGCTGGACAGCAGGCACTCCAAAAGTGGGAGGCAGCACAGGGCAGGAGGAGGCAGGCAAATTGTCACAGGGACAGGGGAGTGGTTATTCCACCCCTAGCTAGGAAGGCAGCACAAAACAAAGTAAAAGCCCTTTACGCTTAAGCCACGTGATATGTGCTGCACGCAGCGCACCTGTGCTGCCCAAGCATTGACAGGGGTACATGAGGACATAGAAATGCAAAACTGTTTGTGCTTGCGAAGGAACAAAGATGGACGTGTAGAATTTACATTTATTTGGGGGTGACATGCAATTCATTTTCTTCAGGTACTGCACACATACCTTTTTTTGGGGTGGGTCATTTTCCTCTGCAAATACGTGCATATTTTCTTCCCTGTTTGAGTCTTGCGGTGTGTCACGTATGCAATTTTTGTTTTTGGGGGTGCCACTGTGTATAATTTACCATATTTATTTTCTTTTTGGGGTACATTTGAGCCTTGCTGGACCACACATCTACATCGCACATCACGTAGACCGTGCACTTACTCATATTGCCCAGGCCAATAACTTGGTGTGCCTTCCATTCATCACTTTCACCCGTGACATGAGTGGAAAGGCCCCAAGAGGGAAAGTGGGAAGATGGGGTCGGGTTCGGAGACATGATGATGAAACATCTCCCCTGCCCCAGGAGGACATGGCAGGCCCCAGTCCACAGGTGGCCTGGCACCTGGACGCCAATGTGGTTCCAGCCAGACATGGGCAGTACCAACACCCCATTTCACTAATGGCAGGAAGAGATGCCCTACAAAGCAGGGAAAGGCTCAACCCCAAGACAAGGCACAGGACACTAGCTTGCAGAGGAAGAAGAAATTCACTGATGAAGAGCTCCAGATCTTCATTCACTATGTGACTGATCACCATCCTGGCATGTGCTTGTATGCAGGGAGCACCCATACACCTGCACAATGTATGGTGCATTGGCAGCTTGTAACAGACCACTGCTGAACAGATATAGAAGCTCTGGAATGCTCTCCTCATCACACCAAGCACAAACTGAGTGTCAACCTAGCCTCTGCAATGGCAACTGGAGGGAGGCCACCAGAGTAAGAGCAGCTGACACTGTATGAAGCGGCCACAAGCCAATTCATCCTCTTTGAGCAGGTACAAGGTGTAGGTGGCCTGTCGAAATATGAGGACACATCTGGTGAGTGATTGTCATTGTGCATTGCATGTTTTGCCTATCATACATGAGCCACCTTTTTTGGTCAGTGGCACATCAGGCTGAAGTTGTAAGACATCCCTCTGTAATGCATGTTTCCTGGCGTACAGGCTCATGTCATATGTCCATCATACTGGGAGTACCCTGTGTGGCGGACATGTGTGGCACATGTCTGTGTGACATTGCACATCACCCCAGGGTACTCCCCAGGTAAATGGGCACCATGAGATACCTACATGTACAGTTGTGTGCTATATTCATGTGACGTGTCACTCTGCACTGCTAGACAGGTGCATGCCATCAATGTAGAACTAACACATCATGTCATGCTGAATTGCATGTTACATTTCTCACCTACTCCTTTTTGATGCCTTACCATGATGCATATCTGAACTGTCTGTCATTACGCCTTGTGGTGTGCCCTAAGTGAAGGTTCATGAGTGCCCTCAAACCACAGCCCCTGTTACAGGCATGATGTAGTTGCTTGTACTAATTGGTGTAATAAGGGGTTACATCATCCACTCTATGGTGAACAATGGCTGTTGTTGTGTTGTCATGCAGAGGTTGGCATCCTTGCAACATGAAAATCACATGGCCGTTGACAGTACATGTGGTTGGACATGAACGTCATGAATGGCAATTAGTGTCCATTTCTGAATGGTAGTTGTTCAAACTTGTGAAGTAAATTACATTTTAAGGCACCTGTCTGGTGTCAAAGGCCTATATGTGTCTGTCAGTTGAGACTTGACAGGCACATGCTTTGTCACTTCCATCACTGTTCTGTGCAGTTGCACAGACATTGGCCTGTCTGTGAACTGTATAAATGCACAGTTCCCTACACCTGTGTCATCTGTCTGGTAAGGTCAGACATGCCAGCTACATCCCACACACAGATGTGGCATGATGGCTTTATTGCAACATGTGTAATGTGATATGCATCTGGGGCAGAGCTGGTTCACAGACTGAGCATGCACAGCAATGAATCTGTCAACCAGCATTGTGGGACGATGTGCATATACAGGGACTGCATTGCAAACACGAACACCTATACTGGAGTCATTGCTTATGGGATTGATTTTTGCACATGCATGCCACTCGTGGACCTTGGATGACCTTCATCACCAATTCAAAGCACTGTGTGTCGGGATATGTTGTATGTGCTATATATTTGCACATTCACAGAATATAAACCTGCATGGTAAGAGCATGAGCAACAGGGCAGGGACATGGCACTTTAATGCAGATGACACACAGCCCTCAAACAAGCCTCACTCCCTGCCTCCCCCACATCTTCTATCATACAGTACTGCCAATCTGTAATACAAGCATTGTGTACTGGTACCAGTATCTACCTTGATGCAATTGAAACAAAGAGCCTAATCATTGTGATCCCTGCTCCCTCTTTCCCTCCCACACTATGGCCCCACACCATGGGCCCACTCCCCTCACCCTCTTGTGGGTCAATGTACCTTGTCAATTGTGATTCCTCTTTCCTTCTCTCTTTACTTCACTGTTCTTGCCTAGAAAGCCCACTTTCAGCTCCACCTACTCAGAAGCATTTTTATTCCCCCTCACTTTCGCCCAGGAGCACAAAGTGTCCAGCTTGCTGTCTCAATCCTGATTTGTGTGTCATGTGTTGACTGTGGTGGTGTCTGTGGACATGGGTGGATGACTGTTGCCATATGATTTCCTTCAGCATTACAATGTCACATGTGCTGTTCTTTTCCCTGGTATGTGTGCTGGCATGACATTTGTGTGGCCCATCATTGTGCATTTATGCCACCTTTGTATGTAAACGTTCCCACTGATGACATGGGCATGGCCAGGAGAGGGGGAGCGGAACACTAGTTAGCAAATGCCATGCATCCATTGCTTGCAGCTCAAAGTGTATGCATACAAAATGCATGATGCCTGTGTGTACTGCCATTTGTTCTGTGAGTGCACTTTAATGCAAATGTACATGTGTGTGTCGTTGCACATGGATCAATATATCTTTCTCTCATCATGTGCAGGTGAGGATGCACCAGTTACAGAGGAGGAGGCAGAGGAAGAAGAGTCAGTGGTGTGTCTGACTACCAGTGGAGGACATGGTATTGTACGCTATGAACACCGACTGGTGCTCCAGGCCATCCTCAGTAATGCTACGGATTCTTCGGTTTCTTTGGACTCAGCTGGCTTTGATGATATAATATGATATGATATGGCATTTATAACACGCCTATACACAAGTGTTTCAAGGTGCGACAAGGAAACAGAGGGAGGACAAAAACAATGATCTTACTAGGCCTAGTGAAATTGAGATCGCACAAGTTCAGGGGAGCGGGTAGTGGAGAAGTGTAAGGGGAGTGGGGGTTTGAGGGTGGACAAGTGCAGGACAAGGAATCAGAACACAACAAGTAATGCAGCCGGCAGGTGGCAAATGCGAGTGATAGAAGTGCACACAACAGGTGTCTACTAAGTGCAAGAAGGGGACTGCAGGGTTAAAGATAAAGACCACAAGTGCAGGGGGTGCCAGAAGACAGCGTGGGTCAGATATTGCTGAACCAGATGTTTATGCCTCAAAGAGGGTGAGGGTGAGTGCCCCAATGGGCGGATCAGATGGGGTCCATGAGTCTGCAGTGGTTACGGCTGCAAGACCACGCTCCCATGAATTGGCATCAGGTCCTGGGACTGATGTCCAAGGGAGGGTTATAGACTTGCAGTCAACAACAGGGCCACCACAGCAGTGGACATGGTCCCTTGCATCAGCCCGCTGTGGGCCCCGCACACATGGTGGACCTGTGCAGGCTGGGGAGACAGAGTGGGAGCAGCAGATGTTTGGTGTCGCCATCCATCATGGCAACGTGTTGGACAAAATTTCTGAGGAGGTGAATAAGATTGCCAAGACCATGACCCCACCAGCGGCCCAGGTGGAGCAATAGCTGCAGGTCATCTGGTCCTCACGCCGCTCCTACAGACTGCGCATGGAGGCCAACATCAAGGGCTGACAAGCTGATCTGAGGTGTCTGCAGGGGCCCTGCATGCATATGCTCAGGCACACAGAGAGACCTTGAGGCTTGAGGTGTAGGCCATGAGGACTGCAATTCATGATGAACTTGCAGCCACAAGGACACTGATACATGGGGATGTGGATGCTTTCAGGCAGACAATCTCCGAGCAACTCAATACATCATGAGTGAACATGCATAGAGACCCTGCAGCCATCCGTGAAGACATGCATGAACCCTCACCTCCCTTACTGTGCTGGTGCATACAACTGTGACACGGCTGAACATGGCCAATGAATACCAGACCTCGGCACTGCGTGGTAGGGCTCCAACACCACAGCCACCTGCAGATCGGCCGCAGAATGGGGTTGCCTGTACAGACCAGACTCCTGGTCCATCATTGCCGTGAGGTACATGAACCCATGGAGGGTTTATTTTGCATTCCTATTTTTTTCCATTGAAGTGGATATTGACATGCACACTCCCCCTTTGCCCTCCAGGGTGGCCCCACCCCCCCAGTCAAGGATGGAATTTTTTCTTTTCTTTTGTACATGACCGCTGGGGTCTTTTATATGGGTTTTTTGGCCCTTGATTTGGCATGGTTATGTTTTCTGGTTGGTTTTCATTCACCCTGACTCATATGGTGGCATGTGTTTTTGTTTTGCCCTTTCCAGGGAGGAATTCTTTGTTTAATTTTATTACTATTATTATTATTTTTATTTTCCATTGAGATGTGCAGTTGCCCTCTCAATGGCATGGTGACTGCAGTTGTGAACATGCAGGCATGCACACCGGTGTCAACTGACATGGCTGCCTTGAGGTCGAGAGGATGGGATGTGCATGTAACAATGGGTATATGTAATCTTGACGCATATGTGCTGTGTGTATGATTGAGAACTATGGCTGTTGAAATGCAATGTCCCATGTTGTTACAGTGATCCTGATTCATTCCGTGACAGTTTCCATGATCTTTGCATGCAGGAAACATTTTTACTACTTGGAGAGAGGGGGTAAACCATGAATCACAGTGAATGTCTGTCCAGGTGTGTGTCTGTCCCCATGCATGTGTGTGTATGTACAGTTACGCTTCGATACAGTGCATTGTTTTGGTTGATGCACTTACACAATTGACATCATTCATGGAAGTGATTGGGCAGAACTTATCACACTTTAACCATTGGCAAGATTTAATTAATTCTAGATGTTTCTGTAATTTGAGGGCATGCATTCTCTGGGCATATGCACTTTGTGTATTTTTGTTCTCCAACACTTGCCTCACTGACCATGATGATGTCTCCTTACTGACACCCTTATTCTCTCCCTGGCACCAAGTATTCTACCAGACACTGCAGATCTACTGCCTGTGCACACTACTCTTCCACCTGTGTCACTTCCCCATCCACTCCCTTGTCTTGCATGACCTGCCCTGCCAGTGTTCTACATGGACGACACATGTTGAGTGTCGGTATGCTCGTCCACTGGAGCACCACTTCATGGCACGGCCTCTGGTGACACAATTCTGTCCTTTTGTGTACATTGACTCCACAGGACAGGTTTGTCAGACTTGCAGCATTTAGGGTTGGACAGATATGCGCATGTGTACCCCTGACTGACAGCTTCTGTGTTACCCAATGAGCTCACTTGTACAGTGTTTGTTTCTATTGGTTATCTACAGCGGGGTGGGTTGCATGATTCTTGGTTTGGATTCCCTATACATCTCATCAGCACTCTCAGTGAGTGCACGTTGTGTGTGCACACTGTGTGCCCATGCATGGGTAACATCGCCCACTCTGCACAGCTTTTCTTCATCTGTTCTCTCCATATTATTTGCATGTGCACCCTAGGATACCTGCACACTTACTGGGACAGTCTTACTCAGGGTGTGTGGTCTGTTGGGGGGTGAGTGAATAGCTGCATGTTGTCCTGTGGTCCATTTGCAGTGCTGTCCAACAGGGGTGAATGTTGGTTCATGTAAGGTATGGGTATGTGGTTGTAGGCACTTCTTTGCAGGCATGCAGCGTACATGGCTCTTTTTCCGATTTTCATACCATGGTGGGTGTTGCCTGTGGTTTGTCTGCTGTACCGCTGAAGATTGACCTTTCACATGTGCACATTCATTTTGAGTCTGCCCTTCTCTGTCACCCACTTTTGTCATTCATGGGCCACTACATGTGGTATATGTCCATATCTGTTCCTTCCAGGCTCATTGACCAGGCTGCTTCCTGCAAAAGTATTCAGGTCTCCGTCTTCCTCGCTTGGTCAAATTCTATCTGCCCTCACCCACTGTGATGTCAGACATATCCATCTTCATCTGTGCTCCTGCAGTCTACTCCTTCCAGTGCGTTTTGCCTCTCCCTCTCTCTCTATCGTGCTGCACTCCACTGCTAGGCAATCGTCACTCTATGTCATGTCTCCCTCTTGCACTCAGTCATCCTTCGACACTGTGTGGTCCATGCCTATTTTCAGGTTCCCTGCATGAGTTGTCATGGATGTGCAGTATCTTTATGTTGTTGCAAAGCATGTCTTTGCAATGTTAAAATGTCTTTCCAGGTGTGATGCAGTGCATGCAAGCCAGGTGGGTACCCTGTGCAGGTAAGTAAAGGGCACTCAGGGTGTCACTTGTGTTGTTGTTTGTGACAGGGAGTCTGTCAGTGTGGGGGCACTATTCTTTAGCTTATATTGAGGTGAGCAGATCCAGCTTTGTGGGTGCACGTGACACATGGTGATGGTAGGTTGGTGTTGCTATGCATGCTGTTTTCTCAAGACAATCACGGTGGCACTGGTTGCGGGCTCATTGCTGTGAGGAGGGCTATTACCATAGGGCCTTTGTTGGTGAGTTGTCATGAGGGTGGCAGACCCAGATGTTTGTGTGCTGTGACACATGGAGATGGTTGTGGTGGTGAATGTTTCCTTGCCCTTTTCACATGTGTCTTGCCTGCCACATGGCATCACATTCAACGATTTTTTAATAGTCATGTCCACCCATGCAGGCAGTTCATCTTGGTCTTTCTTCCCCTTCTAGGGATGCTGTCCCAAGTCAAGTTCACATGCATGACAGCATTGCTGGCCATTTATGGGATGACATGCTCTCCACAGACACCAGGCACAAAACATTGTTCACAGGGTTTATTTTGCCATAGTGAACATGTACTGTGCACGGTACACAATCACATTTCCAGACGACTATTGACAGCTGCTGAGTGCATCTAATTGCTCCTTTCAGTTCAAAGCACATTTCCCCAATTAATTACCGTCCCAGTGAAGTCTGTCTTCCTTTCCACTTCCCTGTTGCCTGCTCCCTTTTGTGTGTCTTTGTCCTTGACCTTTGTTTCTCATTGATTTCTTATGTCTGCTTGTGTGTTTTATGCCAGTTGCCTCGGTGCCCTGCCTTCCAGTATGGCTGTCTAATTGAAGTGTTGCCTTCTGCATGATCCTGTATTTTGTGAAATTGGTGATATTTTGGAATCACATCTCCTTGGACTTTGCATCATCGGCTACCCTGCCATTGTTTACTGCACTGTCCCAGTGCCACGTTAATGAGGGGATGCCATATCGTGGCATTGGGAGTACTACCAGGGTGATCCTGGGTTTTCATCACCTCAGTGGTCTTTTTTTGGGGGTACTCTCAGTGTTATACTGACTGTGGGCAGATGCGAGTGTTCAGAATGTCCCATCAGCATGAGAATGGGTAAGTGTTACAGGGTCCTTCACTTCATGGCACCAGTGGCGCCTGGTGAGTTTTAAAGCTGGTAGGGCAGTAAGTTCCCAGGGGGAATTTGGGAGCGAGTGCGTGCAGTGCGCGTACCCACACCAACCAAAGGAGGTTTGGGGGGGTTCTCCCCTGTGACATTTTTTTGAAAAATGGCCTCCAAAATGTGCTATTTACTGTCCAAAACCCACCAGAATATGACAGAAAAAGCATTAGGTTTTACATACTAATGGTGGTAAATTATTCTTACGTGTGCAAGTGTATTTTGCAGCAGCTTGTATTGAGAGTAGCTGGTACTATGATGTAGCAATAAAGAAATTCATCATTGAAATTCTTCGAGACCCACTGCCTTGTGCTCAAAGGACACATTTTTAGACACACGAGTCTGGCGGCAACACAACAATAGTGCATTCAAGTGTCATTTGCTGCATCGCTACCAGAGCTCAAACACCAGTTAAAGTAGAACTTCTGCAAGTAAGAAAAAGTCCAGACTTGCGCCTAGAAACACTTGTGTACAAGCGTGCTATAAATGACTTATCATATCATATCACCCGCAATCACAGAAATATGCACAATTCAGTAATCAGAAAGGGATTCCGAAAAGTAGGCCATGTGCTGTGTCTGTGTGTGTGTGTACTATATTGCACACTGCTTGGTAGGGTGAGGTCTTGTGTGCGCTTGCATTTGTGAGTGCATGTTTTTTGGGCCAGGGCACTCACTCGTCCTGAGCCAGAGGCCTAGCAGCACCCCTGTGACACATGGTTAAACATGGGTAAAATTACATGTTATGCACAAACAGTATCTGAAATCTACTAAATGTGAATGGAGAGAGGTCATGTCATGTGACTATGGCGATGTTTGTTTCAAACCCTTTCTCTGCCCACCTGCAAATCCGGAGAGTGTAATTTGTTTCATAATTATTGATCACTCATTCTTGCACCCCACACTGGTCCAGTTACAGATCATTGTTTGCTGAAGTTAGTTCATAGTGTGGCAGCTAACATCTTTGTGAACCCTTAAGCACGTCAATGCTGTATGTCTCATACTGCCATTAACATCTAGGAAATCCCTCCATGCGCTGCTTTTCTGAATGCAAGTTTTTGTGTCTAATCGATTATTTGCACAGACTGCCCTTAAAATGACCAGCGTGTTTCCCGGTGTTTGAAATTGCCGACCTCGCAGACAATTGCATTTCAAACGCTAACACATGGACCGATTCAAAGACATGTGTGTTCTATTTTTGATTCAGATACTTTTTGGAGAAAAAAAACAGTGTCCTACGTTACACAGAGAACACCATTTATAAATCTACATGGTTTAACATCGTGGGCAAACAAGCTTTTACAAAAAGAACACTGTGGTTTCTTATTTACAAAAAAGATCCCCTTTTCCCTGTGAAACCGAATTGCTCATTGTAAGCTGTAGTATTCAGCATGATACGTACAAAACATCCATGGGTAATAGTCTCTCGTCTGGCGAGAGATGTGTTCAACGGCTTCTAATGGAGCCAGGCCTTCGCACATATCCAAGGCCAGTACATCTTGAGAAGCAGTCGGGCACCTCTCTCTCGCAAGACGAGAGAGGTGCAGCTTGAGTCTGCTCGACTGGCTTCTAATGGAGCCAGCCGACTAATTCGAGCACTGCAAGGCCAAGCAACTTGGCAACTAAGCAACAAGTAAAAGTTGCTGTGGCCACAGAACAGTTGGACTTACTCTGCGGTGGACGGAGTCGGAGAGGGCAAACTTCTTCGGCCTGCATTGCGGACTGTTTTCTCTCTGGTGGGCAGCAGGGCAGGGCAGCTCACCACGAACACTTTCAAAACACGAGGACGATGGAGGAAGAGAGAGAGAGAGAGAGGCATGTGGGTGGATGCAGCCTGGGCCATCACCCCACCTCCACACTCAAGTCATTGGCTGCCTCCATAGATACAGTAATCTCATTGGCTGTTTGCCAGCCATTGGCAAACAGCCAATGAGATTACTGTATCTATGCAGGGAGGGAAGGAGACTCTCTCCGTCCCTGCAGATTAAAGATCATCTCTACGCTGTTTGCGCACATAGTGATACTGGCAGGGCCACCCCTCAAGCGACCCCACCAGCATCCTACTTAAAAGGGTTACGTAAAGTGCGTGGAGCTACGAGCTCCATGCACTTAAGTATAAGCAAAAACAATGTAAAACGGGACGCGCCCCGCTGTTGCAGCCAGCCCATGAAAAGGAACCCTATTCATGGGCGGGCTGCAAAAATAGGAAGGTAATTGTCGCCAGTGTCTCGCCACAGCGCACCCACGAGGTGGAAAATATAAACAGATTCAGAAGAACTTCTGACTTCTTCAGAATTTGTTACACCACTCAGACCTGATGGGGGGACTAAGTGGTGGGGGGGGCGGCACCCTGCCGCCCTATGATAGCCGCCGCCACTGCATGGCACCCGTGGGGTAAAGCAGTGTAGGTGTTGTGGGTGGGTACGGTGCCACTGTTTTGGGTGTTCATGTTGCATTGACAGGAGGTGGGGACATCTGGCTGCATGGGTGCCAGGACACATGGTGATAGGTGGCTGGTGAGTTTTTGTTTGCATCTGTGGCATGTCACTCAGGGGGGCACATGTTGCTGTATGTTTGGGTGCATGGATGTGTTGCTGGCCCACACATTGTTTTGTCTTTCTCTACAGAGGCATTCTGCATGTGGATATGGTTTCTGTGATTGTAGGTGAAGTTGCTGCTGTGTGCGTGTACAGGACAGACCATTATGGTTTGGTGGTTTCCAAGTCGACAGAGGGGGACATGAATGGATTGCACAGTCCGACTGCTGCAGGCACACTAGGGCTAAGGTGAGATGTATATATTTCTTGGAGTGCACTTGCATTTGTGTGGATCAACCTGACAGCTTTGATGTGACTGTGTATTGTGATCATAGTTTTGGTCAGGGAATGGGTTGGCCACTGAACATGATTGTTGTTGTGGTACATGCATGGTGGATCCAGGTCTGTCCTCGTGTGTCTATGTTTTTTGCATCTATTTGGTACTATGCCTACCTACCTCTGTTCTCATGTATGTGTTTTGGTGTCTACATGCACAACGGTTGTTATTGTCCATGAGATGGTGGTCAGGAACTTTGTTGCTTGTGCTGTGTGCTTTTGGGTGTACTACATGGATACTGTTGGTTCAAGTTGCTATGACTGTGTTGGTGATTTCTGCACAACCATACAGATTAGGGGCATGATTCTCAAAGTGTTTCACTATGGGATTGCACCATTATTTGGCACTTAGGTGAATCAGGCCCTTGGGGTGTATAAACCACTTTTTGTCACATTCACAGTATGTATGTAACATGTGGCATATTGTGCCCCTGCTTTCACGCTCACATCAACATGGATAGATTTGAACCTGTACTTCACGTAGTCCCACAGGTGTACAATGTTGTTTAGAGTGGCTGATTAGAATTAGTGAAAATGTTGTTTTTGATGTCCATGAATGAGTAGGTGGTGGGAATTCAATGTGACCAAGTTGATGCATTTTTCAGTTCCAACATGTTTTTACTTGTTTATCTTTTTTTTAGATGTGTAGATTTGTTCTGCATCCAGTATCATTTTACTCTCTGCTTTGCAAAGTGGGAGTGGTATACTCCAATTTAGAAATCTTATATGGGGCTCAGTTTGTGCTTGTTGGTTTATGTCTAGTGGACACACACAATTTTGCCCTCACAGAGGCACATTCTCACGGTGCTCCTGTGGGAACAGAGGATAGGCCCCAATTCATCAGTGATTGGCACCTGGGATGTGGCTTCAGTGTGTGTGCGCAACAGAGGATGGTTTTTATGTGAAGTATGATTGCATCAGATGGGTCTGTGCAGCCCCTCCACCTGCCCTTTGGCAAACCATTGGTAAGGGTGGTTCCTCTGAGTACGGGCAGTGTTCCACACGCATTTCCACTGGTACACCATGTTGTGTGGTAACATTTTGCAGCACATAGCAGCCACTGGGATTCGACATACTACCGTTGGTGCATACAGCAACACCCACCAGAGTGCTCAAAGGAGTGGAACTGTGATTTAAGCACTCTGAGTGTGTGCTTCACTATGGCCCGAGTAGCTACATGTGCTGTATTATATCTCACCTAAGCTGTTGTAGTGGGATTCCCGATTGCTTTCATCATGAATGTTGACAGCGGGTAGGCACCGTCCTCTCTATATGTGTACCTGGATGTCATTGTCATTTATTGTCAGGGTCTATTGTTTGGTGTGTCGCATGCATGTGCGTGACCGTTCATTATCACTGATGAGCCATGCGTTGCCATTTTTTCCAGATGTCCGGGCCCAGTCAGTGGTGACTGGCGAAAAATATAGCTATCATAGGTGCTGCCCGGGAAATTGGCATACACTCCCATGATGATTCCATTGGCATTGCACACAACCTGCACATTAATGGAGTTCCAGTGCTTAAGATTGCAGTATATGTGCTCCATCATTCGGGGTTGCCGAAGCACAACATATGTGCAGTGAATTGCACCTAGTACATGGGGGAAGTGAATGACTGCATACAAATTGGCATATATATGTGCCTGCGCACACAAACACGTGCTGTTATGCATGTCAACACCTGGTGTAGACAGCGGGATTGGGTGGCCTGCGATATCTCACCAAGTATGTTTTGCTAGGGGGGTAAGGGCCTTAGAGCAGATGGTGGGTGATACTAAGCCATCTTCCCACTCCCTGACGAGGTCTAGGATTATATGGGGGGAACCTTTACCTGGGATATACTTGGTTATCTGGCATCCCAAACAGCATTGTGCGTGTTGTGAAGATCCAGGCCCTGGTCATCCTCCCCCTCTTGCGGTGTCCGTGCACGATAGCTCCTACACTTGATGGGTTCATCGTGGCTGCAGATGTTGCTTTGGTGTGCATTGTGTGCTTAAGATGTATTGGTTACAATGTGCGTTGTAGTTTACGCCGGCTAACATGTGGCAGGTGGATCACATCAAAGGGTTTGCGTGTGTTTTTTCGCAATGCAAAGTTCCTCGTTGAAATCCATTTATATGGTTGGATTTGCATTGTAATGGACATGCGATTGCTTGGCTGTGGCCTGTCCCACCACAAGCTCACATTTTCACATGTTCTTCCTCATTCTGCGTGTTTTCTACCCCCTATTTGGGTCTCTGCATAGGCTCGGCATAGGCCCGGCCGACACTCTGCTTGGGGTGTTGTGCAAGCCACTTGTCCACTCGCAGGGACTTGCCGGGCCTGAGCGAACTCCACGCAAGTTCCAGAAAAGTCCAGCGCATTCTGTTCCATGTATCGATCAACAGTGAATTGTATGCAGATTGGCATGCAAAATCCTGATTTTCCATGCAGATTATTTCATGAATCAGGCCCAATATCATCACATTTTGCACTTTTAAAATCAGTCAGCACAACCTATGTAAAAGCTATTTCTAAAATCATGTTTTCACAGATTTTCGGAAGTTCAAGTAGTCTGAAATCAATAGGAAGTGCATTCCACATTTTTACTGCAGCTCCTGTAGAAGACAAGTTCATAGTTTTTGACTGTTTGAATCTGGGAACTTCCAAACTTAAAGATTCCTGACTCCGAAGAGCTCTCATGACTCCAGAGATTTTCAGTTTTTCTCTGGAAGATGTAAAGGAATGTTAGTGTAAAGTGCATAATGCATATCAATTTAAACCAAATCCTCCGATCAATCGGGACCATTGTAATATTTTCAAAATCGGTGTGATAAATTCATATTTTCTTGCGCCATAAATTGGGCGCGCTGCGGCAGTACAGACCACTTTTAGTGGAGCTAATGCTGATGTAGCAAGGCCAATTAACACACACTTCCCAAAAATGTATATTTGATAACACCAAAGATTGGAACAATAAGGACACATGTAGTCCTGTTAAGTATGTTTTTACAGCCCTAAGAGAAAACAAATTAAAATGTGCTGCTTTTACCACTGAATTAATGTTAGGGATTAGAGAAAGATGATAATCTAATATAAATCCTGATGTAAAGTCAGTGGAAGATGCTCCGAAAATCCTAGCTTCAGAAATCCAGCCAGCAACTAAGCGGTTTGACACCGAAGGAGAGAATAATAAGAACTAATAATAATGTGTTGCCATCCAATTTTTGATCTCATTGAGGCAGTCCGCCTGTCTTCTTGTGGCCCCCGCAAATGAGATTTTAATATAAAGCTGTATGTCTTACGCATACTGATGCAAATGAGCATCATATTTTCTTGCAATTTCCCCTAGTGGTTCCATATACAAATTGAATAGAATAGGTGATAGGATTGAACCATGTGGCATTGCATGCGGTACCAGTAGGGCAGCACAGCGTTGTTGGCCAATTGACGCTGCCTGATGAGGATCGGAAAGAAAGGAAGAAATCCAATCCAGTGCCCTCCTTTCGATCCCCATGTCAATCGTACCAAATGCTGCTCATATATCTAAAAGAACCAGCATCCATTCACCTCCATCATTTGCCATGTTTAGCACATCATCCAGTATGTGCAGTTTCAATACTGCAGCCCTCCCTGAAACCTGATTGGACTGTTGCCAATAAATCATGACTTTTTATGCATTTGTTCATTTGACCAACCATCACTTTCTCCATGTTGACATTCTGGCAATATTAACTCCAACAAGTTTAAACGTGCGAGTCCTTTGTGTTACCAACAACATTGACACAACCAACCCTTTGGGCTTCACCACCGCAGGTGCTGGCTTGGCAGCCAGAATGGCCATTTTGGAATCGACTTGATACTGCAGTACGAGAACCACAAGTATTCATGCCAACACAGCATTTAGAATTGCTGATCACCTTCTCAAGCCCCTCTTGCACCGAACACTAACCTATTTGTTTTAATAATCTTGTATGATCCAACAAAGCCTTGAAAACAGAATCCTCACCATATCACAATACCTATTTCCCTAGGTCCCTCATTAGAACCTAGTACATTTGCTTGGACCAATATGCACTCATGATAATGCAAAACACCCTAACCCATTGATTCTTTCCTCCCTTTGTCTATGTCTCTAAATATCTTATTCCATCTCTTAACGTCAGCCCTTTCACACTACTCAAAACATCAGACTAAGGTTTGGTTTTCCCTGGGGCACCCAGGGAGAAGAACACGAGCTTTTTAACTTCTATGGTGGTGGATCAGTGCATTACAGGAGCATACTAAAATTAAATATACAACATTACATAACATTACATAATACAACATATGGGAAGAGCCTCAATTTCCCTTTACAGTCCATTCCAAATGACTGTCGTGCATCCCAGGATTTGCATTCCTTGAAAGGCTGGAGGATAGCCCAGGGGCAATGTGTTCGTTTTGGAAGCAAGAGAACACAGAGCAACATAAGTTTAAATTCTGGTCCTGCGCTTAGACACTGGTCTCCGGTATTATGCATGTTTAATAAGATTAATCAATTAATTCATTTGCTGTATGAAGTGAAAAACAAAACACATTAAACCTGGCAGATCCATATTAACATGTTTGTTTTATCCTGCAAGATCTACCAAAGGGAGGCCCTTACATTCGATTCTTCTGAAGCCTGCTTTTAAAAAGGAATCTGTTATTTTAATACCAGCATGAAAATGTCAGGCTGGAGTAAAGCCAAAGGGCCCGATTCATGGAAAAGTCCACATTTAGCCCACACAGGTCACCCCCGATTCATAGAAAAGTGCACATTAACCCACACAGACCACCCACCGAGAACGACACTGTGCAAGCCTGGGAGCAAGAATGAAAAATGCGTGCTCTGCGTATCCATGGAATTGTCTGCGTAGAGTTACAGTACACGCAAGTCATGGCCGGAATGCCACCGACACGCCCCCACTCAAATCAAAAACAGCCACAACAGCTACCTTGATTGCTCTCCTTGGTAGGAATACATGCACCATTAAAATATTGTGTGGGGTCCCCCGCAAGCAGCTCTGCATCTCGGGGACCCCGCACAGGATCCACTGTAACTGTTGCCAGCACCCCGACAACATGCGTACGATTTATTGTAACTCTGGTAAAACTCAGAAAATCTGCATGGGAACCCTCACAAACCGTTCCTGCACCCCGCTACACTGCGTACACGCACCCATAAGTCAGATCAGAACCATGGCAGTGTACACGCACCCCTAAATCCGACACCCGATTTTACTCCTGCGCTGAGAATCCTTTGCACTAGTGTCTGTACGCCTGCCTTCGGATGGCGTATAGTATGAGGGCTTTGCGTGGCCATTTCCCCACCAAGAGGTTGCACGCTCGTATCCATGAACACGTACCATTAGACGCAATAGGGGGTGTGCAATGGACTGCCTGCGGGCCGTCCATCGTAACGTCCACTTTTTGCCTTGTTCTTCCTCATTTTTCATGTTCCGTCCCCTACCCTGCCCTCTGCGCAAGCCACGCCCATGCTATGCATGGTGTCTCACGCAAGGCACTCGGCCTCTTGCAGTGACATGCCAAGCCTGTATGAAGTACTTACAAAGTACAAAAAAGTGCCAAGTAGTAGATTCCATGAATCGACAAATGGGATTTCGCACGCAGTTTGGCATGCAAAGTCCCTATTTTTTGTGCACATTATTCCATTAATCGGGCCCAAAGAGCTTTGCAGAGTGGAATAAAAAAGTGGAAACACTGCTCTTTTTCCTTGCCCCCACTTTGTCGGTAAAGATAAGAAAAAAAACGTCTGTCCTTTAAAAAGAAAATCCGTTTGGTGTAGCACTTTTATGCCTGTCCTTTGCACCATGTGCACGCCCCAGAGCCTCAAAAATAATACCCTCATTCTTTTGTCAATTACTGCCGCAAATGCTTTTTGCCTGTAAAACCAGGCTTTGAAAAATCATTGGGCCTCATTAAGAGGTGGGCGGTAAAGGGTTAACGGCGCCGGTAAAGGTGTCGGAGCAGTTAACCCCTTACCGCCCTATTACGAGGTCCGCTCGCGGGACCCGCTCTGGATGTCTGGTTTTACCAGACGTCCTTAGCGGGTACCATGAGCGGCCCAGCATGCTAACAACGGGCCCATCATTAATGGTCCTGTTGTTAGCATGCTCCCCATTCCCATTGAGCCCTATGGGGGCTCAAATGAGAATGGGGATGGTCCGGGTTCCCTGAATGGGGAAATACCGGGCCCTCCAAGGTCAGAATGGCCCGGTATTTCCCCATTCAGGGAACCGAGACCCAGGTTTGGAAGCAGCCATGCCCGTATCAAGAGCATGGCTGCCTCCAAACTCATAATGAGGCCCATTGAGTAGTTTAGTTTAGTTTATTATTTGTATTGCACAACCTAACCCTGAGATATCTGCGTGTTAGTAGTCGAGGTACATAGCATTGTGGGGACGAGGGTTACAGTGTGGTTGGCTTTGTCGTTGCAATAGAAAGAGAATGCAAAAATTAGACGACCAGGTTACTACAAATGTGGCCGGCTAACAGCAGGCATACAGACCAGGTTACAAAAGTAGTCTGTATGACTGCAGCATGACAGATCATTAGTACAAGAGAAGCGATATGCAAGGAGTGGGTACCCCCAAACTGAGGAGGAGACAAAGCCGTAGTGCAAGTGCAGTGGTTAAAGACAAACTGTGAGAACCTAATCAAATGCCAATGGGATCATATCGATTAAGTGATGATCCAGTGTTGCTGGGTGAAGAGCATGTCCTTCACTTTAGATCTAAAGGACCAGAAGGAGAGTTCTGCTCTAATGTCTGTGGGGAGTGTGTTCCAGCATTTTGCTGCTAATGCTGGGAAGCTCGACCCATCTGCTGTTTTCAGGTTATATTTGGGCATATTAAGGCAGTGTAAATAAGGTGATCTAATCATTATTATCTGTTTGTTATCTAGTGGGTCCAGTAGAAGTGTGTCTTGAAAATGTGTCAGGTATCGTGGTGCTGTTCTAGATAAACATTTAAAGGTGATGACAAGTGTGCATAGTTTAATTATGTCGCATAATGGTAGCCAATGTGGATCCTGTCTGAAGTTGGAGATGTGATTGGAACGTGGTATGTTTAAGGCGCATCGAAGGGCATTGTTCTGGAGAACTTGTAATCTATTCAGGTTGTGACTGGTGGAACCTAGGAATAGGGTCTTACAATAATACAGTTTGGACAAGATCAAGGCCCTGGCCAGGGTGAGGCAGCTGTTTGTGAACAGAAAGGGTTTGCAAGTGTTGATGAGTTTGTTGGTAGCTGTGTCATTTACTTGCTTTTTAAGGGAAAGTGTGGAGTCGAGGTAGACACCTAAGGGTTTTATCCTCTTTGGCAACCTTGATGATGTTACCATCTATGTTGAATAATTGGTAATGGGGGTTCAGTTTGTTTAGGCGAACTTGGGTGCTGATGATCAGAAGTTCTGTCTTATTGTTGTTTAAACAGAGGCTGTGTGTAGCCATCCAGGCCTGTATTTCTAGATAGATCTCATAGCTTTACAGAGTCCCTCTAGTAACAACCAGTGAGAATAGTGAGGACCTGGGTGTCATCCGCATAGCTTGTGTAGGTGACACCCAGATTGTCAAGACGTTCAAAGAGGAGCTTCGTAAAGATATTGTAGAGTGTAGGTGAAACACAGGACCCTTGCGGGACTCCACACTGGATAGGAACTGGATCAGCGGCTGCTGAGGGTGCAAAGACCCTAGTTGTCCTACGTGAAAGAAATGATTGGATCCAGTTGGTGGCGTTAGGTGAGAAGGCTGCTGCAGGGGAGCGGTGTATAGTCAGGATATGGTGGACAACCAGGTCAAAGGCTGCAGAGAGATCCAGCAGGAGCAGGATAGCTAGATTGCCCTTGTCTTTAGCTTCATCCATTTGGATTTTAAGGTCCAAGAGGTCTGTATCATTCCTGTGCTTGGGTCTGAAGCTGGATTGTCTCAGACCTAGAAGATTATTGTCCTCCAAGTGTTGTTGAATTTGGAGGTAAACCACTCTACTATCTTCAAAAGGAATGGCACTGTAGTAATGGGCATGTAATTTTTCAGGATGTTAGGATCTAGGTTGGGCTTTTTTTAGTAGAGGCATCACCCGTGCTTCTTTGATGTTGTTAGGGACTGAGGACATTTTGAAAAAAGAGTTCATCAAGACTGTGATGAAGGGTGCCAATTAATTTTCCCCGTCCTTAATGACTGAGGCTGGGCAGGAATCTTCTTGGCATTTGGATTGTTTGAGGCTTCAGATTATATTTGCCACTTCATTCACAGTTACTGGGGAAAGTGGAAAGGGGGCCAAGACAGCAAACGAGAGGTATGAACCTTGCATGACTGTGCATTTTTTTTAGTTTCAATTTTGGATTGAAGAGGAGCTCTCTTGTCTGACAAGGCTTTCTGGATGTTGGCACACCAAGCCTTATCCTTAATACAATCTTCAGGGGGCGGTGCAGGAGTCTCCAATTCTCTTAGAATGGAGAAGAGTTCTTTAGTCCCAGATTTAGCATTCTGAATTCTGGTATTGTAGATCTCCTTTTTAGTTTTGGTGATGGCAGATTTGTAGGTGGCCGCAGCGATGGAGAAACTTTCCTTGTTGGGAGAAGAGGGGGCTTTTCTCCAATTAGCTTCAGATGTTCTTTTAATGGTGCATAGCGCTTTAAGTTCATCTGAGAACCATTTATTTAGATGGGCGGCTCGTTTAGCTTTCCTCAATTTTAGAGGGGCAATTTGGTTAAGGGCTTGTTCCATGGTGATATTGTAGAGTTCGATCATGGAGGCTGGGTCAGTATCTGAGTTGGCAGGCGGGTTAGTGATAGGCTGAAGCAGTGGTAAAAGATTCTCCAAGGTTATGTTGCGTTTGTTCCTGGACAGAGATTGTGGTGCAAGGACAGCTGGTGTGTTATTGTGGCTACCTTTATGTATGGAAAAGGTAATGCAATGGTGATCTGACCATGCACAGGGTGTATTGTTGAGTATTGACACATCGCAATTATAGTCAGCCAGCCAATCCAGTTTTCTGCCTCTGGAGTGGGTAGGCTCAGTGATACCTTGAGTGAAACCTAGTTGTGTGATGGTATCATCCAGCGAGAGGCGCTAGGGTCATTTGGGTTGTGAAAACCAAGATTGAGGTCACCCAGTAAGATGATTTGAGTGCTTGGTTTAGTGTTTAAGGTTGGAAGGTGGGTAATGTATTCCTGAAAGGAGGACAAGACTCCTGGGGGTCTATATATGAGGTGAAATAGAATGGTGCGGGTGTTAGACAGAGAGAGTTTAACTGATAGGAGTTCTGCTGAGGGTAGGCCTGGGTTCGAGAATTTTCTGAGGTTCAAGTGGGAATTGGCTATGAAGGCCACTCCGCCACCTTTCCCAGTGTCTCTGTCCGCTCGAATGATTGTGTAGTTGTCTGGAATAGCAATTGATAGATTGGGACCTGCGGCTGGGTGTAGACAGGTTTCAGTGACTTCAAGAAAGTCTAATTGGTTGGAGGTAATGAGGTCTGCAATATTGGCAGAGTGAGCAACAAATGAGCGAGCATTGATAAGAGCTCCTTTAATGGTTGAAGTATCATTGACTGGGGCTTCTTGAGGAGGATTATGGTTTGTAATGGGGCTTGTGTCACTATGTGGGCAGATAGGGGGAATGAGGGTAGGAGGAGTACGAATCTTGTTAGTGTGGTGAAGGTCAGGTGCACAGTGGGTTATCTTCCTGCGATGGAGGCAAGAGCCTAGTCTTCCATTTCTGAGGCTGAGTGGGCATGGAATCAGGGTGTAGGTTGGGAGGCAAAGCAGGCAATCCATTCTGCGGGGGAGATAGGATATACTGTGGTGGCAATGACTGGGTGCAGTGAATCTGGGAGTGGGTAGGTCTGTAAGGCTGCTAAGAATTTAGTGGGTGTTATGGCGTGAAACAGCGGTACGATAGTTGCCATAGTGAGTGTTACTCTCCGTAAGGTAGTCATGGCTAGTGTAGGCCTGGCTAGGGAGGAGAGAGAGTGAGATAAAGAGTAGGCCTGTGAGCAGAGCTAAGCTGAGGGTTGGGTATTAACACCTGCAAGTGTACAAGGGGTGGTGCAGTGGGAGAGAGTGAATGATGTGCTATTTACTAATTGCTGTGAGGTACAATGGGAAAAACGGTGATAGTAGGCAAGTGGCAAAATGCATGGGCAGAGGTGGCCGTCACCAATACAATAGTGAGGGAACTAAGCAATGGAATAGTGGGCACTAAAATACAGTGTTAGGGAGAGAGGCTACAGCGGCAGTGCAGAGGCGGTGGGGAGGTGCTGAATGCAGCGGTAGGGAGTGTGGCAAGCAGCAAATGTTGAAAAGGTGCTTAGTTGCAGTTAGGTGGAGCAGCATTCATAGAAGTACACCAAGTGGACATGAGAGCGTAACATAAGCAATCTGGTAGTGGAGCGGGCTGTGTTAAGTTCAAATGAATAAGCAGGTACTAGTAGATAACGTGCAAATGTGCAATCTGTGCTTACAAACTACTGACCAGCCATTTCATTTAATAAACAGTTCTTTTTTTTAAAGACAGCCCATTTCAGTTGGTCCGCAGATGGCAAACGAGCATCGAGGCCTGTCAACTAATGGTGCAAAATGCCCAATAGGCTGGGCTGGTGCTGCAGCAATGCAACAGCAGTTTTACTAAAGTGGCAGGAACGCTCGTGCCCGACTGCTTCTAGAGAGAAAGCGTGCCTCTGATTTGAAAAACCTGAATAAGGGGCCGTAAATGGTGCTGTGTCCTTTTAAATGTAGTGAGTCTAGCGAAAAGCAGCTTTATTGAAAGCATGAACACGCACAGTACACGAGACGCACCTTTAATCATTAAAGGGTAATCATGTACGAGTATGCATTGCCCAGACACGGCTCTTACACGTTGCCAGGATAATTACACTGCAACTTGTGAACATGAATTGCAAAGAGGACGAAAAGTCTGGTGCTATTAAGTTTAAAATACGTGCTAGAAAATGTTATAATCATGGTAATGCTAAAATGTATTGTGATAATGATCGCTATTCACTCTGTTTAAATGTATAATAATGTGTATTGTATGAGTTGTATGGACGGACAAAACACTTCTAATTTCTGAATTCTAATCAATGTAGATGTACGTTTTGCAATATGAATTGCTTGTAAGGGCTTTTGTCTTGCAAATAATCATAATATAACCTATTTCATAAGAACATTTAGAGAAGCTCCTTAAAGGGGACTTCATGTTTTGCCTCAGGGGCATTGGAGAGACCAAGGTCCCAACTCATGGAAAAGTATGCATTTAGCCTGCAAAGGCTGTGCGCCTAGAACGACACTGTGCAAGTCTGTGTGCAGAATGAAAAATGTGCACTCTGCATCCTCATGGAATAGTCTGCGCAAAGTAACCCTATACGCAGGTCGCGGCCGGAATGCCCCTGACACGCCCCTACACAAAGCAAAAACAGCCAGGACAGCTGTGCTCCGCCTTTCAAACAGTGCGTTCAGTCCCCTGCAAGCAGGCCTGCATCTTGTCCCCCGTAACTATTAACAGCACCTCAACAACATGTGTATGATTTATCGTAACTCGGGTAAAACTCACGCAGAAAATCTGCGTGCGAACCCCTGTAAACCATTCCTGCACCCC
The DNA here is from genome assembly GCF_040938575.1 of Ambystoma mexicanum. Taxonomy (NCBI): domain Eukaryota; kingdom Metazoa; phylum Chordata; class Amphibia; order Caudata; family Ambystomatidae; genus Ambystoma; species Ambystoma mexicanum. Next base: position 443,565,230 of record NC_090932.1, on the reverse strand, counting down.
GCTACACTGCGTATGCGCACCCCTAAGTCAGATCAGAACCACGGCTGCATACATGCACCCCTAACGCTGACACCCGATCTTAATCCAGTGCAGTGAAACCTATTCACAAGTGTGTGTCCCCCTGCCTTTGGGTAGCGGATAGTATGAGGGCTTTGCATGGTATAACCCTGCTGAGAGGTTGCACGCTCGGATCCATGAATATGTATCGTTCCACAAAATAGTGGCTGTGCAATGGACTGCCTGTGAGTGTCCCTCGAAAACAACCACTTTTTACCTTGTTCTTCCCCATTGTCAGTGTTCCACCCCCTGCCCTCTGCCAAGCCACTCCCTCACTCTGCATGGTGTCTCACGCCCGGTACTCATCCTCTCGCAGTGATGTGCAGAGCCTGTGTGAAGTTCACGCAAAGTACGAAAAAGTGCCACGCAGTCGATTACATGAATCGACAAACAGGATTTCTCACGCAGTTTGGCATGCAAAGTCACAATTTTTCAATTCGATTTTTTCATGAATCAGCCCAATGAGTGCATCTGGTTTAGATAGAATGTTCCCTTCTTCGACATTTTGGGTAGCGAGCATAGAATATTTGCAAAAGATTAAAATAGAACTGTTTAATTTTAACACAACTTTCTTTTTTCAATAAATATCTATTGCCCTGATGTCTTACACCTACGCTAAGACAATTCTAAGTTTCTCCTCAATGCACCATCAGCAGGGTACAACGTCCTTTCATCACAGGACGTTTTTTCGCAGGGTTTTTTACTGCACATTTGTCGATGAAAAAACCCATCAAAATTTTTATGGGATGGTTAGAAAATTATATATATGGGATGCGGGTGTTTGGGAATAGATAAAAACTGAAATGGAAAGGGGTTAGGGGGACCCCCCAAAAATAATGTAAATACAAATTTGATGGGTTTTTTCATTAAAACATTTGTGGTAAAAACCACAGTGAAAAAAACATCCCGCGATGAAATGACATGGAACCCACCAGCAGATTCATAATAAAGACCAGATTATTTATAATTTGCAAATAAACAGGTCACATTGATATTTGCACTCATTTTGCTGCTTGTTAAGTAGGGAAACTTCGTAATATTTAAAAGTGTTTTCAACTAGGACAAAAATGAAGCAGGCTAATATTTGTTTTACTATGTTTGCTGCATAACATTAAAGGACAGGTAGTAAACATGTCAGTTTTTATTTTACTGTCTGAAATATTTTTACACTGGTTCAAACGTTTTTAAATAATCACTCAATCAATCAAACAATCAATTACTTTATTGCGGTGTAAGCCATGAAAGTTACACATACAGCAAATACATTTGATAAATTATGTAAATCTTTTTCACATGATTGATAAGATCTATTACCTAAAATAATGATGGCTTCCACTGCATAATACATAAATTAATTAAAAAGACTTCCCCAAACGAAGGGTAACATTGTTCCATAAATTAATTAACATGTAATCAGTTTAAAAGAATGGCCAAAGTAATTGCTAGCTCATAGAGGTCTTTTCGAATCAGCAAGAGCATACCTCAATGTAGTCCTCCTCTGACAATCCCTATACACATACTTGGCAATGAAAAAAAGGCTGCCCAGGTTATTTGAACCTTTGCAACCTCTGTTTGTCTGATACAAACCTGTTTAAACAATGGGGTTGGATAATTCACTAATCCTTATGGCCTTTGCAAAATATCATGAAGTGGATAGTGGACTCCTCTGACACTCCACAGACGGACAAGGCAAGCTGATAGTCCCTTTCCTTTTCCGGATGAAATAGTCAATTTTCAGAGTATTGATGCAAAACTCAATGAAAAGTGCTGGTGTATTTCAGGGTTGCAACAGGTCCAAATAGACTTCAAACATAAACTCAACCGTTGAGTTTAGGTAGGTTTGACCTGTGCTGAGTCTTTCGCAAGCTACCACTAATGAACGGCGGGAGTGCTCAGCTCTGGCCCGTTTAATCAACACCTTACCCCCACTGGTTATAGCTTCAGACCCAGTGGTCACTGAGATTCATTTTAGTCAACCAAGTTTTACGTGCCTGAACCAGGGAAGTGATGTTGCACCTTCATGGGACAATACATGCTTTTTAAATAATACCGATTGGGAAAACACCTGTTGTCTCCATTCCGTATGTTTTCGTTACTTTTTTAGCAGTGGTGCAAATGTTAGATATGCAGTGGCTCCCGCCTAAGGTATTACCCAAATTGTTCGAACACAATTGTTCGAATGACCCAATTGATCGAAAGTCAAGGGTCCGAATTGACCTTTGCACAATTGACCGCATATATATATATATATATATATATATATATATATATATATATATATATATATGTATATATATTTTGCTTTGGTTATATATATATATATATATATATATAAAATGGGGGGTTGCGGGGGGTTTCCCCCCACAGATATGTAATAACAATTGACCTTCACAATTCAGTCAATTGTGCAAAGGTCAATTGTGATTCGAACAATTGTAGTTCGAACAATTCGTATACATCCCACGCCTAATACACACATATGCATAACCTTCCCTCCCATCTCACTCCTGGACCAGAGAAGTGTGAATCCTACCTCATTTGCAGGTGATCTGGCAGGCAATGACTTACAGGTGAAGATATCAGTGCCTTCTCTATGAGTATGACAGCGTCATCATCAAAAGAATAAGGATTGCAATGTCTATGAAGTGGAAGCATTAGGAAGCCTCTTCTTTGATAAGCCTACAATGACACATTGTCAAATCCATTCTGTTTGGCTTTTTAAATGTAGAGAATATGTCTTTTTGTTTTTTGTGGGTGTGTTAGGGAGAATTCTCAGAAATGTGCTAATTCCCTTCTACCTTAGAGGCCCCCAGTTATTTTGTTGGACTTTAGGACTTTTTATCTCTCATGTAATTTTAATGTAATTTGTTCTGTGTTTCTTTTGACTTTGGAATCTGACAAACTCCATAGGCATCATCTTTACATTTACATTGTGTCACACAGCACCTTCAGTGCAGTGGCACAGGGAAGTCTCTTAGATTTCCCAAAGATTTAAATACCTTCTTTTGGATAAACTACTGTTTCCAAGAGCAGTGAAGTGAAATTGACTTTACTTACATTGTGTAACTTTCTAGACCCAGCACACACTATTTTACCATGGGGCACTGGAGGGGTTACTTAGTATCCCCTTTGTCTAGTTTCTCATATAACAATTTTTTATGTTACCATTTCTACAATTAATGGCTGGTGGCAGAGGTTTACCTTTTCCTATCATTGTGTGATTTTACCGCGGGCTGCGTTAGCAGCTGCAGTAAGGCACCCATGGGTGCCCATTTTGTCAAAATGGTCCCTTTCATCTTTTTTTGCCATTTCTTGTTCGAAATCTCCTTCTTGAGATTTACTATGTGCGCCAAACCAGGTTTGGTTTCTTTGTTAATTTTGTCTTTGGTGGGTTTCACAAGTGAAGCCCGCCTCTGGCTCGAGTATGTTTGGCAGGGCAGGAAGTACAGGTGGTGCCCAAAACTCCATGTGCCTAATCCCCCTGGTTACATGAATGCACCGAAAGGTAATTGACCAGCTGGCTGTCCACAAAGACAGCCAGGTTGCTGTGTGATTGACAGCTTGGCTGGAATGAATGGGAGAAACCTGCATAAAAGGCAAGGCTTTTTGGCTTGGAAAGCAGAGTCGACTACTGGATGAAGAAATCCGAAGAAGAACTTGGAAGAGACGCCTGTTGCAACTCCTGGACTGTTGGTTTGCCCGGTGAAGCCCTGCGGCGGTGCTGAACCTCGAATTTGCCACGACTAGAGAAGCCCTGCAAGGACAAATTCTCCCTTTGAGTTTGTGGGACCAATCAACTCCAAAGTAAGCCCGTCTGGACATCCTCTCGAAGCTGGCTGTATTTACACTGCTGCTGCTGCTGGAACCAGAGTGCCAGGGAGAGGAACACAATATTGTGTGTGTGTTGCTTTTAAATCAGATCCATTCGCTAGGAAGATCCTCAAGACTTCCCTGATGCAGGACTGACCACGTCTGAGCCACCTCAACAGAGTGCTGGACCCCAGAAGCAAGGAAAGTCTGAATTGGTATCCTAGAAGCACTGTGTTGCTATTTACTGTCAGACGTGAGGAGCTGAAACACTGAAGGACTTCTGAGTTAAAGTTTGCCCATTGCTGCCACTGACACTGACCGTTCTATTGCAGAGCAGGAGTCCCCAGACATCCTCCCTCTTGTCCCCGCCACTGAGGCACAGGAACAACAGGATCTGCATAGCTATATAGGAGCAGGAGCCAGCTGGAACCATTTCTTCTAACCATAGGTACTGTAAAGTCTAAGAGAACTCTTGTTGTGTAGCCTTGCTTGCTCTCAGTTAAGACCTGCCTTGGTTACCTTGCAAAGTTGCTATAGCTTTGCCCCTCACAAGCCTCCCAGCTTGTGGCCCTTCAAGTGTTCTATTTTTCTACAAACATTTCTAAAAACATTGTGCAAGACTTTTTACCTACCTGCAAAGAGGATCTTCAGTTCCCCTTGACATTGTGCAATTAACAGTGGCTGTCCTGGCTCCCTGAGTGACTCTTCTTTACCTCTGACTCCGTGCTTTATCTTTTCCCCAGTAAAGGGTTAATTTACTGAACATTGGAAGTTTTTAAAAGTACTTACCTGTTTATGAATTATTTGTTAACTTTTGTTTCATTCCTCTATTCTATCTGTTGCACCAAACTCAGTATTGCTCTAAATGTACCAGTGATAAATCAATGTCCACAGTGTCCTAGATATTTAAGTCACCTGAGGGTGTAGCATTTGTCTGTGTGTCATCCCCAATGGGTATCATCTGATTTAGAGAAACTGAGAGTGTGTTTTTGAAGTGTATTTTAATTGTTACATATATTGCTCTCTTCTGAAGAAGGCTTATACAACTGACTGTGAAATAAATTAATAATTGTTTTATCAATACACCTTGAGTGTAAGTTTTTATTTGGATAACTGTACTGTGAAACTCTGTGTCACAACATTACTGCTCACATTGACCCCTCTTGAGATAAGCCGGGCTGCTTAGCCTCACTACCAACCTGTGTTGTTCAGACTTATACCAAAGGTTGTGTCCCTATTGCCAGGAGGTCAAGGTTATTGTAGTGCACCCAAAGGGTACTGTATACACTCTTGCCTAAGAGGGTGCTACACAAACGTCTTAGCCCCTTATATATATATACATGAATATATATATATATTCAGTGAAAAAACTTTGTTAAAGGGACGTTATGGTTCCAAGTAAAACCGAAAAACCCTTGAAATTCGCCAGTTATGGTAAGCTAAGCAACCATAACTCGTGCCACCACTGTGCACTGCTAAGACTAACACCCACAACATCAAAGATCACATCACAAATGTCATTGATGACATCACTGATGACATCACATGTGTATGTACTTTTCATGAAATATGTGTACAAGGGATTCTTATTATAATGTTGCGAAAAAAGTGTCAAGGATCATTGCAATACATATCGTACCCTAATTAGTGCATTGAACGATGCATTGATATAAATAGCATTCTATTATGGGGTTCTATCTAGTATACTAAGCTACTCATGCAGAAACATAGCATTGTGTGCAGCGTACAAGATGAAGGTATAATATTCGTAATGTTAATATGTTGAATAATGAAATGATAATTGTTTTCTTAATAGATTTTTGTGTACTGTGAAAGATATAATAAGTAGCTAATAAAACCCATGTATTACATAATTGCATTACTATAGACAAAGCACAAAGAGACAAGAACACATACCAATATGGGTATATACAGGGAAAGTGAAGTTAGTAAAAAAGCATAAGTAGTAGCAGAAACAATTCATAACCTAACTGATTATTTTCATGCAAATAAATGATTGCTGTTTCAAAGCTGCTATTTACCCTATGTATATGTATCACTTGATGTGATTGGACCCTAAGGAAAGTAGTGTGAGTACAATGTATACAAATATGACCATATACAGGGAAAGTACAGCCATAAAAAAACAACAGAACTATCAGAAAGTGCTTATAAGTCTATTGATTATTTTTATGCACAAAAAGGATTGCTGTCTTTCAAGTTTGTGTCTTCCCCTATGTATATGTTTCATATGATGGGACTGGACTCTAAGGGAATTACTGTAAGAACCTACTTGAAGGATACATCTAAAAATAAAATATTTTTTTTAGTTTCTGGCTGTTACTGAAGAAAACCATGTGGCCTAAATTTGTCAGCAAAAGAAAAAAGAGTGAGTCAGACATGTGATGTCATCAGTGATGTCATCAATGACATTTGTGATGTCATCTTTGATGTCGTGGGTGTTAGTCTTAGCAGTGCACGGTGGTGGCACGAGTTATGGTTGCTTAGCTTACCATAACTGGCGAATTTCAAAGGTTTTTCGGTTTTACTTGGAACCATAACGTCCCTTTAACAAAGTTTTTTCACTGAATTTCATAGGTTTTTAGTAGCGCAACTTAACAATAACGTCACTTTAACAAAGTTTTTTCACTGAATTTCATAGGTTTTTAGTAGCACAATTTAACCATAACGTCCCTTTAACAAGGTTTTTTCATTGAATTTCATAGGTTTTTAGTAGTGCGATTTAACAATAATGACTTTGACTTTATATACATATCATATGGGACTGAATGAATCTCTTCTACTGTACTTGATGTTCGCGAACTCATTTAATGTTCGCGGACATGTTCGAAGAACAGTACCACTACCTAAAAACTCTGGGGGGGTATGTTTGATTGTTATATCATAACATAGGAACATTTAACAAATTCAAAAAGAAGCACACAAACACATTATATGTACTAATACATAAGAAATGTAACCCATATATACAACACACTAACCATTCATTTAAATGCACTATGTTCTAAAATGGAATATACCACAAGAAAATAAATTGACTTCCAGCATAATCACCTCACAAACACGACAGAACTGAGAACAAGAGCAGAACCACTGAGTAAATAGGACATATCTTACCTGAAATAGTAAGTGTACTTAATTTTATTCATATATTTATAAACTTTCTGTATTAGATAAAAAAATATATTATCTTTTTTTCTTTCCTCTCACAGAAATGTCTAGTACTCTGGAATGGCTAGAGGAGCATTTCCCACATGAAGAAATGTCACAAGATAGTGAAACTAATGGTAAACACTTTATAATATAAACCATTTAATTATTATTATTTTGTATACATTTAACATATATATATATATTTTTGTACAGAGCATACCAAAATAGAAAATACTTCAGAAACACCTGTTATGGATAACACTTTTCACAGTATAGAAGAAAAAATGGATTTATTGTTGACTAATTTTAATAATTTGAAAACTTTTGTGGAAGATCATTTTAAGCCAAAAACCTCGTACCATTGCCCCAGATGTACTTGTCCCTCCTCACCATATCCCAGTCAATTAGCCCCAAACCCTCTCCATAACCCAAAACCTTTTGATGAGACTTCCATCCCTTCTTCACCTAATAACAATCATGTTGAAACACCTAATTCTTCTGTTTTTGTTTCTGTTTCTGCCTCACCTTCTCTGTCATAAATTATTAATATATGTTAAATAAAGTTTAATTTTTATATTGTGTTGTAAATAGTTTCGTTTTTTTAATTTTTTTAAACAATATAGGTGTCCGCGGACAGTGCAGGTGTTCTGAAATGTTCGTAAAGTGTCCTAAAGAACACTATATCTGTCCGTAGGGTTCACTATCAAGTTTAAACTCTTCTAAGAACACAATTGGTGTCCTGAAATGTTCGTACGTAAACGAAAATGGAGGTGTCCTGAAGAACACTATACCTGTTCGTAGTGTTCGCTAGCAAGTTCAGACTGTTCTAAGAACACACGCGGTGTCCTGAATTGTTCGTAATTAAACGAAAATGGAGGTGTCTTAAAGAACACTATACCTGTTCGTACTGTTCGCTAGCAAGTTGAAAATGTTCTAAGAACACAATTGGTGTCCTGAAATGTTCGTACATAAACGAAATTGAACGTGTGCTGAAGAACACTATATCTGTCCTTACTGTTCGGTAGGAAGTTTAAACTGTTCTAAGAACACACGCAGTGTCCTGAAATGTTCGTTTCATATGCGACGCAATTTTAATTAGTTCAGGACCCGAACAGTGTCCGTAGAACATCAACGCGCATGCGCTAGCCAATCTCCGTGCATTTGGTGCCCTGCGGACATGTGCTTCCTTTTCAGACTTTTTCACGAACGGATCATATGACCGCGCCCACGCTGATCGCGTGTTCTGAATGCGGACGCTGTTCGGGTCCCCGAACAAATTAAAAGTACATTTTCAATTAATCTATAATATTTTTCAATAAAATCTCACCATGGCACAAGTCCCACATAGTAATCCTGATTTTCTACATACCTTTTGAAACTTTTTGAACTTTTTTTTGTGTTCGATCTGTCCGCGGACAGCGCGCATGTTTGCGGACCGCGCACAAGCACCCCTATAAAAGACCACGCCCTAGAGCTCATTCTCATTGTGTTTCTGGCTATTCTTCGAAACACAGCGATTTTTGCTGCCAACTGCAGATTTCCATCGCATCTTTGATGGCATCCCTGGCTGCTGAACTTCCACCTGGTGCTGCACCTGCTTCAGCACAACCCCACCCTCTCCACCACCACCACCTCCCCAAGGGCCTGAAGAGGGGAACAGGAGTGAGGATGCAGAGGAGGAAGAAGAGGATGATGAGAACGAGGTAGAGGAAAACCCTACTACCCGCACTAGGCGTGAGTCTTGGGTGTGGTGGTTATTTACCATTCATGGGAATGTTCCAAAGGCTCGTGCGAACCGTGTTACCTGCAATGAGTGCAAAATGATACTCAGTCGCGGGAAGCACGGTAAGTACAGCTTTGGGACCACTACTATGAAGCGACACCTGAGGTCATTTCACTCTGGGGCTATTTGCAGGGTTGTACCTTGCGAAGAACGTAGCAGGTTGATTTCCTCTACTTCATCCTCTGTTTCTGATCCTGTCACCACAAGGACCACCTGTGTGGGACAGCGTCTTCCTCAAGCTGCCTCACAGGCCATACAGAATGCTGATGACCCTTACCTTTCGAGGGTCACAGTTGTATGTATGTACTGTGACACAGTACTCTGCAGGGGGGAGCGACTTCGTAGTGCTTTTGAGACTATCGTCTCAGAGCACGAGAAGATCTGCTCACTACCCAAATAAAACCCACTCTACATCTTCCTCTCTCAGCTCGCCCTTTCTTATCCCTGTGGTTGGTGTCCCCCCTTTACCTTCCTTTCCCCTCCTCTCCTAGTGTGTCGTGTATAAAAAACCAAATAAAATACAAAATATCAAAAATCAAAAGAAAAATAAGGCTCTTTTCAGAGCCGCCTTTCACAGTTAAAAAATAGAAGTGAAAATAAATGAAGCAGGGCCCTTTGTATTTTTTAGAAGTCCACGGACGGTTCGCGAACATTTAAAAAATTGGGTTGCTACCCTATCACAAACATTGCAATTTTCTCTGGGAGGAAGTGGTGGCTCTGAAAAGAGCCTTTGGGAGGTGTTTGTAAGTCAAAAATTATAAATGCTTAACAACTTCTTCAAAATGGATGTTGTAATTCCAAAAAAGGTTGCAATGCATTTTGTACATTTCTCAGAAAAATCTGATTGCCACCATAAGTAAGATGGACTCCATCTTTGCGAAAAATGTTTGTACTACGAAACAGAATATTTTCATTGTGAAAAGAAGACATGCCAAAATCTTTTAGAAAGGCACAAACAGCTTTATTAACATTGTGCCTTGCTTTTTCCATTTGTGGACCAAATGAAGAAGAACGAAGCCACATTTGTCTCTGCGCAATCCGTGAAAATATCACTTGAGAATTTGGAAACATGTCCATAACCTTCCCAAGTCCTTCTTTCATAGCAAATTGCAAAAAAATTCCAGTCACATGTCCTAAACTGTTCCCTCCACAATGAATTACAATTATGTCTGGATTTTGCTCTGTCTCCAAAGTAGCACAGAGAGGTAGCAAGTCCAACCACTTCATTCCACGTACTCCATGCCAGTGTACTTCCACATGTGGGAATCCAAGATCTACAGCTACTCCACAGCTTTCTGCATGCACCCTCCACCAATATTTCCATGAATCTCCCAAAATCCATACAATCTTTTTCCTAAAATACACAGACATAGCTATCTGTTGTTCTCTCAGCAAAAACCGTATATGAGAAACTCTCTTCTGGCACAACACACCCACTAAACTTTCCTGACCAATCCCTTTTAGTACTCATTTTCATTTGCATGACTTCTGAACCCAAAAATCCCCGGATGTAACTCCCGATGTCCGCGAACTACCGCCATGTCCGCGGACATATCGTAACATGAACAGCCATTCTACCATTTCCACTTCACTCTCTCTGCCATTCCCTCATTGGATGTAGCTAAGAAATCACATGACCATGCACCAATCACATTCAAGACCTCTACATCTAACTGCATTATCATAGAGCAGCACTGCAAATGTACTGTGAATCTCTCTGAGTACAAGTGTCATATCATTGGCAAGCACCATCTACCAGAAATACTGTACAAGTCTCCAAGATTTCTACTTGCAGCTCTATGCATATCCATATGCATGAAAACAAACTTCAGGTATGCATATTTTCTGTACAGTAGATGAACACATTTTCAAACAGACTTTTAGCTTGTGTAATCTGTAAAATGAATTTACTGTATTTTTTTCAATTTCCTAAAATCAACTATCACTTATAAACCTTTATACTATTTACTTTCTTTATACACACACACTCAAATCATGTTAAACTAACGTTTTTTAAATGAAATATATAGACTACATATATTCAAACAAAATTGCATGCAAGCACAATCTATGTTTAAATCTTTAAAAAAATACTTATACAATTTCATATTTTTTTGTTTTTATTTATTTATTTACTTAATTACTTTAATTTAGACATGACATTGAGGCGCTATTACCTAGAACAGCTTAGTTACAGAAATAGTGGTATTCACTGGTATATTATGAATTTCACAAGACATAGTAAAGATTTTTTTTGCTACAGTTAGTCATTCAATACAATTTGTTCATTAAGAACATATCATATGTACTGAACTGATACAATGTATCTTATGTAAATAAATTAGTTTAATGGTTTTAAAGAAGGCACTGAGGATTTCAATTAAAAAAATCAATATCTAAATTAAAAACAGCGCTCTATACAAACAAAGTTACTAATTTGAAGCTTTTACAATTGCAGTGAAGACCAGTCTCCTGAAAAGAAGCAGCCGAATTCGAAGAACAAAGAAGAACTAAGAAGTTACCTGTTAATTTAAGAAAAAAAGTTAGTAGAATATCACCATAATATTTGTATTACTACTCAAACATACTATAATGTTAATACAAGCTTTTTCTGTGCCTAAAAATAGAGATTGTGTACCATTTTGTCCAAAAATGTCCATGCCTTAAACAGCGATTTACAGCCAGAATCGCCCACAAATTCCTATTTTTGGACACACAAATTACCCAACTGAACCGCTACAATTTCATATTATAGAACAAACAACTGTTTTAATTGTATACATTAGATTTACTATTTGTACTTTTCCACACCACTAGCTTACTTTTTTTTGTCATCTGAACCCCAGTTTAGTAACACATAAATTCAAGAATACCTATCCCTACTAGTTGTAGTTCCCAATGCACAATCACACACCATTACATACATCTTTATCATCTTACTCAAACACTCATGCACACAGCACACATACATTCCAGAACACCCCAACCCATATCTTCTTTATTTTTTTCAACAGACCCTAAAGAATGCCAACCAAAAGTCAAGTCCGTAGAAAGCAACGCAAAAGCAGAACAAATGAAAATAAAAGTGTCCAACATAAGCATCCATCTAGCAGGTCAAGTGGCACAGCGAGTAGAGCGCTTGCTTTAAAATCCGTGCAGAGCTTGTTAACGCAGGTTCGAATCCCAGCGGGGCCAAACTCAGCCTTTCATCCTTCCGAGGTCGATAAATGAGCACCACACACCGTGGGTAATAATAAGCAGCGCTCAGATACCTGAGGGTTCGTAGTGCTATATAAATGCCAAATTATTATTATTATTATTATCTCTAGCAGAATTTGTAAAAAATAGTTAAAACAAAACAGCTAATACAGTCATTTAGTGAAACACAAGAAGTTTCAAGTACAAAAACTTTGCCTCCTCTAGCAAAATGTAAAACAAACCAAAAAACAATTAACAGAAAATCAGCTATCACTACAGATAAAACTACTTCTTCAAATTTTAATATAGTGCAAAGTAAGCATACCAAGAAAAGTATTTTAGCCAAAATGTACCGTCACAAAGTCCTTCAAAATCTCATAAAAACAGGAGAGAAATCAGATTCAATGCTTAAAACCTATCGTAGGAAATTAATCTTAGAAGCGTTGTTGGACAGTGCAATTCTTCTCAAAAGAAAGTTATTTATTTTACTGTTAAACAAAATGAAACCACTAACAAAACTAATAACTAAATTACAAAAAAGACTTCTCAATAAGCGAAATGTCAACAGAAAGAACTTCTTAAGTATCTGCGGAGGTGAATGGAATCAGACTACGAGCACAGAACCTTATTTTAATGAAGAAGCGTACAAACAAAAGCAAACAAATACAATTGCCATACATAGCAGTAGTCGAGGTAATGAAAAAGTGAATAATACCATAATGGAACAAGAAGTACTCCTTACAAAAATATGCCCTGAAAACTTAGAATTACCCCTCCATTCAACTGAATCAGAACGTCTAGTGTACAAATGGCCATGCACGTCAATGTGTCACATTCCCAAACAATGTTTCAAATCTTTGCGCCAATTCCTCAATAAATATGTAAAAAGCAAAGACAAAATCAAAATTAAATTACTGCAAAATATGCATACCTGTCCAGTGCGCAAGTACACAGGACTATAAGGACATTCATTGGCCTGCATTACAGGACCTACTTGTAAAACCACTTTCCATGATATCAAAAGGATATCAACACATCATTCAACTATAAGAATTCTAGTCTATAAACTGTACTATGCTAAAAGTCCTGCTTTAGCACTAGCAAAGTTAAATAACATCCTTCTACATGGTACAGCAAAAGACCTACTTGAAGAAATTCACTATATCCAGAAAAAAATATTTTGGAAGTGAAAGCCATTTACAGAATGAAATAGCTTTAAACCAATTAAGCAACAATTCTACACATGGCAATCTTTTGCTAAACACATACAAAAAAGAAATACTAAAATTTAAAAGTACATCAGCTGAAGTACCAAACCATGTATGTGTATGTTGCCGTAGAACTTTTTATAAAAGTAACACAAAAACTGTAGACCTATCATACAAAATAGAAGACAATGAAGATTCTAAATGGTTTGAATTAGCTCTCTACCTTGTAGCATAAAGCAAATACGAAATAACTGAGCCCTTAATACTTTACAGTTACTGCACTACAAAACTTGACAACAACCAAACTCCTTCACGTGCTATCACAAATAATTTGGAATTATACCCAGTACCAAAACCCCTACAACAACTTAATTTATATGAGAGCATCATAATTCAAACAGTACACCCATTTCAAGCAATAATACGCCTTCAACCAAAAACAGAAAAATTACCTCCCTCTGAATTGGTAAAAGGCATTCGTGGAAAAGTAGTTTATTTACCATTAGATCTAAAAGAAAATGTGCATACTCTAGGAGTGCAACGTCCAATGCAGCAATCTTTAATTATCTTAGTAAATGGAGTACCTACAAAAGACAAAAAAATATGGCAACAGCTGGTAGATTTATATAAAGTTACACAAGCCTTCCAATATCTTAAAGAGAATAATGAATATTACAAATAAATTAATATTGAAGAAAAATTGAAAGATACAACTGAAATAATTCAAAAAACACAAGAAGCTGGTCAATTTGAGCTAAAAGATCCTGCTACAATATCAAATACTTTAGACCATTATACAATCCATCCTCTGCACTGTAATGACACCGTAGAAGATGTACTGGAAACTTACCAAATGCGTCAAACAAAAGGATCGCCAATCAGCATATGGGAAAAAAGTATAGAAGCATGTGCTTTTCCTCTACTCTTTCCTACTAGCAAAGGAGGAAGGTATGATGATAGACCTATTCAAATATCAGCTTCAGAATACCGCTCATTACGGATGTATTCTGAAGATCCCAGATTTAGACAAAATGTGGAATACATATTCCACCTACTCTTTGAAAGTGAACTAGCAACTTTATGTTACATAGTTGCACACATATTAAAATCAGGATCACACTTTCAAAATATGACAGCTACACAATTATTAGAAAAAGTGCAACAAAAAGATGAGGTTTTACAATCAAATATTACAAATCTATTAGCAAATATGTGTGGTACTAAAGAGTTCTGGTTTCGACGTCATGGAGATGTACGTTGTATGACCAGAAACCTTGGCCGACCCACTTGGTTTGTTGCATTAAGTTGTGCAGAATATGCATGGGAAGATTTATATGATTTCCTACGCATATCAAATAAAAACAAAACAAAAATAGATATACTAACACCTGGAGAACTTTGTTCTTTGGATCCTGTTAATGTTTCAAGATATTTTCACCATCGCTTCATTGCTATGCTACATTTTATTTGTAATAAAACTGTTCCTCCCCTTGGAGAAGTGCAACACTTCTTTTGGAGAAAAGAATACCAAGCCAGAGGAGCACCACATATCCACATGTTTTTATGGATTAAAGATGCTCCTATATTTGGTCAAGACAGTGATGCCACTGTTTTACAGTTTATTGAAAAATATGTCACTTGTGAAATTCCATCAGAAGCCACAAATAGTGATCTTCATGCACAAATTTTACAATTTCAAAGACACAAATGTGGAAAATATTGTTGTCGCAAATACAAAAACAAAGGGAAATACTAGACCAGTTACAAATACAGGTCAAGTGAACAATCTCATGTCTTCAGTTAGACATAGTGTTAAAGGTAAGTCACCTAAAAATACATATTATATAAAAAGAAAAGAAGAAGAAAAATATATCAATGTTTATAATGCAATCATTGCCCACTTATGTAATGCAAACATAGATGTACAGTACATTGCAGACAATTCTACTGCAGTTGCACGATATGTCACAGCATACTTAACTAAAGCAGAAAAGACAGAGCTCCAAGACCTCTGGAATGACCTGTCATCAGATAAAACAGTATCTCAGAAATTATACAGCTTGGGCATAAAAATGCTCACCCATAGAGAATGTGGATCATATGAAGCAGCTGATCGTTTAACTGGTACTGCATTGTATGGTAAATCTGAAAATATAGTATGGCTAAGTCTTGGTCCAGCTAAATCTAGGAAAGGAGTTCTAAAATCATATGAAGATATAGAAACAATAGCCAAACACGATCCCAACAGCCAAGCCATTTTAAAAAACAATTTATTGGACACATACTACCCAAACAGAAGTAATACTTTGGAAAACATGTGTCTATACCACATAGCCCAAAACTACACATACACAAATAATATGAAACCTGATGAAAAAAAAGGTAAATATAGAGTGACAAACTGTGAAGGCAGCTTAGTTAAACTCACTAAACCAAATTTTATTAATCATATCAAATTGTCATTAAAGACTCCTCAACATAAAGAAGTATATTACATGTCCCTGCTACAACTCTTCAGACCATGGAGAAAAGAAGAACAATTACTAGATAACTATGACTCATATGAGGATGCTTTCAAAGCAAATGAAAGCACTATAACTGATGTAAACTTTACTCAGTACAAACAATGTTGCACAATGAACGGCAACACGAGAAGAACTCCAAGCCCAACTAGATAAGGACACTCCTGACAGTAGTCAACCTTCTGTAACAGGAAGCCAAGAACCACTGGGAGAACCACTAATAATAAATGAGGCAGAATT
Source organism: Ambystoma mexicanum (assembly GCF_040938575.1). Lineage (NCBI taxonomy): Eukaryota > Metazoa > Chordata > Amphibia > Caudata > Ambystomatidae > Ambystoma > Ambystoma mexicanum. Next base: position 443,549,238 of record NC_090932.1, on the reverse strand, counting down.
AGCTATGATAGAAGTAGAAAACACCATGTGTCAGTATGAAGATAAAGAAGACTTAACTATACTACAGTCAAAACTAAACAATGAGCAAAGTAGCATTTTTCAAGAAGTAACAAAACAAATTGCACATGGTGTAAAACATGAAAATAAGAATGTTCCTGCCATAATTATAAACCTATATGTACATCAGTGGTGAAGCTGGTTCTGGCAAAACATTCCTAATCAAAATCATTAGTAAGTTCCTTCAACAATTGACAAACAACAAACTGTCAGCTGTTGTCACTGCCCCCACAGGTTTAGCTGCCTACAACATAGGTGGTGTTACATTACACCGATTACTACTATTACCAGTAGAACACCAGAACAAATTAGACTATTATAAACTTTCTGCAGAAGCTGCAATGGAATTACGCAGAGTATTGAAACAAATGAAAATGCTACTAATAGATGAAGTGAGCATGGTCTCCAACCTGATTCACCTCAGATTACATGAAGTACTCAAAACAGACTATGAAGAGCTCTTTGCAGGAAAACACATTATTGTTTTTGGAGATCTGCTTCAATTAACACCAGTAAAAGGTGAGCCTATTTTTAAAACATTAGGACACAAACTCTGCCGTAAAACTGTTGGCAGCATTGGAAATGTCAACCTTTGGCAACATTTCCAATACAGAGAATTAACAGAAAACATGCGGCAATCTGCAGATCTCACTTATGCCAACATTTTAAAAAGTATCAGAGTTGGTACACTTTCTAAAGAAGCAGAGGCAATATTGAAAACCCAGCACATTGAGGCACTTTATGTCGATAATGCATGTGCTACAGATGTTATGGAACAATTAGCCCACAAAAATGTCAATTGTATGGCCTTAATGCCAACTCTTGCAACCTGTTTCAAATTCAATGAAATCATGCTAAGTAAAGAAATGCAACCAATCATGAAAATTAGCGCCACAGACAAACTAGATGTACATGGTATGACACTACCCATGTGTGACCAAGCCACAGGAAGACTAAATAGTTCAGAAAAATCAATCTCAAACACAGCAGGCTTAGAAAAGATATTAACATTATCCTTAAATTGCAGAGTAATTCTTAAACGTAACCTTGACGTGGACCAAGGACTAGTTAATGGAGCACTGGGTATAGTTGTTGGCTTTCAAACATACCCACGCGACAACAAAATTCAGTTTGTCAATATACTCTTTGACAAACTTTCAGAAGTAAAAAGGATAGGACGCTCAACAGCTAGATTCCTTCTCTTCAAAGATATGTATGTACGCAGAGAACAATTTTCTCTAACTCTTGCATACGCAGTCACGATTCATAAATCACAAGGTCTTACCCTAGACAAAGCAATGATAGATATTGGTAGCACAGTCTTTAAAGAAGGCATGAGCTATGTAGCACTATCACGCTTACGTACACTTGACGATCTATTTCTAATCAACTTTGATGCAAGTAAAATAAACGCTGATATTCCTTGCATTTTAGAATACAATAGACTTCGCTCAGTATACACCCCCCACTTAAACACATATTCTGTTCCACAAAAAGTAAAACATTATAAAAGAAAAATAAATCAAACAGAAATGCAACAGGATGTCACTGCAAATCCTCCAAAGAGAGTAAAAGAAACTAATACTTCATCAAGTACCACAAGCAAAAAAGAATCAATTAGGGAAAGTAAACCAGGTACTTCTTTAAAGAAGGAAGACAAACTCCAAAGAAAGCAGTTAGATACAGAACTACCTGGACCATTTAAATTCTCAAATATAGTTGGTGTAAGTTGCTACGCAAATGTAGCAATGAATATTCTATTTCAATTACCACCAATTGTTGACAACATTTACTTACACAGTACAGACCCATTGTGTTTGCAAATGTTAGTACTTCACAGAAATACTGCAAACAATCCTGACAACACGTATAGTGTTTATGGAATAAGACAACAATTGGACTACTGTGCTGGAATGGTGAAATTCACTATAAACTCACAGGAAGATCCACAAGAATTTCTAATGTACTTACTACAAGTACTGGAAAACAAAAACATACCTATAAATGAAATCTTTCAGATTTCATACATGTGGAAACATACATGCACTCTCTGCAATAATGTGACAAAGAAGAAATCCCCAATGAACGCTTCATATATATATCAATAACAAATTGTGAATCCATTCAATTTCAGCAACTTGTACAAAATGCAAACCATGGTAGATTATGCTCTACCTGCAATTCAGATAATCGCTCCACGTTAGTCATACAAACACATTGTAAATACATAATACTAATGCTTCGACGTTACAATGCAGATGGTACCAAAAACAACTGCAAGCTGACTGGATTCACACATGGTCAAATATCACTTGGTAAGAAAACCTTCACAACAATAGGTATAATCTACCACGCAGGAGCCACAACCAATTCAGGGCACTACACTGCATATATAAAAAAGAAATGTGGATGGTTTGAATGTAATGATAGTACCATTACTATAAAGCAGAGATTACCAGGAAATCTTACAAACGCTTATTTGATGTTCTTAAAACCAAAATTTGATAACTAAACTGTATTTAAACCCCAAGTAAACTTGTGTTAAAAAAATATAAACTGTTAGAATACTCCAAAAGCTATCTAACTGCTCAAAGATTCTACAACAACTAATCAGATAAATGAATACCACTAAATTAGACCAAAAAATACACAGTTAGAATACGCCTATTGGTATCTAACTGTCCCAAAATTTAACAATATCCAAATAGATAAATCAATACCACTAAAATATATAAAAAAAATAGACAGTTAGAATACCCCAATTGGTATCTAACTGCTCCAAAATTTTATAATATCAAAACAAATAAATAATATGTTACTGCTCCAAAAAAATACAACAAGCCAAAATATAAAGCATTAGCCAGAAACAACAAGTAAACACTGAAAACAAACAAACAAATAAACTGTAGCATAACAGAAAATGTTTTTTTTTTAATCCAACATGGATTTTTTTTTCTCCCACAGACCCAATGATTTTAGCAACAAATACAGAAACTGAGCAAATTGCACAGTACTCTGATTTGTAATCTACTAAATATGAGGGTCCAAAAAAAAAAAGTATATTGATTATACAATGTAATAAGTCATTACAAAATACTAATACGAACATGCTATTTTCTTTTATCACAGAAATTAACAAGAAATACATGTACTCCCGTTACTAGACCAAACAGTAAGTATACAATAATAAGGAGAACCATAGCAGCATATCACATCCATAGTATCTAATACCTTTGTTCCTTATACATTTGTTTTCACCCAAAGTTATAAGCAAATATGAATGTGATATGCTGCGGTGGTTGTTGCCAGGGCATAGAGTCTTGGGTGCATGGCCAAATGGCCATGCACCCAAGACTCTATGCCCTGGCAACAACCACCGCAGCATATAACATCATAGAGTCAAACATTTCAACTATGGTCTATGGAAGCTTTTAATGTCTGCGGACATTATGAGTGTTCTTAGAACACTTTCAACTTGCCAGCTAACAATATGGACAGCGTTTTCAGGACACCCCCTACGAACATTTCAGAACAACGCGATAGTTCTTAGAACACTTTCAACTTGACAGTATCCTCAGAACACCCCCATTTCGTTTATTTGCGAACATTCCAGGACACTATGAGTGTTCTAAGAACACATTCAACTTGACAGAGAACAATACGAACAGCATCTTCAGGACACCCCCTACGAACATTTCAGAACAACGCGAGAGTTCTTAGAACACATTCAACTTGACAGAGAACAATACGGACAGCGTCCTCAGGACACCCCCATTTTGTTTATTTGCGAACATTTCAGGACACTGCGAGTGTTCTTAGAACACATTCAACTTGCCAGCGAACAATACGGACTACGCCTTCAGGACACCCCCTACGAACATTCCAGGACACCGCAAGTGTTCTCAGAAACGTCTTCAGAACACCCCCATTTTGTTTATTTGCGAACATTTCAGGACACCGCGAGTGTTCTTAGAACACATTCAACTTGACAGACAACAATACGGACAGCGTCCTCAGGACACCCCCTACGAACATTCCCCGGACACCGCGAGTGTTCTTAGAAGCGTCTTCAGAACACCACCATCTTGTTTATTTGCGAACATTTCAGGACACCGCGAGTGTTCTTAGAACACATTCAACTTGACAACGAACAATACGGACAGTGTCCTCAGAACACCCCATTTCATTTATTTGCGAACATTTCAGGACATCATGAGTGTTCTAAGAACACATTCAACTTGACAGAGAACAATACGGACAGCATCTTCAGGACACCCCCTACGAACATTTCAGAACAACACAAGAGTTCTTAGAACACCTTCAACTTGACAGAAAACAATACGGACAGCGTCCTCAGGACACCCCCATTTTGTTTATTTGCGAACATTTCAGGACACTGCGAGTGTTCTTAGAACACATTCAACTTGCCAGCGAACAATACGGACTACGCCTTCAGGACACCCCCTACGAACATTCCAGGACACCGCGAGTGTTCTTAGAAACATCTTCAGAACACCCCCATTTTGTTTATTTGTGAACATTTCAGGACATCGCGAGTGTTCTTAGAACACATTCAACTTGACAGAGAACAATACGGACAGCGTCCTCAGGACACCCCCATTTGTTTATTTGCGAACATTTCAGGACACCGCGAGTGTTCTTAGAACACTTTCAACTTGTCAGCCACAACCCCCATTCATATTTGTGAACATTTCAGGACACAGCGAGTGTTCAACAACGTCTTCAGAACACCCCCATTTTGTGTATTTGCGAACATTTCAGGACACTGCAAGTGTTCTTAGAACATATTCAACTTGACAACGAGCAATACAGACAGCGTCCTCAGGACACCCCCATTTTGTTTATTTGCGAACATTTCAGGACACTGCAAGTGTTCTTAGAACAGTTTCAGTTTGCTTGCAAACAAAAAGGACACATATTGAGTCCTCAGAACACCCCCCATTATGTTTATTTAGAACATTTCAGAACACCCGTGATGTCCGCAGACAAATCGAACACAAAAAGAACGTCTAACACATAAAAAAACACAACTTTCATCCTATCTCATACACTCCCACCGTCCCCAAACACTCCTACACACCAACACACTCCACTAAATACAAATTTTGAACAAAGTTTGACCGCGCTGTCTGCGGATGACCGCGAATCCAAGATGGCGGGCGCTACCGAAAATCTGACGCGCTTCACGCTCCACGCCATCCAATCAGCAAACACGTTGCATGTCCGCGAACATCATGCAAGCCGATTGGCCAATCAAGACACTGTCCGCGGATATCACTAACTTTTTTTTATCTACTTTTTGGTCATTTTAAAAAAAAACTACTGGATGTCATCAATGACATTTGTGATGTCATCTTTGATGTCCTGAGTGTTAGTCTTAGCAGTGCACGGTGGTGGCGCGAGTTATGGTTGCTTAGCTTACCATAACTGGCGAATTTCAAGGGTTTTTCGGTTTTACTTGGAACCATAACGTTCCTTTGACAAAGTTTTTTCACTGAATTTCATAGGTTTTTAGTAGCGCAACTTTACCATAACGTCCCTTTAACAAAGTTTTTTCACTGAATTTCATAGGTTTTTAGTAGCGCAACTTAACCATAACGTCCCTTTAACAAAGTTTTTTCATTGAATTTCATAGGTTTTTATTAGTGCAACTTAACCATAACGTCCCTGTAACATTTTTTTTAACTAAATTTTAAAGGTTTTTATTAGTACAACGTGACCATAACATCCTTTTCAATAGATGAAGACCACTAACATCTTATGTCCTCAAAGTGGGAATGCCGGGTGGTAAAAAAAACAAAAAGATTTTCCTTCCTACGCTGGAACGCCTGCAGCCAAGATGGCCACCATGGAAAGGGAAGGCGGGGTGTATAAAGAACACAACGGCGCATGAGCGGGGTTGGGGGGGCACAGGGGAGACACATGGGCATGAGCGTGGGGTGAGAGGGAACAGGGTACAAACGGGGCATGAGCAGGGGCTGGGGGGAAAAGGAAGGAAACACAGGGCATGAGCGGTGGTGGGGGGAACACGAGAGAGACACGGGGCATGAGCAGCGGGTGGGGAGGAACATGAGGGAGAAACGGGTATGAGCAGGGGGTGGGGAGGAACACGAGGGAGACACAGGGCATGAGCGGGGGGTACAGGGCACATATGGGACATGAGCGGTGGTGGGGAGGAAAGGAGGGAGACAAGGGGCATGAGCGGGGGGTGGGGGTAACACAAGGGAAACACGGGGCATGAGCAGGGGGTGGGGGGAACACGAGGGAGACACGGGGCATGAGCAGGGTGTGGGGGGCAACAGGAGACAGACACGGGGCATGAGCAGGGGGTGGGGTCAACAGGAGAGAGACACGGGGCATGAGCGGGGGATGGGGAGAACAGGAGACAGACACGGGGCATGAGCGGGGGGGTGGGGAGAACAGGAGACAGACACGGGGCATGAGCGGGGGATGGGGGGATCAGGAGACAGATACGGGGCATGAGCGGGGGTGGGGAGAACAGGAGACAGACATGGGGAATGAGCGGGGGCTGGGAGGCAACAGGAGACAGACACGGGGCATGAGCGGGGGGCGGTAGGGGCAACAGGAGAGAGACACGGGGCATGAGCGTGGAGTAGGGGAATGCAGGAGACAGACACGGGGCATGGGTGGGGGCAACAGGAGACAGACACGGGGCATGAGCGGGGGGTGGGGGGAACAGGAGACAGACACGGGGCATGAGCGGGGGGTGAGGGGAACAGAAGACAGACACGGGGCATGAGCGGGGGAGTCGGGGGCAACAGGAAAGAGACACGGGGCATGAGCGTGGGGTGGGGGGTACAGGAGAAAGACACGGGGCATGAGTGGGGGGTGGGGGGCACCAGGAGAGAGACACGGGACATGAGTGGGTGGGGGGAACAGGAGACAGACACGGGGCATGAGTGGGGGGGCAACAGGAGAAAGTCACGGGGCATGAGCGGGGGGTGGGGGGTATAGGAGACAGACACGGGGCATGAGCGGGGGTGGGGGGTTACAGGAGAAAGACACGGGGCATGAGCGGGGGGTGGGGGGCAACAGGAGAGAGACACGGGGCATGAGCAGGGGGTGGGGGAACAGGAGACAGACACGGGGCATGAGCGGGGGTGGGGGAACAACAGAGACAGACACGGGGCATGAGCAGGGGGTGGGGGCAACAGGAGACAGACACAGGGCATGAGCGGGGGGTGGGGGGCAACAGGAGACAGACACGGGGCATGAGCGGGGAGTGGGGGGCAACAGGAGACAGACACGGGGCATGAGCGGGGGGTGGGGGGCAACAGGAGACAGACACGGGGCATGAGCAGGGGTGGGGGGAACAGGAGACAGACACGGAGCATGAGCGGGGGGTGGGAAGAACAGGAGACAGACACGGGGCATGAGCGAGGGGGTGGGGGGCAACAGGAGACAGACACGGGCATGAGCTGGGGTGTGGGGGGCAACAGGAGAGAGACACGGGCATGAGCGCGGAGTGGGGGGTACAGGAGACAGACACGGGGCATGGGTGGGAGCAAGAGGAGACAGACATGGGGCATGAGCGAGGGAGTGGGGAAAACAGGAGACAGAAACGGGGCATGAGCGGGGTGTGGGGGGTACAGAAGACAGACACGGGGCATGAGCGGGGTAGTCGGGGGCAACAGGAAAGAGACATGGGGCATGAGCGGGGGTGGGGGGTACAGGAGACAGATACGGGGCATGAGCAGGGGGTGGTGGGCAACAGGAGAGAGGCACAGGACATGAGCGGGTGGGGGGAACAGGAGACAGACATGGGGCATGAGCAGGGGGGCAACAGGAGACAGACATGGGGCATGAGTGGGAGGGGTGGGGGGGTACAGGAGACAGACACGAGCATGAGCGGGGGGCGGGGGGGTACAGGAGACAGACACGGGGCATGAGCAGGGGGTGGGGGGCAACAGGAGAGAGACACAGGGCATGAGCGGGGGGTGGGGGGACAGGAGACAGACACAGGGCATGAGCGGGGGGTGGGGGGAACAAAAGAGACAGACACGGGGCATGAGCGGGGGGTGAGGGCAACAGGAGACAGACACAGGGCATGAGCAGGGGGTGGGGGGAACAGGAGACAGACACGGAGCATGAGCAGGGGGTGGGGAGAACAGGAGACAGACACGGGGCATGAGAGTCGGGTGGGGGGCAACAGGAGACAGACACGGGGCATGAGCGGGGGTGGGGGGCAACAGGAGAGAGACACGGGGCATGAGCGGGGGGTGGGAGAAAAGGAGACAGACACAGGGCAGGAGCGGGGGGTGGGGGGCAACAGGAGACAGACACGGGGCATGAGCGGGGGGGTGAGGGCAACAGGAGACAGACACCGGGCATGAGCAGGGGGTGGGGGAACAGGAGACAGACACGGAGCATGAGCGGGGGGTGGGGAGAACAGGAGACAGACACGGGACATGAGAGGGGGGTGGGGGGGCAACAGGAGACAGACACGGGGCATGAGCGGGGTGGGGGGCAACAGGAGAGAGACACGGACATGAGCGGGTGGGGGGAACCGGAGACAGACACGGGGCATGAGCGGGGGGGCAACAGGAGACAGACATGGGGCATGAGCAGGCGGTGGGGGGTACAGGAGACAGACATGGGGCATGAGCGGGAGGTGGGGGGCAACAGGAGACAGACACGGGGCATGAGCAGGGGGTGGGGGGAACAACAGAGACAGACACGGGCCATGAGCGGGGGGTGGAGGGCAACAGGAGACAGACACGGGGCATGAGCGGGGGCTGGGGGGCAACAGGAGACAGACACAGGGCATGAGCAGGGGGTGAGGGGCAACAGGAGACAGACACGGGGCATGAGCGTGGGGTGGGGGGGTACAGGAGACAGACACGGGGCATGAGCGGGGGATGGGGGGCAACAGGAGAGAGACACGGGACATGAGTGGGCGGGGGGAACAGGAGACAGACACGGGGCATGAGTGGGGGGGCAACAGGAGACAGTCACGGGGCATGAGCGGGGGGTGGGGGGGTACAGGAGACAGTCACGGGGCATGAGCGGGGGTGGGGGGGTACAGGAGACAGACACGGGGCATGAGCGGGGGGTGGGGGGCAACAGGAGAGAGACACGGGGCATGAGCGGGGGGTGGGGGGAACAGGAGACAGACACGGGGCATGAGCGGGGGTGGGGGAACAACAGAGACAGACACGGGGCATGAGCAGGGGGTGGGGGGCAACAGGAGACAGACACAGGGCATGAGAGGGGGGTGGGGGGCAACAGGAGACAGACACGGGGCATGAGCGTGGGGTGGGGGGCAACAGGAGACAGACACGGGGCATGAGTGGGGGGTGGGGGGCAACAGGAGACAGAAAAGGGGCATGAGCAGGGGGTGGGGGGGAACAGGAGACAGACACGGAGCATGAGCGGGGGGTGGGGGGCAACAGGAGACAGACACAGGGCATGAGCGGGGGTGGGAGAAACAGGAGACAAACACGGGGCATGAGCAGGGGTGGGGAGAACAGGAGATAAACACGGGGCATGAGCGAGGGGGTGGGGGGCAACAGGAGACAGACACTGGGCATGAGCGGGGGTGTGGGGGGCAACAGGAGAGAGACACGGGCATGAGTGCGGAGTGGGGGGTACAGGAGACAGACACGGGGCATGGGTGGGAGCAAGAGGAGACAGACATGGGGCATGAGCGGGGGGTGGGGGGAACAGGAGACAGACACGGGGCATGAGCGGGGGGTGGGGGTACAGAAGACAGACACGGGGCATGAGCGGGGTAGTGGGGGGCAACAGGAGAGAGACATGGGGCATGAGCGGGGGTGGGGGGGTACAGGAGACAGACACGGGGCATGAGCAGGGGGTGGGGGGCAACAGGAGAGAGACACAGGGCATGAGCAGGGGGGTGGGGGGTACAGGAGACAGACACGGGGCATGAGCGGGGGGTGGGGGGCAACAGGAGAGAGACACGGGACATGAGCGGGTGGGGGAACAGGAGACAGACACGGGGCATGAGCAAGCGGGCAACAGGAGACAGACACGGGGCATGAGCGGTGCAGTGGGGGGTACAGGAGACAGACACGAGCATGAGTAGGGGGTGGGGGGGTACAGGAGACAGACACGGGGCATGAGCAGGTGGTGGGGGGCAACAGGAGAGAGACACGGGGCATGAGCGGGGGGTGGGGGGAACAGGAGACAGACACAGGGCATGAGCGGGAGGTGGGGGGAACACGAGAGAGACACGGGGCATGAGCAGCGGGTGGGGAGGAACATGAGGGAGAAACGGGTATGAGCAGGGGGTGGGGAGGAACACGAGGGAGACACAGGGCATGAGCGGGGGGTACAGGGCACATACGGGACATGAGCGGGGGTGGGGAGGAAACGAGAGAGACAAGGGGCATGAGCGGGGGGTGGGGGTAACACAAGGGAAACACGGGGCATGAGCAGGGGGTGGGGGGAACACGAGGGAGACACGGGGCATGAGCGGGGTGTGGGGGGCAACAGGAGACAGACACGGGGCATGAGCAGGGGGTGGGGTCAACAGGAGAGAGACACGGGGCATGAGCGGGGGATGGGGAGAACAGGAGACAGACACGGGGCATGAGCGGGGGGGTGGGGAGAACAGGAGACAGACACGGGGCATGAGCGGGGGATGGGGGGATCAGGAGACAGATACGGGGCATGAGCGGGGGTGGGGAGAACAGGAGACAGACATGGGGAATGAGCGGGGGCTGGGAGGCAACAGGAGACAGACACGGGGCAGGAGCGGGGGGCGGTAGGGGCAACAGGAGAGAGACACGGGGCATGAGCGTGGAGTAGGGGAATGCAGGAGACAGATACGGGGCATGGGTGGGGGCAACAGGAGACAGACACGGGGCATGAGCGGGGGGTGGGGGGAACAGGAGACAGACACGGGGCATGAGCGGGGGTGAGGGGAACAGAAGACAGACACGGGGCATGAGCGGGGGAGTCGGGGGCAACAGGAAAGAGACACGGGGCGTGGGGTGGGGGGTACAGGAGACAGACACGGGGCATGAGCGGGGGGTGGGGGGGCACCAGGAGAGAGACACGGGACATGAGTGGGTGGGGGGAACAGGAGACAGACACGGGGCATGAGTGGGGGGGCAACAGGAGAAAGTCACGGGGCATGAGCGGGGGGTGGGGGGTATAGGAGACAGACACGGGGCATGAGCGGGGGTGGGGGTTACAGGAGAAAGACACGGGGCATGAGCAGGGAGTGGGGGAACAGGAGACAGACACGGGGCATGAGCGGGGGTGGGGGAACAACAGAGACAGACACGGGGCATGAGCAGGGGGTGGGGGGCAACAGGAGACAGACACAGGGCATGAGCAGGGGGTGGGGGGCAACAGGAGACAGACACGGGGCATGAGCGGGGAGTGGGGGACAACAGGAGACAGACACGGGGCATGAGCGGGGGGTGGGGGGCAACAGGAGACAGACACGGGGCATGAGCAGGGGTGGGGGGGAACAGGAGACAGACACGGAGCATGAGCGGGGGGTGGGGAGAACAGGAGACAGACACGGGGCATGAGCGGGGGGTGGGGGGCAACAGGAGACAGACACAGGGCATGAGCGGGGTTGGGAGAAACAGGAGACAGACACGGGGCATGAGCGAGGGTGTGGGGGGCAACAGGAGACAGACACGGGCATGAGCGGGGGTGTGGGGGGCAACAGGAGAGAGACACGGGCATGAGCGCGGAGTGGGGGGTACAGGAGACAGACACGGGGCATGGGTGGGAGCAAGAGGAGACAGACATGGGGCATGAGCGAGGGAGTGGGGAAAACAGGAGACAGAAACGGGGCATGAGCGGGGTGTGGGGGGTACAGAAGACAGACACGGGGCATGAGCGGGGTAGTCGGGGGCAACAGGAAAGAGACATGGGGCATGAGCGGGGGTGGGGGGTACAGGAGACAGATACGGGGCATGAGCAGGGGGTGGTGGGCAACAGGAGAGAGGCACAGGACATGAGCGGGTGGGGGGAACAGGAGACAGACATGGGGCATGAGCAGGGGGGCAACAGGAGACAGACATGGGGCATGAGTGGGAGGGGTGGGGGGGTACAGGAGACAGACACGAGCATGAGCGGGGGGTGGGGGGGGTACAGGAGACAGACACGGGGCATGAGCAGGGGGTGGGGGGCAACAGGAGAGAGACACGGGGCATGAGCGGGGGGTTGGGGGACAGGAGACAGACACAGGGCATGAGCGGGGGGTGGGGGGAACAAAAGAGACAGACACGGGGCATGAGCGGGTGTGAGGGCAACAGGAGACAGACACAGGGCATGAGCAGGGGGTGGGGGGAACAGGAGACAGACGCGGAGCATGAGCGGGGGGTGGGGAGAACAGGAGACAGACACGGGGCATGAGAGTCGGGTGGGGGGCAACAGGAGACAGACACAGGGCATGAGCGGGGGGTGGGAGAAAAGGAGACAGACACAGGGCAGGAGCGGGGGGTGGGGGGCAACAGAAGACAGACACGGGGCATGAGCGGGGGGGTGAGGGCAACAGGAGACAGACACCGGGCATGAGCAGGGGGTGGGGGAACAGGGGACAGACACGGAGCATGAGCGGGGGGTGGGGAGAACAGGAGACAGACACGGGACATGAGAGGGGGGTGGGGGAGCAACAGGAGACAGACACGGGGCATGAGCGGGGGTGGGGGGCAACAGGAGAGAGACACGGACATGAGCGGGTGGGGGGAACCGGAGACAGACACGGGGCATGAGCGGGGGGCAACAGGAGACAGACATGGGGCATGAGCAGGCGGTGGGGGGTACAGGAGACAGACATGGGGCATGAGCGGGAGGTGGGGGGCAACAGGAGACAGACACGGGGCATGAGCAGGGGGTGGGGGAACAACAGAGACAGACACGGGCCATGAGCGGGGGGTGGAGGGCAACAGGAGACAGACACGGGGCATGAGCGGGGGCTGGGGGGCAACAGGAGACAGACACAGGGCATGAGTGGGGGGTGAGGGGCAACAGGAGACAGACACGGGGCATGAGCGTGGGGTGGGGGGGTACAGGAGACAGACACGGGGCATGAGCGGTGGGTGGGGGGCAACAGGAGATAGACACGGGACATGAGTGGGCGGGGGGAACAGGAGACAGACAAGGGGCATGAGTGGGGGGCAACAGGAGACAGTCACGGGGCATGAGCGGGGGGTGGGGGGGTACAGGAGACAGTCACAGGGCATGAGCGGGGGTGGGGGGGTACAGGAGACAGACACGGGGCATGAGAGGGGGGTGGGGGGCAACAGGAGAGAGACACGGGGCATGAGCGGGGGGTGGGGGGAACAGGAGACAGACACGGGGCATGAGCGGGGGTGGGGGAACAACAGAGACAGACACGGGGCATGAGCAGGCGGTGGGGGGCAACAGGAGACAGACACAGGGCATGAGCGGGAGTGGGGGGCAACAGGAGACAGACACGGGGCATGAGCGTTGGGGTGGGGGGCAACAGGAGACAGACACGGGGCATGAGTGGGGGGTGGGGGGCAACAGGAGACAGACAAGGGGCATGAGCAGGGGGTGGGGGGGAACAGGAGACAGACACGGAGCATGAGCGGGGGGTGGGGGGCAACAGGAGACAGACACAGGGCATGAGCGGGGGTGGGAGAAACAGGAGACAAACACGGGGCATGAGCAGGGGTGGGGAGAACAGGAGATAAACACGGGGCATGAGCGAGGGGGTGGGGGCAACAGGAGACAGACACTGGGCATGAGCGGGGGTGTGGGGGGCAACAGGAGAGAGACACGGGCATGAGTGCGGAGTGGGGGTACAGGAGACAGACACGGGGCATGGGTGGGAGCAAGAGGAGACAGACATGGGGCATGAGCGGGGGGTGGGGGGAACAGGAGACAGACACGGGGCATGAGCGGGGGGTGGGGGGTACAGAAGACAGACACGGGGCATGAGCGGGGTAGTGGGGGGCAACAGGAGAGAGACATGGGGCATGAGCGGGGGTGGGGGGGTACAGGAGACAGACACGGGGCATGAGCAGGGGGTGGGGGGCAACAGGAGAGAGACACAGGGCATGAGCGGGGGGGTGGGGGGTACAGGAGACAGACACGGGGCATGAGCGGGGGTGGGGGGCAACAGGAGAGAGACACGGGTCATGAGCGGGTGGGGGAACAGGAGACAGACACGGGGCATGAGCAAGCGGGCAACAGGAGACAGACACGGGGCATGAGCGGTGCAGTGGGGGGTACAGGAGACAGACACGAGCATGAGCGGGGGGTGGGGGGGTACAGGAGACAGACACGGGGCATGAGCAGGGGGTGGGGGGCAACAGGAGAGAGACACGGGGCATGAGCGGGAGGTGGGGGGAACAAAAGAGAGAGACACGGGGCATGAGTGGGGGGTGGGGGGCAACAGGAGAGAGACACAGGGCAGGAGCGGGGGGTGGGGGGCAACAGGAGACAGACACGGGCCATGAGCAGGGGGTGGGGGGGAACGGGAGACAGACAGGGAGCATGAGCTGGGGGTGGGGAGAACAGGAGACAGACACGGGGCATGAGAGGGGGTGGGGGGCAACAGGAGACAGACACGGGGCATGAGCGGGGGTGGGGGGCAACAGGAGAGAGACACGGGACATGAGCGGGTGGGGGGAACCAGAGACAGACACGGGGCATGAGTGGGGGGGACAACAGGAGACAGACACGGGGCATGAGCAGGCGGTGGGGGGTACAGGAGACAGACATGGGGCATGAGCGGGGGGGTGGGGGGGCAACAGGAGACAGACACGGGGCATGAGCGGGGGGTGGGGGGAACAACAGAGACAGACACGGGGCATGAGCGGGGTTTGGAGGGCAACAGGAGACAGACACGGGGCATGAGCAGGGGGTGGGGGGCAACAGGAGACAGACACGGGGCATGAGCGGTGTTGAGGGGCAACAGGAGAGACACGGGACATGAGCGGGGGTGGGGGGAACAGGAGACAGACACGGGGCATGAGCGAGGGGTGGGGGGAACAGGAGACAGACACGGGGCATGAGCGGGAGTGGGGGGAACAACAGACACGGGCATGAGCGGGGGGTGGGGAGAACAGACACGGGCATGAGCGGGGCGGTGGGGGGCAACAGGAGACAGACATGGGGCATGAGCGGGGGGGAGGTGCAGGAAAAAGACACGGGGAATGAGCAGGGGGTGGGGAGAACAGGAGACAAACACGGGGCATGAGCAGGGGGTGGGGGGCAACAAGAGAGAGACACAGGGCATGAGTGGGTGGGGGGAACAGGAGACAGACACGGGGCATGAGCAAGGGGGCAACAGGAGACAGACATGGGGCATGAGCATGGGAGTGGGGGGTACAGGAGACAGACACGAGCATGAGCGGGGGGTGGGGGGTAGAGGAGACAGACAAGGGGCATGAGCAGGGGGTGGGGGGCAACAGGAGAGAGACACGGGGCATGAGCGGGGGGTGGGGGGAACAGGAGACAGACACAGGGCATGAGCGGGAGGTGGGGGGAACAAAAGAGACAGACATGGGGCATGAGTGGGGGGTGGGGGGCAACAGGAGAGAGACACAGGGCAGGAGCGGGGGGTGGGGGGCAACAGGAGACAGACACGGGGCATGAGCGGGGGGTGAGGGCAAAAGGAGACAGACACGGGCCATGAGCAGGGGGTCGGGGGGAACGGGAGACAGACACGGAGCATGAGCTGGGGGTGGGGAGAACAGGAGACAGACACAGGGCATGAGAGCGGGGTGGGGGCAACAGGAGACAGACACGGGGCATGAGCGGTGGTGGGGGGCAACAGGAGAGAGACACGGGACATGAGCGGGTGGGGGGAACCGGAGACAGACACGGGGCATGAGCGGGGGGGGACAACAGGAGACAGACACGGGGCATGAGCGGGCAGTGGGGGGTACGGGAGACAGACATGGGGCATGAGCGGGGGGTGGGGGGGCAACAGGAGACAGACACGGGGCATGAGCGGGGGGTGGGGGGAACAACAGAGACAGACACGGGGCATGAGCGGGGTTTGGAGGGCAACAGGAGACAGACACGGGGCATGAGCAGGGGGTGGGGGGCAACAGGAGACAGACACGGGGCATGAGCGGGATTGAGGGGCAACAGGAGACAGACACGGGGCATGAGCAGGCAGTGGGGGGTACGGAAGACAGACATGGGGCATGAGCAGGGGGTGGGGGGCCAACAGGAGACAGACACGGGGCATGAGCGGGGGGTGGGGGGAACAACAGAGACAGACACGGGGCATGAGCGGGGGTGGGGGGAAACAGGAGAGACACGGGACATGAGCGGGGGTGGGGGGAACAGGAGACAGACACGGGGCATGAGCGAGGGGTGGGGGGAACAGGAGACAGACACGGGGCATGAGCGGGGGTGGGGGGAACAACAGACACGGGCATGAGCGGGGGGTGGGGAGAACAGACACGGGGCATGAGCGGGGCAGTGGGGGGCAACAGGAGACAGACACGGGGCATGAGCGGGGGGTCGGAGGAGTAGGAAAAAGACACGGGGAATGAGCAGGGGGTGGGGAGAACAGGAGACAAACACGGGGCATGAGCAGGGGGTGGGGGCAACAAGAGAGAGACACGGGGCATGAGTGTGTGGGCGGAACAGGAGACAGACACGGGGCATGAGCGGGTGGGGGAACAGGAGACAGACACGGGGCATGAGCGGGAGGGGTGGGGGGCAACAGGAGATAGACACGGGGCATGAGCGGGGGGTGGGGGGAACAGGACACAGACATGGGGCATGAGCGGGGTGTGGAGAGAACAGGAGACAGACACGGGGCATGAGCGAGGGGAACAGAAGACAGACATGGGGCATGAGCGGGGGGTGCGGGAAGGGGAGAGAGACACACGGGGCATGAGCGGGGGTGGGGGGAGGGAGAGAGATACACGGGGCATGAGTGGGGGGTGGGCGTGAGGGAGAGAGACACACGGGGCATGAGCGGGGGTGGGCGGGAGGGAGAGAGACACACGGGGCATGAGCGGCGGGTGGGGGGAGGGAGAGAGACACGCGGGGCATGAGTGGGAGGTAGGGGTAAGGGGAGAGAGACACACAGGGCATGAGCGGGGGTGGGGGGAGGGAGAGTGACGCACGCGGCATGAGCAGGGGGTGAGGGGAGGGGGAGAGGCACACGGGGCATGATCGGGGGTGGGCGGGAGGGGGAGAGACACAAGGGGCATTAGCGCGGGTGGGCGGGAGGGTGATAGACACGAGGCAAGAGCAGGGGTGGGCGGGAGGGTGAAAGACACGGGGCAAGAGCGGGGTTGGGTGGGAGGGTGAAAGACATGGGGCAAGAGCGGGGGTGGGCGGGAGGGTGAAAGACACGGGGCAAGAGCGGGGGTGGGCTGGAGGGAGAAAGACACGGGGCAAGAGCGGGTGTGGTCGGGAGGGAGAAAGACACGGGGCAAGAGCGGGGGTGGGCGGGAGGGTGAAAGACACGGGGCAAGAGCGTGTGTGGGCGGCAGGGGGAAAGACACAGGACAAGAGCGGGGGTTGGAGGGAGGGAGGGGGAAAGAGACATGGGGCAAGAGCGGGGGTGGGCGGGAGGGGGAAAAGACACGGGGCAAGAGCGGGGGTGGGCGGGAGGCAGAAAGAGACACGGGGCAAGAGCGGGGGTGGGCGGGAGGGGGAAAGAGACACGGGGCAAGAGCGGGGGTGGGCAGGAGGGGGAAAGAGACACGGGGCAAGAGCGGGGGTGGGCGAGAGGGGGAAAGAGACACGGGGCAAGAGCGGGGGTGGGCGGGAGGGGGAAAGAGACACGGGTCAAGAGCGGGGGTGGGCGGGAGGGGGAAAGAGACACGGGGCAAGAGCGGGGGTGGGCGGGAGGGGGAATGAGACATGGGCAAGAGCGGGGGTGGGCGGGAGGGGGAAAGAGACACGGGCCAAGATCGGGGGGTGGGCGGGAGGGGGAAAGAGACACGGGGCAAGAGCGGGGGTGGGGGGGAGGGAGACAGACACACGGGGCAAGAGCGGGGGTGGGGGGGAGGGAGACAGACTCATGGGGCAAGAGCGGGGGTGGGGGGTAGGGAGACAGACACACGAGGCATGGGTGGGGGGGAGTTAGAGAGACACACGGGGCATGAGTGGGGGGTGGGGGGAAGGAGAGAGAGACACATGGGGCATGAGCGGGGGTGGGCGGGAGGGGGAGAGACACACGGGGCATGAGCGGGGTTGGGGGGAGGGAGAGAGACACACGGGACATGAGTGGGGGGTGGGCGGCGGGTGGGGAGAGACACACGGACATGAGCGGGGGTGGGCGGGAGGGGGAGAGACACACGGGGCATGAGCGGGGGGTGGGCGGGCGGGTGGGGAGAGACACACTGACATGAGCGGGGGTGGGGAGAGACACACGGACATGAGCGGGGGGTGGGCGGCAGGTGGTGAGAGACATACGGACATGAGCGGGGGTGGGGAGAGACACACGGACATGAGCGGGGGGTGGGCGGGAGGGAGAAAGACAGACGGACATGAGCGGGGGGTGGGGGCGGGAGGGAGAAAGACACACGGACATGAGCTGGCGGTGGGCGGGAGGGAGAAAGACACACGGACGTGAGCGGGGGTTGGGAGGAACAGGAGACAGACACGGGCATGAGCGGGGGTGGGGGACTTACTGTGCAGGCGGGATACAAAGCCTCTCATGCGAGGAACAAAGATGGCGGGCGTCTCTGAAGCCAGACGCACTGCACGCTTTCACGCATCCAATGAGAGAGCACGTCAGATGTCCGCGGACATCACGCAAGCTGCTTGCCCAATCACCGTCCTGTCCGCGGAGCGAACAGGGAAGTGTGTCCGCGAAGCGAACACAGATCGCACTAATTTTTTTCACTTACATTTTTGTCATTTTTTTAAAAAACTACTGGACGGATTTACACCAAATAATGCAAAGCACGCTTTCGGGACCAAGCCGCCGCTCCTGCCGCTAATTTGGTGTAAATCCGTCCTCCGGATTGGGATGTAGGCGTGAGCAAAGTTTTTTCCCATTATGTCTATGGGAAAAAAAAAAGTTTTGGGACCCCCCCTATAACTTTGCCCCCCCTGGACGAATCCTCACCAAACTTTGCAGTGACCCAAATACTTTTTTTGCAAAGTTTGGTGAGGATCCGTCCATGGAGAGCGAAGTTATAAGCCACCCAAAAAGTGCTCTTCCTATGGAAACAGCAACTTAACCATAACTACATGGCCACTACCGTGGCCATGTAATATATATAGGCTTTATCAATTCTTGTTGAGTGTTGCTGGACATTTTTCCACGTATCTAACCTGAACCTTCCAGAAACGTTATCTTGTCTCAGGCTGGATGATCTCAGTATTGAATATAAGAAAATAGAACTAAAAGGGCAGGTCAGGTCAGTGAAAAAAACAGTTTTTATGTTTAAATAATACAATCACATATTTAAAACCAATATTAAATAAGATACAATCAGAATACAATTTTCTAATATAAAACCAATTCATAGGCTAAACCTCAATTTGGAGCATAGACAGAAGGCAAAAAAATGATACATCATGTTTTACAATCATTAATCACTTTTACCATTGATGTCTCTATTATCAATCTGTTCTTCCACAGAGAAAGATCATCTCTGTGGAAGAACAGAGTGATAATAGAGACATCAAAACAGTTTTTTTTTCACTGACCTGCCTTTTAGTTCTATTTTCTTATATTCAATACTTTATTCTACCCAGAATAGATAGAACAGATACTACTAGCAGGTGCTCACTTTCAGGGTAATTCATAGAATTTCGCAGAAAAGTGTCGCAAGCGGCTGGCGCAGAGTGTCCGCGTGCGATTGTCTGCGCCAGGCACGTGCGCTAAAACCGATTTCCGCGCACAGCGTATGCATGGATTTTAGGCTCCCAAACCAGCCGTAGCGCAGAGTATCGCAGCGACCCTGCAGCAGCGCCAGTAACGCCCCCAAGAACGCCCTCGCGCAAGGAAAAGCCATCAAAATCGCTAAATCATCGCAAAGGGCTGCGCTAACCCTGGACCAGTTTACAGGGCTGCCAAACAAGGAACGCAAAGCGGGTAACGTGCATATCAGGGGTACGCGTGAAGTTATACACGCGATTAGCCAGGGTGCCAGGGTACGTGTATTTCAGGGGTGCGCGGGAAGTTCAACACGCGATAGTCCAGGGAACGTGTATTACAGGGGTACGGGGGAAGTTCAACACGCGATTGTCCAGGGCACGTGTAATACAGGGGTACGCGGGAATTATCACACGCGATTTGGCAGGGTACGTGAATTACAGGGTTGCGTGGGAATTATCACACGCCATTTTGCTGGGTACGTGTATTACAGGGGTGCGTGGGAATTATCACACGCGATTAGGCTGGGTGGGTCCTCACAGGTGTTCCCTGTACACCCTCCACACCTGCTCATGTCCCCCTGCACTCCCACCCCCCAGCCACCAGGGGCACCCACCACCAGGCCCCCACCCATGTCTCCTACCACCCCCACCCCCCAGCAGTGCAGGGGCAGCCTCCACCAGGCCCCCACTCATGTCTCCCACCACCCCCACCCCCCAGCCACCAGGGGCAGCCTCCACCAGGCCCCCACTCATGCCCGACTCATGTCTCCCACCACCCCCACCCGCCCAGTCACCAGGGGCACCCTCCACCAGGCCCCCACTCATGTCTCCCACCACCCCCACCCCCCAGCAGTGCAGGGGCAGCCTCCACCAGGCACCCACTCATGTCCCCTATCACCCCCACCCCCCCAGTCACCAGGGGCACCCTCCACCAGGCCCCCACTCATGTCTCCCACCACCCCCACCCCCACCCCCCAGCAGTGCAGGGGCAGCCTCCACCAGGCACCCACTCATGTCCCCTATCACCCCCACCCCCCCACCACCAGGGGCACCCTCCACCAGGCCCCCACCCATGTCTCCCACCACCCCCACCCCCCCAGTCACCAGGGTCACCCTCCACCAGGCCCCCACTCATGTCTCCCACCACCCCCACCCCCCAGCAGTGCAGGGGCAGCCTCCACCAGGCACCCACTCATGTCCCCTATCACCCCCACCCCCCCCGCCACCAGGGGCACCCTCCACCAGGCCCCCACTCATGTCTCCCACCACCCCCACCCCCAGCAGTGCAGGGGCACCCTCCACCAGGCCCCCACTCATGTCCCCTATCACCCCCACCCCCCCAGTCACAAGGGGCACCCTCCACCAGGCCCCCACACATGTCTCCCACCACCCCCACCCCCCCAGTCACCAGGGGCACCCTCCACCAGGCCCCCACCCATGTCTCCCACCACCCCCACCCCCCCAGTCACCAGGGGCACCCTCCACCAGGCCCCCACTCATGTCTCCCACCCCCCCCAGCCCCCAGCAGTGCAGGGGCAGCCTCCACCAGGCACCCACTCATGTCCCCTATCACCCCCACCCCCCAGTCACCAGGGGCACCCTCCACCAGGCCCCCACTCATGTCTCCCACCACCCCCATCCCCCCCAGTCACCAGGGGCACCCTCCACCAGGCCCCCACTCATGTCTCCCACCACCCCCACCCCCCAGCAGTGCAGGGGCAGCCTCCACCAGGCACCCACTCATGTCCCCTATCACCCCCACCCCCCCAGTCACCAGGGGCACCCTCCACCAGGCCCCCACTCATGTCTCCCACCACCCCCACCCCCCCAGTCACCAGGGGCACCCTCCACCAGGCCCCCACTCATGTCTCCCACCACCCCCACCCCCCAGCAGTGCAGGGGCAGCCTCCACCAGGCACCCACTCATGTCCCCTATCACCCCCACCCCCCAGTCACCAGGGGCACCCTCCACCAGGCCCCCACTCATGTCTCCCACCACCCCAACCCCCCAGTCACCAGGGGCACCCTCCACCAGGCCCCCACCCATGTCTCCCACCACCCCCACCCCCCCAGTCACCAGGGGCACCCTCCACCAGGCCCCCACTCATGTCCCCTATCACCCCCACCCCCCCAGTCACCAGGGGCACCCTCCACCAGGCCCCCACTCATGTCTCCCACCACCCCCACCCCCCCAGTCACCAGGGGCACCCTCCACCAGGCCCCCACTCATGTCTCCCACCACCCCCACCCCCCAGCAGTGCAGGGGCAGCCTCCACCAGGCACCCACTCATGTCCCCTATCACCCCCACCCCCCCAGTCACCAGGGGCACCCTCCACCAGGCCCCCACTCATGTCTCCCACCACCCCCACCCCCCAGCAGTGCAGGGGCAGCCTCCACCAGGCACCCACTCATGTCCCCTATCACCCCCACCCCCCGCCACCAGGGGCACCCTCCACCAGGCCCCCACTCATGTCTCCCACCACCCCCACCCCCCCAGTCACCAGGGGCACCCTCCAAAAGGCCCCCACCCATGTCTTCCACCACCCCCACCCCCCCAGTCACCAGGGGCACCCTCCACCAGGCCCCCACTCATGTCTCCCACCACCCCCACCCCCCAGCAGTGCAGGGACAGCCCCCACCAGGCCCCCACTCATGTCCCCTATCACCCCCACCCCCCCAGTCACCAGGGGCACCCTCCACCAGGCCCCCACTCATGTCTCCCACCACCCCCACCCCCCCAGTCACCAGGGGCACCCTCCACCAGGCCCCCACTCATGTCCCCTATCACCCCCACCCCCCCAGTCACCAGGGGCACCCTCCACCAGGCCCCCACTCATGTCTCCCACCACCCCCACCCCCCAGGGGCACCCTCCACCAGGCCCCCACCCATGTCTCCCACCACCCCCACCCCCCCAGTCACCAGGGGCACCCTCCACCAGGCCCCCACTCATGTCCCCTATCACCCCCACCCCCCCAGTCACCAGGGGCACCCTCCACCAGGCCCCCACTCATGTCTCCCACCACCCCCATCCCCCAGCAGTGCAGGGGCAGCCTCCACCAGGCACCCACTCATGTCCCCTATCACCCCCACCCCCCCGCCACCAGGGGCACCCTCCACCAGGCCCCCACTCATGTCTCCCACCACCCCCACCCCCCAGTCACCAGGGGCACCCTCCACCAGGCCCCCACCCATGTCTCCCACCACCCCCACCCCCCCAGTCACCAGGGGCACCCTCCACCAGGCCCCCACTCATGTCTCCCACCACCCCCACCCCCCAGCAGTGCAGGGGCAGCCCCCACCAGGCCCCCACTCATGTCCCCTATCACCCCCACCCCCCCAGTCACCAGGGGCACCCTCCACCAGGCCCCCACTCATGTCTCCCACCACCCCCACCCCCCAGCAGTGCAGGGGCAGCCTCCACCAGGCACCCACCCATGTCACCCACCACCCCCACCCCCCAGCAGTGCAGGGGCAGCAGGCAGTCAGGCAGCAGCAGGTGGGAGCGTGCTCGGGCTCTGGGGGGCAGTAGTTTGGCCTTCCGGGCAGGAGCGTGGTATTCCGTGTGTGTACGCGTGGCCAGCTTGGTACGGAGTGATTTGGCACGTGAAAATCCTGCACGTCAGCGTGAAAACTGAGGAAAGGCCCTCAGCGCGTAAGCGCGTCTGTGACGTGACCCGCACAGGTGTTTCCCACACAGCACGTGATGACAGAGCACACGTGGAAAGACTGCACGTCAGAGTGTAATCGCGTGTGATTGGTGGAAATGGCCCTACACGCAGAAGTGACAAAGCATGTAATTGGTGGAAATGGCCCTAGCGCGTACACGCCGCGTAAGTGACGCTGGACGTGTGGGCCTGTATAAAAGGTACGTGTAGAACACGTTTTCCTTGTACGTGCTTTTTGTGGAGAGCGAGTGGGTGAATTCTGTACTTCTTGTCGTTTCACACGCGATTTACTTCACTGCGTTTCAAGTTCGTATTCCCTGTTACCTCTGACAGCTTTTTCTTTTTTTTCTCTTTTACTGGTTTACCTGGGCCTGTTCCCTCAAACAGTGTTCCCTTCTACTGTTGTCCTGTCTCCTCAGACAGCATACAAATCTTCTTTTGGCGGGGGTGTTGCCAACCAAACGTGCTCCTTTTACACGCTCGTTTACCAGGCAGACGGTGAGTCACGCACGTATCTAACATCTGTGCTTGCCCCGTGTGTAGCCTACCCCTTCAGAGGTCATTCTAGGCTGCGTGTGACACGCATACGTTCATTCTTGTGTTACTGGGTGCCACAGCGTAGTGCAGGTTTTTCTTTCTGCACACGTGGTCTAGGAGGGGTTGCGTGCACGTCATCTCCCTTTTTTGGGCCTCCTGTGCGTTGCGTGACCCGTCATCTTTCCCCAGGGGTTACAATCAGCCTTGCTAGAGCACTAGGGTACAATTACCATCTGGTACCCAACCCCTTTGACCCCCAATTGCCCAGGACAATAGTCTACATCCACTCCCATACGCACATTAACATCAGTGCCATGGCTGGGAGGCGAGGATTCCGTAAGGGTGGCAAAGGTGGAAGAGCCACAAGTGGTGGCCGTGGTGGATCCGGTAGGGGACGTGGTCGTAACTTGCAGGGTGAGCCTGTCCCCCCATGTGTGGAGGACCAGTCACGGGCACCCATAATCCACCCCCTCCCCCCTTCCCGTTGAGGCTGATGTGGCTGACACCATCCATGCTCAGCCCTTGTTGGACCAGCCCATTGTGGCACCAGACCTGGCTGACTCCATGGCTGACTTCCAGGTCAGCAGGGCTACGACACGTGCGCTGGTGCACGTTGATGCCATCATGCCACGTGGATCTGGGGCAGCAAGGTCATCTGCTGCACCAAGGAGGCTGGGCGGAGAGGCTGCAGGGGCAGCTGCGGCTCCATCCACCCCAGCCCTCACACACCCAGCCAGGACAGTGTCGGTCCTAGTCCATGCTGCTGACATTCCCCCTGACACCATCACACTAGAGCCAATGCCTGCACCAACTCCCATGCTGAGTGTGCAATCCCACACTCCTGATACAGAGTCCACCAGGGCTCCTGCCCCTAGTGTCCAGAGCGGCGCAGGACACTCAGGATCACCACCACCTTCCAAGCGGAAGAGGAAGAGTGCTCGTCCGGCACAGGCTGATGCCCCAGACACGGCTACACAGTCCGGCCCGTCCAAGAAGCCCAGCTTCACGGATGACGAACTGAATGCACTTGTCGATTATGTGTCCGGACATGACAACGAGATGGTCATTGTTGCAGGATCCAAGACCACACCTGCACAACGCCAGGCACACTGGCAGACCGTTGCGGACATCGTAAGTGCCCTTGGAATCGTGAGGCGCACAGCCAATGATTGCTATAAGCGCTGGAATGACCTAAAGTGCAGGGCAAAGAGTAAGCTGGCCTCAAGTCATGCCGCAACTCTAGTGACTGGAGGTGGGTCTTCAGTAGTAGACATGGAACTCACTCCACATGAGTCAGTCGCTGGGACCTACGTCACGGAGGAACAGATCCAAGGCGTGGGAGATCTGGCTGATTACGAGGCATTGTCCGGTGAGTGCACATGCATGTGTGTGTCATCCATGTGCATGGTGTGTGTGTGAGGGCTTCTGTTTGTGTGCCAGGTGAGAGTGTGTGCGCCTGAGTCGTATGGGTCAGCCATGTGCTTCATGCAATACTTCCTGCGCAGCTGCATTTGGCCATAGCAGTATCCCTTCTGCCAACAGTAGACATCTAGCCCAACTGCACGCCAGTTGCCCTTGAAGTGTCACCTTGCCACAACATTGTTGCTTATTTTTCACTGTTCATTCAGTCAGATTGTTTGCATTCCCCCACTTTTACTAGCCATGTCGCTGTCCACTAGTCACATGTCTGACATGGCAATGGTGAAGTGGAGTGACTTTGTTACCTGGATATCATTTGTACACACATGTCCCTGTGCAATTGGACCATTTCAGACTGGCAGCTCCAGGTGAACAATCTGACCTGTTAGAATTAGAAAAGCAATTACATGCGGGAACTGGACTGAATGAATAGGTGCTGCCCTCCTCTCCATCTTCACTCAATAGCAATGGTACATGCCATCTGTGTGATGGCATGTGTGTTTCACCTGGCAATCACAGGCCAATGTGTGATGCCACTGCCAGGCAGCATGCAGAAAATGTGTTCATTTTCCATCTTGGTGTCATCAGTGTGTGCCATTTGCCTGCACTTCATACGCAGTGAGGGTGCATGCATGGGAGGGTTTTAGTCATGTGGGACATGTGTCAATCAAGTACTGGTTCTCTTGCTTCTCAGCCCTCATTGTGTGCCATGGTGCTAATGCCTGTTTCCATTTCTTTGTTTTCATGTCTTTGCAGGGGAAGACGCACCTGATACTGCTGGGGTTGTGGAGATGGTGCAGACCCAGGAGGGGTCCGAGGGCCGACCAACCACCAGTGAGGGACGTGGTGTGGTGGTGGGGGAGAACCCACAAGTGCTGCAGGTCGTGCTCTCAAGGGGTGTCTCTGGCTGCACCTCCCCCGAGCTGTACTCAGGTGTTGATTCGGATGAGACCTACGTGCCGTCGCAGGTGAGTGTTCCAGGGAGGGATTCTGTTCTGTCTCACCCACCTGCACCAGGGTCAGAACCCTCCATGGGGATGTCAGTGTTGGCAGCTACGCCTTCGGTGGTTACGGATGCAGGGTCACACTCCGCGACATCTGATCCTGTTCCTGGGCCAGCAGATCAGAGGGGGAATGCAGTCCTGCAGCCTCAGGCAGTGCCGGCACAGCAAGGCGCAGTTCGCCTTGCCCCAGACAGGTGTGGTGCCCGCCGACGTGGTGGCCGTACGCCACCCGGCAATACCGCATGGGAGCAATCCATTTACGGTATGGCAACCCAACAGGCTGCTTCATCCGAGATGATGGCTCAGGCCATGGATAGGGTGGCCACTTCCATTGTCCCCCCAGAAAGGCTGATGGAGCGACTAGAGCAGGCAACCGACTCCATCTGCCAGTCACACAGGGAGGACATGTTGGGGTCCAACAGGGACAGGCGGGCGGCCCTGGCGACTCTGCAGGAGGCCATCTCCATTGAGTCCCAGGGCCACAGGGAAGCCCTGAGGCAGGAGCTCCTTCACCTCAGGACGACTCTTGTTGAGCTTGAGGCTTCAACACACCAAAGGACAGAACAGCAGCTGGAGCGTCTCACCCGTACGCTCTCAGCTGAGATGCAGGCAACGAGGGCGGAGGACCGGGCATCCCGTGAGTTGTTGCATGGGGACCTCCGCACACTCATCCTCCAGAACCAGACCTACCACACCCGCATGCTTGCAGCCATGGAGGAGCAGACTAGGGCCTTGCGTGGGCTGCCTCCCATAGTGCAACCACCTCCGGATGCAGCTGCACAGGGTGATAATAGCGACAGCAGTGATACTCCCACAACAGGGTAGCCGTGTGGGCCATGAGCCCATGGAGGTGTTTTATTTTCCCAGGATCCACGCAGGTGGGTTCTGGTGTGCATCCTGTCCTCGGACCTCCTGGGTGGCCTCCCCAACCCCCCCGGGCCCATCAATGGCCATTTTTGATTGTTTCTTATTTTTATTTTTATTGTTATTTCTTTTATTCCCTATTTTTTTGGGACGATTTGTTGGCTTCCGTGGTTCCTGTGGGCATACGCTGCATTGTGGCTGGGCACATGCAGGCTTGTAATGTATTTGGTTCAGATGCTTGGGTTTGAGTCACACACACCCCTCCTGCTTCCCGTTTCCATGGGCTTGCAAAGGGTGTGCCCAAGTGACAGTGAATTACACAGTGACGTTGGACTCCCATGAGCTGTGTGGGCAGTCTGTAGTCAATACTGTGTATACATTCCTAGTGCATATTGCTGTTGTCTTGTACACTGCATGTTGCATTGATGTGTAACTCATCTTCTGTGTCTACCTCCCAATTTGCAGGTCCCTTCCTCATGTCCACACAAGGACCTCTAGTCTGGAGATGGGGTCCATGTTGGCAGCAGTGCACCTACAACTCTACATGGCGCCAACACTGCACAGTTGGTAGTGGTGGGAGTGCAGGCATTTCCAGGTGGTGAGACTACTAATATGTAACATTTGTGATGTCATGTTAATGGTACTACGTGCTCAAGTATGTTGTTGGTCCGGCATTGCTGTGAGCATTTCAGGTGTTGCAGGTTTCTAATAGGGACACTGTACATAGTGAGACTAGTGTCATGTTGTGGGGATTACTTTGTTTACCTGCAATTAGCATGACATGGCACGGTGTGTCGTGTGGCGGTGCTGGGGTTGGGTTGGCTGACATGGCACTGTCCTCTTGTTGCATTTTGCAAGTGGGTAATCATTTTAGCTGCTTGAATGTGTAACTTCACAAAACTGCATTGGTGGTGTCTGTGTGGGTAGGGATGCACACATTGTGACACTTCCAGGTGAACAATCTCAGGCTGATATGGTATTCACGGTTCATTCTCCAGACATTCAGGATCAGTGTCAGGTTGAGTCATCATTGATTGTCAAATGGAATGTGCCAGGGCAGTGTGCACTCCACAGGGGTGTGATTTCTATGTGAAGTAATTAGCCACTAGCTGTGTACGGGCTGCCTCCCCCCATGCCCTTTCCCCTCCCATGCGCAGCGGCTGTGCATGTGGTTGGGGATGTGGGGCCACCACCATGTCCACGGCCAGGCCCCGGCGTGTTGCAACGTTGTGCAGGACACATGCTGCCACTATGATCCTGCACACTACTGGGGGAGCGTATAACAGCTGCCCACCAGAACGGTCAAGGGAGCGAAAGCGTGACTTTAGCACTCCGAATGTGCGCTCCACTATGCCCCGGGTCGTAATGTGGGCTGTGTTATATCTTACCTCGGGTGGCGTGGTGGGGTTCCGAATTGGCGTCATCATGTGGGGGCTGAGAGGGTAGGCACTGTCCCCTGTGGAGGTGGTGATTGGTATCATTGTTGGGGTTGTGACCTTGCTCAGTATCCAACATGCATGCATGTGCAGTGGCATACATACTCACCAAGCAGCCATGTATCGCCATGCCGCCCAGCTTCTAGGTCCCGGTTTAGGGTGGACATTCGGTAAATGAAGCTGTCGTGGGTGGAGCCGGGATAGTTGGCATATACTGAGGTGATGATTCCCTTGGCATTACATGCTACCTGCACGTTGATGGAATGCCAGTGCTTGCGGTTCCTATAGATGTGCTCAGATGCCCTGGGGGGACGTAGAGCCACATGGGTGCAGTCGATGGCACCTAGCACTTTGGGGAATCGTGCCACACCGTAAAAATCCAGGGCGGCAGCATGCTTTTCTGCAGGTGTTCTGGGCAGGTATATGTGCCTGGGGACTGATGGGCGTGCAGTCATGATGTTCAAGACCTGGTGTAGGCAGCGTGACTGGGTGGCCTGTGACACCCCACCCACTATGGCACTTGTCCGCTGAAATGATCCAGTGGCTAAGAAGTGCAGTACATTGAGGACCTTCTCCAGGGGGCTGAGTGCTTGGGAGCACAGGGTGGGTGATGTGAGGTCATCCTCCCACTCACTCACCAGGTCCAGTATAATGTGTGGTGGAAACCTGTACCTCCCATACACCTGGTCATCAGGCATCCCGAAAAGGCTGGTTCTGGGTGTGAATATTCTGGCCCTGACTATCCTCCTCCTCCTCCTTTGGTAGCCCACTGCCACTGCTGCTAGGAACGGTATGTTCATCCTGGCGTCTGAGCTTGTTATTGTTAAAGTGCGCAAATTTATGCTTTGCGCGTGTTCTAGGCGAACGTGTGACCCGCGCACCCCTGGAATCCAGTTCCCAGTCCAATAGCGTGTATAAATTCACACGCACCACGGGATACAGCGTGTGACCCGCGCACCCCTGGAATCCAGTTCCCAGTCCAATAGCGTGTGGTAAATCCACACGCACCACGGGATACAGGTTCGCTGACGTACTTGCGTGTGTAAGTGCCTGCGCACCCATTAAATACACGTACATAGGCCAATCGCGTGTACGCGCACTTTTGTCCAATTACACGCGATGACACTCTGACGTGCAGTATTTCCACGTGTGCCCCGTCATCACGTGCTGAGTGGGGAACACCCGTGTGGGTCACGTCACAGACGCGCGTACGCGCTGAGGGACTCTGGTCCAATAGAATCGCGTATGCGTGCTGACGCGCTTACGCGCTAAGGGCCTTTCCTCGGATTTCACGCTGACGTGCAGGATTTTCACGTGCCAAATCACTCCGTATCAAGCTGGCCACGCGAAAACACACGGAAGACCACGCTCCTGCCCAGAAGGCCGAGTTACTGCCCCCCAGTGCCCCGAGCAGCCTCCCACGTGCCATCTGCTGCTGCCTGCCTGCCTGCTGCCACCGTGCCCTGCCATTTGGTGCCTGCACATCAGCCATCTGCAGGGGTCCAGTTGCTGTGTCCACCCCTGCTGGAACTGAAGACTCCCGACTGGGATTACATCGCTCCACAGCCCAGCCCCAGGACCCAGTTGCCCACCCAAACCTGCCTCTGGGGTTGCCATGTCGGGCACTTCCACATCTGGCACCAGTGGCAACCCCAGGCCAGAGGGGCAGAGGGGCACCAGCTTCACTGCCACCGAAGTTGGTGTCCTGGTGGAGCATGTCCTGGGGCAGTATGATGCCCTCTTTGGATCGTCCCGCGCCAGCAAGGAAGGACGGCAGAGGATCTGGGCCGACTGTGTGGTTGCCATCAACGCGGAGGGGGTGGCAACCCGCGACGTCCTGAAGATCAAGAAGCGCTGGGAGGACTTGAGGTCCAGGACCCTTGTGAAGGCCCGGCGCCTCGTGGAGGGGGGCCGGGGCCGCATGAGTTCCATCCAGATGAGGGTCCTGGAACGCGTACGCCCAGCGCTCCACGCCCAGATCCTTGAGAGGGAGGCCCGTCTGGAGTTGAGCGGTAAGTGTCCAAGCATTACTGTGTGAGACAGGGCATGTTGCGGTGTGCTGGTTCTATGATACTTGCCTGTATGTGTGCCATAGGCCATGTATGCATGTATGTGTGCAGGGACATCATGGTAATGCATGTGCGACCAGTGATGTGTGACCCACATGGTTGTTGCATGTGTTCAAATGCCGCATGGGGAGCCCTATGCAGATTTTGAACATGAGAGCATGCCAGTCTCTGTACCTGGACATGGGTGGGGGTGAGGGATGGGTGCTGATGCCAGGTACATATATGGTAGCCATGTCTGTGTGCCTGACCTGCGTGTCTGTGACTTGTGCATGCCATGGATGCATGACACATGTGTGTGACAATGCACAGATTCAGTGAAGCAGCCAAATTACACTTGTATCCGCTGTGTTTGGTGTGTTTGGGGCCAGATGGATGTGACTGAGGTGAAGTGTGTGCATGTGATAGGCATGAGCCATGATGCATGTGAGTTACATATCATTGAATGTTTCAAGAGTCCATTGGACATGCATGGAAATGTCCATGGCATGCACCATGCCTGTTACTGTGTGTGTTTTGCCTGGACTGACCCATGTGTTGTGGAGGGACATGATGGAAGTGTACTTTGACAGTGGTGCTCATCTGCTATTGCTTCCTGTCTAGGGGACCATTGTACAGTGCCCTGATGCTTGTGTTCTTTGTCTCCCTCTACGCAGCGGCTAGTGAAGAAGAGGGCGGAGACGGCGCTGTGGAGCAAGGCGGCGGGGATGCCCCCACGGCTGCAGCGGAAGGGGTGGGTGAGCCCCCACAGGGGCCTGCTACGGTGGGAGACGGTGAGGAGCCATCCAGGTTGGTGGTTTGCACAGAGGAGGAGGAGGCCGCCACTGGGGCACACATGGGGCCTGGTGGGGGCATCCCTGCTGGTGCAAGTGGTGCAGTCCAGGGCCAGGGGCAGGAGGCAGCACAGGTCACCGTGGAGGGGCCTGTGCATGTCGCTGTCCCTGACCCTGTGAGTGCACCACCATGCACCAGCAGGGATGCCCCATCCCAGGCCCGCCCGCAGGTAGAGGGGATGTCCATGTCACCTGACTCCCCTCCACCTGCGGACGTGGGAACCCCTGGCCGTGCGGAGAAGGTCCTGATTGGGGTCGCGATGCGCACGGCTGTGATTCGTGATGCCGTGCGTGCTTCCCGGGAGGAGCACGCACGTCATCACGAAGTGCACCGTGCCGACATGGCCCAATTGGGATCGGCCATGTTCGGGGGTTTCCTGCATGTGTTGGCCAATGTGGCGGCCCTCTCCTCCTCTGTGCAGGCTATCCACCAGTCGTTCTCCTTGCCGTCTTCCAGCCCAGATGCCACCAGGGCCCCCTGTGGACCTGCCCCGACCAATGCAGCCAGCTCGGTGGGGATCCCATCCCTGCCACAGTTGGGAGTCGGAGGTCCAGCAGGGGTGGACAACACAGCAACTGGACCCCAGCAGATGGAAGATGTGACAGAATCATCAGGCAGGGCACGTGCACGACGGCGTCGGTGGTTTCCATCAGCCTGGATGCCGTCGTGCAGGCAGAGGCAGTGGTGTCGGAGGCAGCAGCGGGCTCGACGTGGGAGGCATCATGGCTCGGGGCCATCAAGATCAGAGGGGCAGGCATCGGCCGGAGGGCAGGGCAACCCTGGGATGGTGGTGTCTTCCGTGTGGGAGCAGTTGGTCCAGCGGATAGGTGCGGAGCGGCAGCGGGCGGAAGAGGAGCGGCTCGCCATGGTCAGGGCGGAGTTCTCCATGCGTCGGGCGTTGAGGCGGGCTGAGTGCCTCGAGGAAGCTCGCAGGGAGTTTGAGCTGAACATGGGGTTATCCCTGCGAGACCTCGGGGCCAGGACATAGTCCCGCCTCCAGGACATCGACATGGAGTTTGATGATGCCCTGGCCAGCAACATCAACAAGTGAGCCGCAGGACTTGCCCGCTGCCTTTGTATATAGTTATATAGTTAGTTAGTGTTAGGTTTCCTTTATTTGTTTTTATTATTTTGGACCGCTCGGACAATGGCCACTTTTTTGTATATATTTTTTTCATTAGGTAGTAGTAGGTTTCCTTTATGGTGTTGGGCTCATGGACCCTGGTACATTCCTGTATTTAGTTTGTTTTTTGAAGGAACATTTTCTTTTTTTCATTATTGTGTTCACCATGTGGAAATGGTTTTTCATTCTTTTGCTTCTACTTGATATTGCTTTGGTCAACATTTGTTTTTGTATTCCTTTTTTTCGTTTTTTGATTTTTACTTTTGTTCTCCAACATGGACCATTTATTTTGTTATCCACATAGTTGTATGTTTGATTTGTTTACTTATTTTTAATCTTTAATACATTTTTAATTTTTACTTCCACTTGTGTTATTTTGTCTTTGGTTTCATACATGTCATGATATGGGTTTTGACATTCACTTGCAGCCATTGTGTATGTGTGTGTGACGGACATGTGTTCATTTACATACTTGCCATTGGGGTTGTGTCATGTAATTGCATTCACTATGTGGGTGGATGCAATCCTTGCCTGGGTGTTTGTGCTGGGTATGCTGCCCATTACTGCCATGATTGTGTATCGTCAGGACCTGGGGGCAGGGGGACATGGGTGGGGGCCAGGTGGAGGCTGCCCCTGGTGACTGGGGGAGTGGGGGTGGTGGGAGACATGAGTGGGGGCCTGGTGGAGGGTGCCCCTGCACTGCTGGGGGGTGGGGGTGATAGGGGACATGGGTGGGGGCCTGGTGGAGGGTGCCCCTGCACTGCTGGGGGGTGGGGGTGGTGGGAGACATGAGTGGGGGCCTGGTGGAGGGTGCCCCTGGTGGCGGGGGGGTGGGGGTGATAGGGGACATGAGTGGGTGCCTGGTGGAGGCTGCCCCTGCACTGCTGGGGGGTGGGGGTGGTGGGAGACATGGGTGGGGGCCTGGTGGAGGCTGCCCCTGCACTGCTGGGGGGTGGGGGTGGTGGGAGACATGAGTGGGGGCCTGGTGGAGGGTGCCCCTGGTGACTGGGGGGTGGGGGTGGTGGGAGACATGAGTGGGGGCCTGGTGGAGGGTGCCCCTGGTGGCGGGGGGGTGGGGGTGATAGGGGACATGAGTGGGTGCCTGGTGGAGGCTGCCCCTGCACTGCTGGGGGGTGGGGGTGGTGGGAGACATGGGTGGGGGCCTGGTGGAGGCTGCCCCTGCACTGCTGGGGGGTGGGGGTGGTGGGAGACATGAGTGGGGGCCTGGTGGAGGCTGCCCCTGGTGACTGGGGGGGTGGGGGTGGTGGGAGACATGAGTGGGGGCCTGGTGGAGGGTGCCCCTGGATGGTGGGGGGTGGGGGTGGTGGGAGACATGAACAGGTGTGCAGGGTAGTCCCCTGTTTTGTGGGCTGCCTGCAGGGGCCGTGGAGGGTGTACAGGGAACACCTGTGAGGACCCACCCAGCCTAATCGCGTGTGTAACTTCCCACGCACCCCTGTAATACACGTACCAAGCCAAATCGCGTGTGATAATTCCCGCGCACCCCTGAAATACACGCGCCCAGGCTATTCGCGTGTGGAAATTCCCGCGCACCCCTGAAATACACGCGCCCAGGCTATTCGCGTGTGGAACTTCCCGCGCACCCCTGAAATACACGTGCCCAGGCTATTCGCGTGTGGAACTTCCCGCGCACCCCTGAAATACACGAGCCCAGGCTATTCGCGTGTGGAACTTCCCGCGCACCCCTGAAATACAAGCGCCCAGGCTATTCGCGTGTGGAACTCCCGCACACCCCTGAAATATACGTACCCTGCTGTAATCGCGTGTGGGACTTCCCGCGCACCCCTGAAATACACGTACCCTGATGGAATCGCGTGTGGAACTTCCCGCGCACCCCTGAAATACACCTACCCTGATGGAATCGCGTGTGGAACTTCCCGCGCACCCCTGAAATACACGCGCCCAGTATATTCGCGTGTGGAACTTCCCGCGCACCCCCGAAATACACGTACCCTGGCTAATCGCGTGAAAAACTTCACGCGAACCCCTGAAATACACGTAGCCCGCTCCCCCAGGCCCGATTGCGTAAAAAACTTCACACGAACCCCTGAAATACACATAGCCCGCTCCCCCAGGCCCGATCGCGTGAAAAACTTCACGCGAACCCCTGTAATACACGTAGCCCGCTCCCCCAGGCCCGATCGCGTGAGAAACTTCACGCGAACCCCTGTAATACACGTAGCCCGCTCCCCCAGGCCCGATCGCGTGAAAAACTTCACGGGAACCCCTGTAATACACGTAGCCCGCTCCCCCAGGCCCGATCGCGTGAAAAACTTCACGCGAACCCCTGAAATACACATAGCCCGCTCCCCCAGGCCCGATCGCGTGAATAACTTCACGCGAACCCCTGAAATACACGTAGCCCGCTCCCCCAGGCCCGATCGCGTGAAGTTGTACCCTGCTGAAATCGCGTGTGAGACTTCCCGCGCACCCCGGTATACACGCACACGTATTTTTTGTCAGCGGGTGTCCGTGTTTGTGGGTACCCCTTTGCACGTCATTTGTCCTGGAGGGCCACAGTATAGGACTTTCATCATGGCAGTATATAGGTGCTATTTGTTGGCGCACCTTTTGGCGCACATTTCTTACAGCCGCAGAGACGCTACCGCCTGCTTTCTTGTGGCGGTCGTGTTTGTGCCTGTGCGCTGGTTTGAGCGTGCGCTTTTTTGCCCTATTCTATTCCATGAATACGTGTTGTAGGCGAGCGTGTGGGCGTTCTGCGCACTTGTGCCCTGTACTTCCCCCGTGACGCCCACGTTTTTGCAAGTTGTTCCCCATTCCGAGTGTTACGCCCGTGTTCCGCCTACTTTTGTTGCGTGCGCCCCGCTATGTGCGAATTTCGCTGTGGCCTGTGCGATTTTCGCTGTGACCTGGCGCACGCTGTTAGATGGCCTGTGCGCCAACGTGCGCGGCGCACTTTTTTATCGCACATCCGCTGGTTTTCTCGCGCACGGCCTTCCATGAATCGACGTGCGCTGCTTTTCGTGCGATTTTCACACTTGCACTGCGATTTTCGCTATTCCACTGCGATTGGCACGTTTTTGCCCACTTGCGCCGCGCTAATTATTCCATGAATCGGCCTGATAGTGTCTACTGGGTTTCCTTCTCTATCTCCATATGGATGATCTCAGTGCCACATCAACACTAATTTATTGTTTTTCAAAGTTTCCTGCAATACCAATTGATCATCCTGGTTTCGCCTCATAACCACCCCTTTGTGATACGCATTGGAAGCTCCAACGTAACATTTTAGCAAATGGTAAGTATCTGCTGCATACCCTACTGTGTGATAAAACCCTGGTGTAAAATTGAGATGAACCGAAGGTCCCGGTCACTCCTATCGAGGTATCACACAATACATCTTACTTTTCTATGGAGAAAATGATTTTATTGAAAAAAACTATCAGTTCAAATTCCTTGACATATAAAGTCCTAAGGGTTCAATTTCTCGTCCTCATTTTTCTTATTTATTTTTTCAAAAATAGCAAAAGAACCAAATATGTCTAGCTTCAAAAAACAAAAAGAATTAAAGTACTCTCCTTCATAAATGTTTCTAACAGTCCCTGTATATTTTTCAAGAAAACCTTCCCCACATTACATTCAAAATAGATCAGAATTGTCTAGATGTCCCAAAGGAAGGGCAATTGTGACTTTCTGAAGCATTGTTTTCATTTTGGCATCACTGGATGACCTCCTTAGTCCTCACCAATTCCCTGCTTTGCCTATGTTTGAATCCACCACCATGCAATCCTCCAGAATGATGTAGTTATTTGCAGAATCCCTGGCATGTCGATCAGAGTTAAAGAATTAACAAAACTCTGTTAAAGTCAATCCAGGGATTGGTCATTCCCTGCTCATTCTCAATTCTCTGCTTTATAAACCATCACAGTTGTCTCCAGTGAGATTACATTTTCAGCCATCTTCTTTCCCTAATTATTCATCTGGTCCCCTAACCACCCACACTTTCAAGATATTTGCGAGCCACCAAAAATCCCAAACTCTTAAGATACTTTGGTAAACGAGTTTTAGCAGAAAGATTTGCCTTGCTATATAAAGCAGACTCCCACTAGAGCTC
The DNA here is from genome assembly GCF_040938575.1 of Ambystoma mexicanum. Lineage (NCBI taxonomy): Eukaryota > Metazoa > Chordata > Amphibia > Caudata > Ambystomatidae > Ambystoma > Ambystoma mexicanum. The sequence goes on along the minus strand of NC_090932.1, from coordinate 443,512,332 downwards.
TTCAGCAGTCACTGCAAATCTTCCAGAGAGGGAGGAATGTGTTGTGGACTGGTATATGTTGATTTCTGAGATGAAGAAAATGTTACTTTCTTTTCTAAGTAGGAATTTTTGCTTTTTAAAACAAAACATCATTGTATGTTGAGAATGTATTATATTTACAGGGAGGGACAGAAAGAAGGAACATTTCAAATGGAAGGAAACAGCAGGTGTCTGTTTTTAGAGAGCTGGAACATTTCACTTTCCTTTTTAGGGAGTGCTTTTTGAATAAAACATCATTGCATGCTGAGCATTTAATATTATAGGAGAGTCCTTGGGTAGGGTGATGTTAGGCAATGGTCCAAACAATTGGTTATTTTTGCATACACCATTTAAAATATATCTGTGTTTCACAGAAAGTCAGGGTAACCTTTTGGATTTCTGTTGACAGTTTTACTTTGCACCTGTGCACTGGGGCACGCACGCACCCACACACACACACACACACACGCACGCACGCACGCACGCACGCACGCACGCACACACACACACACACTTTTTTACTTCAATTGAATGTATTAGCCATAACTTTGGAGGATCAGAAAACAATTTGGGGGCACTGGAAAACATGTTGAAGGTGTGGTGATCACAGGCATTAGTGGCACACTGATTGGCTGTGTGATACAACACACCCCCTGCATGAGCACTGAGCAGTAGGATAAAGGAGGCATTTGCACTGCACCAGCTTGTATAATCAGGTACACCCGCACACAAAACAGTTTACTTGTTTTGTGGAAACAGAAACAATTTGGGGGTCCTGGAAAACATCTTGGAGGGGGAGGTGATCACAGGCATTTGGCATTATTGGCAGTTTGATTGGCAGTGTGATGCACATGCTGGAGAACACCGAACCGTAGGAAGAAAGAATATTCTGTATTGGTCCAGCCCAGCACTTATTTGAAAGGTCACACACAACAAAATCTGATGAATTGTTTTGGGGGAACAGAAAAATTGTGGATGTGCTGGAAAACCTGTTGGAGGTAGTGGTGATCACAAAGAGTGGGCATTTGGGCAGGTTCACTTGTTGTGTGATGCAACACACAACCTGCTTGAGCCCATTGAGTTGATGAAGAGAGGAGGAATCTGTGTTGGAACAACTTGATTGAATGTGTTCACTCACACATAAAAAGCATTCAAACCGTTTTGAGGGACAGAAAAAAAAGTGGGGGTGATGGAAACAGTTTGATCATAGGCAGAGTACCTTTGTGGCAGATTGATTGGCTGTGTGATCCAGTACAAATTTTCTTCAGCATAGTGAGTAGATGGAGGAGCAATCTGCACTAAGAAAGACTGAAGGGGTGCATTCACCACAAAATCTAGCATTGTATTTTTGGGAACAGAAGACATTTGGGGGTGATGGAATAATAGTTGTAGGTTGTGATCACATGTGGTGGGTATTAGAGTCAGGTGTATTGGCTGTGTGACAAAACACATCACCTGCTTGAGCACTGAGCAGTAGTACAGAGGAATAATTGGCACTGGTCCAATTTGTCTGAAGGCTCACTCACACACAAACAGGAAGCTGAATAGCTTTGGGGGAGCAGAAATAAATATGGGGTGATAAAAATCTGTTGGATTTGGTGGTGATCTGAGGCAGTTGGCATTAGTGGCAGGTTCATTGACAGTGTCACTGAACACACTGCCTGCTTGAGCACTGAGCAGTAGGTTGGAGGAGGGGTGTGTACTATCCCAGCTTTTTTGAATGGATACACTCACACACAAAACAGGCACTTCCGTTGTGTTGGGTGAATTGAAAAAAACATTTGGGTGTTCTGACAAAAAAAATGCTGGAGGTGGTGATCACAGGCAGTGGCATTAATGGCAGGTTGATTGGTTATTTGGAAGAAACACAACGCCTGCTTACACTGATCATTAGTATTGAGGAGAAGACATGTGTACTGGCACTGCTTGCTGAAAGGGTGTACTCAAACACAGCACATGTGGTTGGATTGCTTTGATGGACAGACATGTTGGGGTGCTGGAAAACTCATTGGAGTTGGTGGTGGTCACAAGCGATGGGTTTTAGTGGCAGGTTGATTGGCTGTGTGATGTAACAGGGCACCAGGAAAACAGAGGACCCGTTGTGTGGCCAGTATTTTTGCATTGGTTCACTCACACACAAAACAAGCAGTTGAATTGTTTTGGGGGAACAACAAAGAATTTGATGGTGCAGCAGAAATTGTTGGAGGTGGTGATGGTCACAGACACTGGGCATTTGGGGAAGGTTGATTGGCATTGTGATGAAACACACCATATGCTTCAGAGTATAATGATTCAGTGGGAAACGATGTCAGCTGTAAGAGCCTACATCATTACCCTGTTCTGAAAAAGATGCTTCCAGTGGCTCTAGTGTGTACAGCAAAACATGGCAGCAATTAAGAACTCCTAAGAGCCAATTGCCAAATGTGGGATTTGGAGAGGAAGGCACCATTGACATTTTCTACGGTTCACCACAGAAACAGTAGTTGTTCCTATTGATGGGGATTAACACATCTTGGCTATTATAATAGTACATCACTCAACACCTACATACTGTACATCCACCATTACTACAGCAAGTAATGGAAGGGTTACAAATCCAGCTATGGTGGTGCCTACTAGCACTTGTAATGTCACCTCTGGCTTAGCTGTTTCTGCCACTTCAGTGCATCTAAGCTAACCCCCAACTTCTCTAGGATCTGGGTCTGGCACAGGTTGGGATGTATCCCATGCTCCCTTTTTGCTACAGACCAATGTACACGTCTAAGTATTATAGGTGTCAGTTGAGGTGCCAGCTGAAGAGACTGCCAGTGACTCTATGGCAGAACGAGGAATTGTTGTTGAGGTGGTGGTATGGCATGGTATTGTTTATTTATATAGCGCCTATACACAGGCAAGGAACATGGTATGGTATGGTAATGTTTATTTATATAGCACCTATACATAGGCAGGGAACAGCAGCAACAACAGAGTATCTCCAACATCCAGTAATAATTAAGTCTTCATCTGTTAACTCTCTCACTACTGCAAATGTGTCAGGAGCAGGGCACCCCATCAAGGTTTTGAAACTCCCACACATACATCGCCTCAGGGACTCATTTCCAGATTCTACATTCTTCAATGTATCTTGTCCTTGGTGAAAAATGAGGAATGATAGTGTGCCTACAGATACACATGCGGTCGATGTTTATTGTTTATTTGAGTGACACATGCCCGCTTGGCAAGGATGACACTCCACTGCTGTCTTGGTTTTCCAAGAAGTCTGTGTTTCCAGTAGCATGTGTCCATGTAGCCTTGATACTCTAAGGGATCCCTCAACTAATTTATAGTCAGAACATTTTTTTTTGTGCTGCTGACACTATTTTCTCTGACCATATGAGAAGCCTCTATGTAGCTTGTGTGTAAAAACTGAGATTGATTACAATGAATGAGCAGCACATTCCAATCGACTAGGGCATGATACCATTGCTTTCACAAGCTTAGCTCCAGAATACTCAAGGTCAGCAGTGCATCATAGTTGAGTTAGAGGATTACCAGTGTCCCAGTAGAGAGAAGCTTGGGCAGTGGAGAGATAGTCGTGCTGACTGTGGTTTCCATTGATACTACTAGCTAAGGCTCTTGGAGATGTAGTTGTGTTGTGGTGGTGATGATGGATGTTGACGGAGTGGATGATGAACAACAATTTTGATGACACCCTCACCAAGTTTGCAAAGTACCAAGTGTGTTCCAGTTTATGTGTCTATCAGAGTATAACAAAGGTGTGTGTGATCAGTTTTCCCAAGATGTTCCAATTAATCAAAATAATAAATTATTAGATATCTCCTGTCTCACAAAAGCAAGGGCACACAATCAATGGGCCTCATTACGAGGTTGGAGGTAGCCTTGCCGGTTATACCGAAAAGGCTACCTCCAACCAAATTTGCATCTGGGTCCAGCACCCGTGAAAGGGGAATCACTGAGTCATTCCAACCTCGGCGGGCCCGGTAATTCCCTTGCACAGGTACCAGGCCCGGTACATCCCCATTCCTATTGAGCCCCCATAGGGCTCAATGGGAATGGGGAGGGTGGAAGCAACGGTACCATCAATAATGGTACCGTTGCTACCATCAAGTTCTGCTCGCGGGTGCAGGTACGGCCACCAGGTCAGACCTGGTGGCTGCAAGGACACCTGCAAGCAGAACCCCTAGTATGGCGGCACGGTACCAACGGTGCTTGTAGCGATACCGGCGCCGTTGTTGTCTTACCGCCCAATGTCTACATCTCTCCTCTGTTACTGCAATGTGGGCACAGACTCAAATTCTACATCTCACCTCTCTCTCACTGAAGTGGAGTCACATGCTGAATGTTTGAGTTACTCATGTATTGTATTACTGTGGGGACAGATCATATTTTTATGTCTCTCCTGTCTTGAAAGATTGCAGATACACACACAATTTTTGTCGTTCCTGTCTCTCTGAAATGAAGGCAAGCACTCACTTTTTATATCTCTCGTGTCTTTCAGTGATGGGGGCACTGAATACACTTTTTATGTGACCCTTGTCTTGAAGGGTAGAGGGCACACTCAATTGTACATCTCCCGCTCTTGCATGAGTGGAGATACAGACTGAATTTTTATATGAACCCGGTCTCACGGGTCCGAGGTACACACTCAACTTTAACATCTATCCTATTTTGCCGGAGCAGAGGCATATACAGAATTTTCACATCTCTTCATTCTCGCAGGGGTGAGGGTGTGATGAATCAACTTCTGCGTCACCAGTGGTCCAGGGATGAATATCAGTTTGTAAACCATCAATCAGCCCCATCCCTCTAGTGCACCAGAAGGGACCTTAACAGATTGGAAACACAAGTAAATTATAAACCTCCTTGTCCAATTTTGGTAAAATGGACAGAACGGCAGGCTTATCTCCCGAAGGTCGTGGATCGTTTGTTAGTTGCAACAGAGCAAAAATACAATTATTACCCAATGATAAAAGGGACTGGCCAGTCAAGGTTGTATATAAATATTTATTTTATTATTATTACAAGATAGTTCTAGCATGCTACAAAATACAACTCGGCCTGTAAAGGAGCATAGAGGACAGACAGTTTCACAAAGGAAAGGGATGCACTCTGGATACTGATGGGAGGATAGTCGGTAAAGCAATCAGTCATAACTGTTCAAAGTTATTTGGTTTCAGCACCAAGGGAGCAAGGGGTTGTAAATGTCACAAGGGGCCTTTGGAGAAGGACCAGGGGGCCAGAACCTGGTGCTTGAGATGCTCAAAAGCATCAAGTTGGTTCCAGGATGCCTTACAGCTCCTGCAACAGAGTTCAAGATGGTAGACAGCTGCGAGTATCAGGCGTCAGGCAGGTCAGCCAGTGAGGATGGACAGGCAGCTTCAGGATGGCAAACATGGTGGCTCACAGTCAAGAATCATTGTCTCTGTGCTGGTTGGCGGATCTCAAATGCTAGTCGAAGTGTCTTGGATGGCTTTAGTAACTGCAGCATGACAACAGTCAGTGGTGCAGCCGGCTGCAACTTGAGAGTCTCGACTGCCTCAAAAATGTCCTTAAAATATGGACACTGATTGATGCTTGTCGTGACACTCCTCTTAGCTTCTTTTCAGGGCTTGTGTAATCCTTTAAAGTGGACCGCCCAAAGCTGAGGAGAGTGTTTGCAGGCAATGCACTTGTCGTTTGTTCAGAGACTCTCTGGCACTTCCTAGGAAGCTTGCCGACACAACCTAGTAGGGCAGTCTGTGTGTTTACTGGGTTCCGGTTCTGGTGCTGCTGGATGGATCCTCTCAGCTCGGTATCTTCCTCTGTTCCCTGGCAGAAGTTTAGGGGAGGGTTCTTGCTTTCCTCTTGGAAATCCTGGCCTTCCTTCACAGGCAGAAGCTGTAAAGCAGACTCTACCTTAAACTAGGGTCCACATAAGTATTTTATTGTACTCTTTATGATGTTGTTGGATGATCTGCTAAGACAGGGGCTCAGCCCTCTTTTAAAGCCAAATGTGTCACAGTGATTGGGGCAGCCTATCTTAATGAACCAATCCTGGGTCCCCACCAACAATCTTCTGTTATGTGTTAAGTCATAACCAGAGTGCATTTCAAAAGGAAAGGTAAGGGGTGACAACATGTACTACTAAGCCCCAACCATCTTCCTGTCTGTTGTGGATCAAAGTGTCTCTCTGGTTAACTGAGTTCTCTGTGGCTCCTGATCAAAGCATATGTCTCCCTTGAAGTTTATGGCGAGAACAGACTTTCTGTCTCCATCAAATCACATACTCCTTCCCTCTGAAAGAGGGTCCCCCTGCTGGGGGTGCCTACTGTAAAGAGCTGTCCCAGACATTACATTCACTACCCTTCATCAAGAGGGGTGGGAGCTAGCTTCAAGCTGACACATTGCATATCAAAGAGGTGTTGGTTTCCTGTCCCCTTTTGTCAGTACTGTGATCAGGCTTCTCACAGACCTGTTTCAATTAACTCTCCTCAGTATGCGCTGCCACCAGCAGAAATTTGACAATAAGCAGGGTGGATCCATGGAGACTTTGATATTTAAATAGGCTGGCCGTTTCAAGGAAGAAGGTGTCACCTTCCCCCTTTGTGAGATGCGTTGGTGTACCCGTGGTTGTAACTATCCAGCTGAACATGACAGGAGCACTGCACCTGTAGGCTGTGTCCCTGCAGAGTACACTTGACTATGTGCTTGTTGTGCAGTGAGCATAGGAAAATGGGTGAGGATTAGCCACACACATTTTCTGGAGTCTGCCAGGCCTAGAGACCCAAGCTACTCCTCACTGATGACGCCCAACAAGGCTGAAACATGTCTGGGGATGCTTGTGGTCTCGTGCAGAAGGGATGTGACCTAGCAGTTCGGGCTGGACTGCCCCTTTTGGGGTAGGACCAAGCCTGATTTGCATATGGTTTTTCCCCTTCTGTAATGGCTTGGCAGGCTGAAAAACGATGGTCTGGAGGGTTGCCCAGAGCTTTGCCCGTGGTTATGATTAATTCAAAACCTTCCAGCCATCACCCTTCTGTTTTGCTAAAGTCACCCCGAGTGGGACGGGTATGCCCAGACGTGGGTCCCGAGTCTGCCAGGCCTAGAGACCCAAGCTACTCCTCACTGATGACGCCCAACAAGGCTGAAACATGTCTGGGGATGCTTGTGGTCTCGTGCAGATGGGATGTGACCTAGCAGTTCGGGCTGGACTGCCCCTTTTGGGGTAGGACCAAGCCTGATTTGCATATGGTTTTTCCCCTTCTGTAATGGCTTGGCAGGCTGAAAAACGATGGTCTGGAGGGTTGCCCAGAGCTTTGCCCGTGGTTATGATTAATTCAAAACCTTCCAGCCATCACCCTTCTGTTTTGCTAAAGTCACCCCGAGTGGGACGGGTATGCCCAGACGTGGGTCCCGAGTCTGCCAGGCCTAGAGACCCAAGCTACTCCTCACTGATGACGCCCAACAAGGCTGAAACATGTCTGGGGATGCTTGTGGTCTCGTGCAGAAGGGATGTGACCTAGCAGTTCGGGCTGGACAGCCCTTTTTGGGGTAGGACCAAGCCTGATTTGCATATGGTTTTTCCCCTTCTGTAATGGCTTGGCAGGCTGAAAAACGATGGTCTGGAGGGTTGCCCAGAGCTTTGCCCGTGGTTATGATTAATTCAAAACCTTCCAGCCATCACCCTTCTGTTTTGCTAAAGTCACCTCGAGTGGGACGGGTATGCCCAGACGTGGGTCCCGAGTCTGCCAGGCCTAGAGACCCAAGCTACTCCTCACTGATGACGCCCAACAAGGCTGAAACATGTCTGGGGATGCTTGTGGTCTCATGCAGAAGGGATGTGACCTAGCAGTTCGGGCTGGACTGCCCCTTTTGGGGTAGGACCAAGCCTGATTTGCATATGGTTTTTCCCCTTCTGTAATGGCTTGGCAGGCTGAAAAACGATGGTCTGGAGGGTTGCCCAGAGCTTTGCCCGTGGTTATGATTAATTCAAAACCTTCCCCATCACCCTTCTGTTTTGCTAAAGTCACCCCGAGTGGGACGGGTATGCCCAGACGTGGGTCCCGAGTCTGCCAGGCCTAGAGACCCAAGCTACTCCTCACTGATGACGCCCAACAAGGCTGAAACATGTCTGGGGATGCTTGTGGTCTCGTGCAGAAGGGATGTGACCTAGCAGTTCGGGCTGGACTACCCCTTTTGGGGTAGGACCAAGCCTGATTTTCATATGGTTTTTCCCCTTCTGTAATGGCTTGGCAGGCTGAAAAACGATGGTCTGGAGGGTTGCCCAAAGCTTTGCCCGTGGTTATGATTAATTCAAAACCTTCCAGCCATCACCCTTCTGTTTTGCTACACCCAACATTTCGTTTCATTACGAAATTTAAAAAAAGCCCAGGTGAGTGCACACTCACCATGCGGATGGTCTAAATCCTCATAGAGGGCACACATTGAATTTCTCCAACTTTCTGAGGAAACATGATCCCGATTAGAGACAAGTTGAATGATGAACCACTCTTAAATCTGAGTTGAGTACCTAAGTGGTGGGATTCTTTGCAAAACATCATTACCAAATTTCATCAAGGCATACTACATTGTTGCCTCAGGTTAGACTCTTACATCTTACTAATGAGTGTTGTTGTTTATGAAAAATAACTTCCTGTTTATTGGATCTCTCGCAAAACAAGTGCATACGGCATGCCTATCAAAAAGTAGAGAAACAATACAAAGTTTTTGTGAGTGTTATGTGATTCCATTCCTATCCCAGATAATTCCATCCTGAATACTGGAGTAGAACACCTACTTGTCAATATTCTGCTTTCACTTAAATGTATATACGCCAGCACAAAATCATTGCATCAAACATAATTGAGGGAGGGCAATATTAAAAAAGCATATATTGCCCTCTACATAATCAAAACAAAAATGATGTATACAGGTCCCTTATTCAACACTACTACAGCTAAACTCACAGCATTTTCAAATACTCTTGTAGTTTTGCTTGTCAAAATGTTGTTGTACACTTGACATTACTGCCTCATTCAGCAATTCTCCCCGGCTGAAGATGTCCCAGTCTGATGGTCAATGTTGTACATGTGTCAAAATGGCCTCAAGAACATACCAACTCTCAAAGACAGTGCAAGTATTTTAATTGAGGGGTTCACTCAGGGCTGTCACTCTCTCTTATCAACCCTGCATGGAACCCTCCCTAGCTCTGGCATCCCTCAGCCCCAGGATGATCACTAAAGATTGGTAACCCTTACTGTCTAATCACTGACTTCCTTGTGATAATGGTCTAAGCGATAAAACCCTCTCTATCTGTCTCCCTCGGTCAAGAATCTACGTGAACCCTAACCCAGGTCCCACAATAAAGTTAATACAAGAATAAGTGCACTACAAAAACTCAGGCATCTCTTAGTCTTCCCCTGACACACACTTATATTCCTTGCCCTAATGTTCAAGCCTTCCTTTCCCTCTCTTCCATTATCCTCCCTTTCTTCCTATTACTATCCCCTCTCTTGCTCTTCTTCTCTCACTCGCTCTTTTTCTATGATGTTCTCCTCCTGTTACTGCTTCTCCTCTTCATTGTCCTATGACCCTCCCTTATCCAGACTACTACTCTCCACATTATGACTCTCTACTCTCCACTAATACTCTCCCCTCTCCACTACTACTATGTATCTCTGCTCTACACTACTACTACTATTCTTCCCTTTTCAATACTACTACTCGTCCCTCTACTCTACTACTCTAGAGTCCGCCAACACATATCACCTCACTCCTTTCACTCTTTCATTCACTTTCTCTGTCACTCATATGCACCCTTATTCTCCCTCAATTATTCTCCCTCACGCGCCTTTCACACACACTTACAGCCAAGTACCACTTTCTCCAACCAAAAAATAAGATACATTTCACACTCCTTTAGCAATCCTCCTCCATGCTCCACTGCACTGTCTTTGCTTTGTTTGGTATCTTGGTCCTCCATCTCCCTTGAATTCACCCAAACAATACAGACCTTTATGTTTCCTTTGTCCCTTTTTATCTTCCCATCTCCGTCTTTCTGTAAGCTGGTTGCAGAGGACAACCTCTGGCTCCCTTTTCCTCAGAGCAGGTGTTACAGGTATAAAACATATAAATGGGGCTTTAAGCCTCGCCCCTTCTCATGTATGGGTCCATCTGCAATTGGAAATGGTTTCCCACTTGAACCACAATCAATGTCGCATTTCGTATGGGAGCCGGCCAGAGCGTTTGATCTGCCGGTTTCATATGGGGACCATTCCATGACCTTGCTACAGGTAAGCAAACTTTCTTCATGTGTATCTCATAGAGCTCTAGGATGGCCTGGTTGTTATATGGACTGCTCCGCAGTCTCTCAGGAGGTGAGATTAATTCTCTTGTGCATATCTGTGTCACCCAGAGTGTTTGGATCAGCAATTTACTCTGTGGCGTGTCAGTTTCTCGCTGGCTCTCTATCGCTCTCTGGGGATGCTCATTTCCTCTCCATCACCTTGTCTTCTTGGAACCGTAGTACTAAGGTACACACAGAAAGAGACTGGACGGCATTGTAAAGAACTGGTATGTGGTACGAAGTCAGGCAGTACTCATTACACCAAACAGGCACAAGTAGAAGGAACAGAGACTGCAGTCCTCCATTCCCACACACCTCTGGTGTAGGACTAGCTCTGGTGAAAACCCTGGCCCTCCAACCGCCGAATGAGAGGTGCCTCATCCCCATATGACCGGGTCAGATTTCGTACCCTGTCACACATGCCACTGCCCTCTGGGAAATCAATCGTGTCCCCTGCATCCACTTGAATGACACCTGAGAAAGCCTGGCTCTTTTATGGTTAAGGGCCACCTTTTCACTGAGTGAGGATTTGCTCACTGCATTGTCAAGTCTGTGCTTCCAAACATTGTATTGCTGTTTACCTGTGCCCTCTTGGGAGGTCTGTACTGCAGTCTTATTGCCATTTGTAGAATGGGGTTGGTGGAAGTTGTCACACATATCATGTGCCAGTGCCACAGATGGTTGGGAGGGGGACTTTAGTATCCAGTGAATGGGTAGCAGAGATCCTCCCACTTCCTCACACTCTTTAACCTTGTGTTCAAGGTGCACTCCATGGGTGCAGACTCTGCAGCTGAAACCCCATGAGGCTCCTTAAAGAAAACCCAGGTCCAAGAGAATGATGGTCAAGTGAGGAGACTGTCTTCCTGCCCTTCCTGTACTTAAGGAGTTGGCCTTCCTTAAACCCTCAATGGACTTTGTGCTTCCTCCTGTTCCCTGCAGTACTGAATCTCCGCTTCCTGAAACCTGTGGGACTGACTCATCTCCTGACCCTACTGGTACCGCCTGTGCCATCTGCATAGGCTCCTCCACCACCTCTATGTCACATTCATTCCCACCAACAGCTTCTGCAGCAGCATAATTTGCTGGAGGAGGCAGATTGATTGTCTGTGTGCCTCAGCCCGAGAATCTTCATGATATCTGCCTCCACTTTTAGGAGGATAAGAGATCCACGTTCACGTGTGGATCCAGATTGTTTTAATCCTGCACAGACAGCAGCAAATCCGATTCCTCCCCCTGCATCAGTCTTTTATTCCAGGCAAAAAAGTCTAAAAAAGTCTATCCTCAACAAAATTAATGTACACACAGGTTTCTCTAACAAAAAACCAATCCCAAATTAACTGGCTTTAAAAGTAAGAACACAATAGACAATTCCTTAACTTAAGTAAGAAGGTTTTCAAAATCATGAATAAAACTTGCAACACAAAGGCCAGTGATTTCCTAAAAAAAAAATGTCTTCCCAAATGTCCGGCTCACAAAGTATAGACACCCAAGTGTCCCAGCTAAAAACAAAAAGATCATCAAATGCCAAATTACGTCCCCAAAGAAAAACAAAATCCCACCTACCCCACAAAAAAGTCTCGTGGTGTGGATCATCCATGCCTCAAATTCCTGCAGCCAAACTCAACCCACAAAGGAAACAGGACGTGTTTAGTACTTTATATGGCCTTCCACAAAAAGACATCAGTGTGAAACACTGGGCCAGATCGTCGCACAGTGCTCAAATCTGTTTACAGGCTTTCCAATATCATCCAAACCTGTGAGAGAAATTCAGACATTACAATTCTTCAATGGGTTCCCACTGATTCAACAAAATCCAGCGACTGAAACGATGGAGATTCCCAAGAGGGGGTGGAGTTGGGGGAGATTAATTCTGGCGCTTCAGCTCCGTTCATGTAGGAGTAATTTTCAAAATCATACCTTAACACTGCGTTTTTTAAACAAAGGATTTTTTTTCCCCATGGGCCCTGTAAGGGTGCAGGAGGAGGAGACTGACACACAGATGGCATATGGTTGCCATAAACCTTTATAATACCAGAAAAGAAGAAAATAAATTAGCTTGCCCTAACTCTAAGAGGGGTTGTACTGCCTCAAATAAAAAACGAAAGGTGTCATCAAAATGTGCAGGGAAATCAATAGTCCATTGTCCTGTGTCAAAAACCCTACTTCTGTCCCTTACACTAAATATTAAACTAAAAAGGTAGTGGATCTTCTTGGTCCAGAAGAATGACTCCCTTCCTCTGGACAGTGGCTCACAGTTCCAACTGTGGTGTGGAATCTTTGCCCAGTGGAATGACTCTCTTCCCCATGTCTAAGTTCTTCTTTCAGGCACAACACAAAGTTCCAATATGTAAAGCTAAACAGCAGTAAAATTCTATCTTCTCCTGGTAACTTGTCAATTGCCAGCACAGTTCCAGATCACCAGAGGGAATGACTCCCTTCCCATGTCCTCTTTCTCCCTTAAGCTTCAAACGCAGAGATCTTAAATTCTCTCCTTTGATTGGGTCCATCTTGGTAGCTCGCTTTTACCAAGTACTATGACGAGGAAGATGACTCGGGGAGTGTGCAGATTTCAGGTTCCAGACCCTGGCTTCTCTTGCTGTTCAATTTGGCCCTCTTGGTTCACTCTCCTGCCAAGTGGGACTACTAGGAGGACACCTTACTTCCTGGTTTCGGCCCCAGAACGTTGGGTCTCTACTTTTTATGTTGTGCACCCTTGGCTCATCTCAGTGAGGGTACCCAAACCTGTTTACCTTCTTCTTATACTCGGCACCTTTGGCTCGTCTTCACGCCAAGTACTGATTTGAGCGAGATGGCTCACTTTTCGTTCTGGGTCACAGACCCCTTCCTGGTGGTCAGTGTCTTTCGTGCCTCACTTGGCTGGAGAACCATTCCTCTGCTTTAGAGCCTTCTTGCCACCTGACCTGTGGCCCTACCTGCCCCCCCCAACCACCCATGTGCCTGCTACTGGGGTTGGGTAGCTCTCTGTCCTTCCTGGGATCGGGCTCCTAAAAGTAGCACCCGCATTCCTTCTTGTCTGTTGCTCGCGTCTGTGGTTCTCTTCTCTGCTTCCAGCTCCCTGTGGCCGCACCACCACATGATTCCTTAAGACGAGTGGGGAGGTTGCCACCTGCATGACCTCCTCGGGACCTCCGGTATGCTTGCCTCGGTCTGCCACTCTGCCTGGTTCTTGTTTCTTGCATGTGATTTGAAACTCGCTGTTTTTCTACGGCCCGAAGGAAAAGACAGCAAGTACTTTTCCAGTTTCCTTTTAATTTCTGAAACTCCACCCTGGCGCAACATACACACCTACAGTGAGAGCTGACAAGTCTCTCCTTACTCCTACTAGGGGCCACCACGTTACAGTACTGGGGTCAGGCAAATCCCTAGGGTTGTTAAGGATCTTCTTCATCCAAGTAATTTCAACTTCACAGATACTACAGAAATATATAGCCCTGGCTTATTCATGGGAGTGTGTGTTACCAGCTGGGTGTAATGACTCAGGGAGTGTGCAGAGTATGGTTGGAAGGTGTACATATGGCTTTCTCCAGAGATGTTCTCCCTTGTCTCCTGAGGGAAGGTCTCCTCCCATGAGATCCTCCTACTGAGTATCACCCCCAGGGGTCTATTGGGTATTGCCTTCACCTCCCTGGCCTCATGGGAAAGGGCTCCCCTTTCGGGAAGAAGAGACGACATCCAAGGATTTTTCACAGCTCTTACTTTCAGTATTCTGACCCCAATCGCCTTAAGCCCTCTGTCCATAACATTACTCATGCATTTGCAGCACGTGTGTTTGTTTTTTTGCTCAATCCCTGTGAAGATATCCTTTTCCAATGTCCAGCAAGCCACCCACACTGAAACAATCCAATACTTGAAACTCACCCCCTTCTTTGTGAGTCAGTCTTAAAGGCGAAGATAGGATAGCAGTAATGTCTTACTAAGTGCTGCCCAGACGTGGACCAGCATTATCAGTGCCACCCATTGCAGCTACCAGTCCATATAAAAATATTCCCTACAATATTGTCTTTTTTTCCCCATCCTTGACCTGTCCCACCTAAAGGTCACTTTGCGCTTCCTGGACACATTCCTTTACTACTATATTGCCAAACTCCACTTTCGGAATGTTTAATTTGGAATTATAAATACTAGCACATAAATCTGAAATGCTCAGTTTTTCTATATTGGCAGATATTTTCGTTGTGTTTACCTGTACACCTTAAAATGAAACATCTTCTTCTTGACAGCGTAGCTAGCGTTGTACATTTACATTTATCTGTAACGCCCATGTCCATTATTCACATTGAGTCCCATACTTGTTTCATTTGGGATGTGATTCTACTGCTTCGTAACCGTTGGAGAACCTTAGGAACCCCCAGTCTTCCCAGGTTACCTTGCCCAAAGACTGTGTTCTTTTTCTGGCTGGTGGTAGTTGTATTTTATGCAGGGATTACACACGCATGGCACAAAGGTTTGGCACCTAACTATCCATTTAATTCTCACTAAGCACCCTCTTTTGGTGTCTCTTGTTTGCTAAAGTTTAGCAACCAGGCAACTGTATTGTCTTGCCCTTGGGTATCTCTGTGGGAATCGGTAGTGACCATGTAGGTCAGTTGCTGACACATTCTCCAGGCAGGAGTGTACAGCAATGATGTACCCCGCGTGGGATGTCTGGGAATCTCTTGGAATCCACATCCCCAAGTACCCCGGGCAAATGTTGTAATGATTTGTGCATGGTGGCCAACAGTGCTTGGTTGACCACTTAACCTTTGGAATGATGCAGTTGTGGCTGATTGGTCGATAATGACACCATATACACTGCATCAGTACATTTCGAAAACTGGGATTCAATACAGAAGAGCAAGGTAGAAGGACTCATTTGAGAACAGGTATTCAAACTCTGCAGCATCATCTCTTGACTATCTGAGCGACAGCAATGCTCTGCCACTTCGCCAACCAGAAGGAACTTGGTCTAGGATTCACCTTTGACACCTGCCCACAGAGCGTCTGTTGATGCTACTGGAAGCGTTGTTCTACATCTTGCTGTTCAAACATGACATTGGTACCCTTCCTCAACCATGGGGACCCCTGTTGTCATGTCCTACTTTGCATTGTCCAGACCTGCTACCTCTGACCCTGGGTATGTTCACTATTGTTCATTTTCCAACCAGAAGCTGCTGAAACACAGTTTCATTGTTGCATCCACATCTGTGGGTTTTGCTTCACTGCTTGAAAGGGTTCTGTTCATTTCCTACTGTCATCTTGGCTCAATTTCTTCAGCTGTAGGGTACTAGGCATCAGACCTTGTCCATTTGATGGCAACCAAGGCATTGAGCCTCATCAGGGGTTGGCCGGAGCGTCAAAAATGCACCTGTAACAGTATTACTACTGAATTCCTGCTCCACCTAATCCTGAGTTTGGGCAGAAAGTAGCAGATTTACCTCCAGATCTGAGCTGCAGGTAAATTTGCCATTTTCCACCTCTTTGTGGCACTATTACCGCCGGCAGTAGTAGCGTTGGTGGTTATAGCACAGTTACTGCCCCATGAAGTCCTTTGAATTGTGCAGAACTGAGTAACGGTAATTCTAGTTGCGTTGGCAGTATCCCAACAGAATTACCACAGGGGTATCGCCAAGGTCGTGATGAGGCCCATTGTAACCTACTACTTCATTAAACCACCACTGCAATATCAGTGTCACTTTTGCTTCCCAATGTTTTCTCCAGATACATCTCTCTCTTCATTGCATTCTGCAGTCTGTCCTCACAGTAATATTGCTTTTTATTATACGTTTGAGGGCTCTGTTGCAGACCCCAGTGCTTCTGGGTAACGACGGCAACTCTTCTTGCTGTTGAATTTAAAAATCACCTCTCCACACTCCGGTCTAGAAACAGTGGGCCTCATTATCACATCGGCGGTAGCCATGCCTGTAATACAGGCACTGCTCCCGCGGGTGTCATTTTTTTCCGGCGCCTGCGAATGGGCAATTACCGGGTCATTATGGCCCTGCCGGACCCGGTAATTGCCCATTTGCAGGTGCTGGAAAAAAAGATGCTCCCCATTCCCATAGGAATGGGGAGGTTGGATGCACCAACACCGTTTATAACAGTGCCGGTGCATCCGACATGCTGTGGTCGCGGGCGCCGCTCTGCACGCCAGGTCCGACCTGCCGGTCAGAAGGGCAACCGCGAGCACAATTCGTAGTTTGCCGGTCCGGGAACACTGTACCGGCAAGCTTACTGGTACCGTAGATCCCAGACCGGCAAACTTATAATAAGGCTCAGTGAGTCAACTCTGGACAGTGGGAATAATCCTTGGAGTCATTTAATCGTCCTCTGGCTGTTCCCTATGCTGCTGCAGTCTCTGGGCCTCCATGTAGAGACCTGGGATTCATTAAAGAAACATTGCAATGGTGCAAGTGAAATATCGCACAATACTAGCACTAGGGAAAAAAATGCTTTAGTACAAAATGTATTAATTGAATACATTTTTGACGAAGGAAATGTTTTTCTTAGAGCTGGCAACCACTAGGGAAAGCAGTACCCTTGACCAATAGATTTGTCCCACAAGGAAAATACCAGGAGTCTCATTGTAGAAACTCTTCACTTGTGCAAGTGACATTTTTGAACATACTAGCCCTATGTCAAACATTGCCTTAGTGCAAAAACAAATCTTTCAATACATGTTTCATCAGGACCATGTTTGTCCTAATATGAAATATTGATCCGATGCAAGCAAACTGCAAAGAAACTAGGAGTCACAATACACTTTGCGACTGTGCAAGTTCAGTATTGTACCCTATTAGAACCAGGCCAAAAAAATTGCCCTGGTGCAAAAACATATTTTTTACATGCCTCTTGTAGCAAGACAATGTTTGCCCTAGTGCAATTTAGGGTAAGGGCAAGGTTTGACGTGCTCCAAAATGCCTTGAAAGACTATATTTTCTGCACTACGGAAACACTGAGGTCCTCGGTTCAGAAATCTTATGCTGGTTCAAGTGCAATATTGCAGTGTGTTAGCACTATGGCAACATTTCCCTAAGGTTAAAACGCTTTCTTTCAATGCAGTTTGCACCAATGTAATGCTTGTTGTAATGCTAAATGTTGCCCCCATGCAAGTCAATGGTGTTTTATGCTATGTTATGATACTGGCTTTTATACTGGGCACAACTGTCATTTGCATGGTGTCCAGGTGATATGGGGGATCTTAAAGATGGAGGGAGACACGTTGGGGCACTTAAGACAAATGGTGCACCAACGGTGCACCAATGCAAGTGCACTTTGGCCCCGTATTTGCACAATGACAATAATTACCTAGTGCAATCATGTTTTGACTAAATTCATTTTGCACCAGGGCCAGAGCAATGGCTACACTACTGTTAATTGGTGGCCACATGCAAGCCTGTGGTTGAGGTACTTGGAGGAGCCACATTACACAAACTTTACACCCATTTCTTTCAAGAATTTTCGCACAAGGGCAACGTTTCCCCTAGTGCTAATTATTGTTAGGACAGACATTGCTTTAAGAGAATATATTTTTTGTACTAGGGCAATAGCACGAGTCTCATTACAAAAAAATTATGTGCCACTGCGTTAGCACAATGTAAGAATTGCCCCAGTAAATAATGCATTATTTGTATGCATCTTGCACGATCACAATGGTTTCCCTAGTGCTAAACATCACACAAACCTTGCACTGGTGTAAGAGCAAACTAACAATCTATTAGTAAACAGACAGTCTACTAGCAACCATTTACCTAGTGCAAACACATATTAATTAAATGCATTTTGCATTAAATCAATATTTACCATAGTGCTAAATGTGGATCCAATGCAAGAATATAGACAAAGGCAACAGTGGCCCCAATGCAGAAATGCTGTGCTGGTGGAAGTGCAATTTTGCACAGTATTAGCTAGGTCAAAAATGACCCTGTTGAATACTTGTTGAATACATATAGAGGCCTGTATTACAGAAATGTTTCACCAGTGCAAGAGAAATTAGCAGTAGGCCAAAAATGTGTCCTTGTCCTTTTATGGCGAAGAAAATATGCATCAAAATGTGGGCCTCATTACGCCGGTGTTGAAATAATGTATTGGTATTTCTGTATACCGGCACGTCTATGCACTAGCCGGTAAGTGGGCTTGATTTACCTCCAGTCAAGAGCTGGAGGTAAGGCAGGCATCCCGCTGGCAAAAAATTCCAGATGTCCCCTCGGTGTATACCAGACTTGTAATGAGGCCCATTTAATACTTTGTAGGCAAAGAGGATACGTTTTACCTTATCCTAACTGCACTTGCACCGATGCAAAGTTTCTGCAATATGGCCAGTAGCTTTTCAATGCATTGAACTCTGGCATAATGTTTGCTCTAGTGCTAAATGATAGCTAAATACACGTTTAAGGGATAGACTTCAGGGGCCGCATTACTGAAACTTTTCAGTAGTTCAAGTGAATTTATAAGCACTATTGCAAAAATTGCCCTAGTGCAAAGACACATTCTTTCAATGCACTTTGCACCATTCGAATGATTGTCGTGGTGCTAATTAGTGCTAGGGAAAACTTTGTACTTTTGTGAAATACATTTATATAATGTTTGTTTGCACTAGGGAAACACCAGAACCTTGTTACAGAAATGGTGGTGTCTATGCCAGTTCCATTTCGAACCTTATTAACACTGCCCCAAAAATACTGACAGAGTAAAAACAAAAAAAATATCAAGGCTTTTGTAACAGGCCAACTTTGTCCTACTGCGAAATGTTGCCTCAATGCGAGTTTACACATGCAAATGCACTTTTACCTTGTGTTAGCACTCAGGCACTCATTCTCGCAACGGAAAATGCGTATCCAAGGAATTTCATGCAAGGCCTTGGTTTTCCATAGCGCAACATGTTGGCCCATTGAATCGCTATGAGAAAAGACGCCAGGGACCACATTATGGAAAAATGACACTTTGCAAATGTAATGTTGCACCATATTAGTACTAGGGCCACGATTCTCCTAGTGCACTACACAGTTTCTTTCAACGCATTTTACAACTGTAAATAATTACTCTAGTGTTAAATGTTGGCTCAATGAATGTCTATGGGCTATGGGGCGTCCGTCACATTACAGAAACTTTGAACAGTGCAATTGTGCATCATATTAACACTTGAGCAAAAGCTGTCCAAGTGCAGAAAAGCATTCTTTAAAATCATTTTCCACCAGGGCAATGCTTTATTTTCCCAGGTACACACTTGCATTGAAAGAATACGATTGTTTCCACTGAGGCAATTGTCCAAAAACATGTTTGAAAGCATGTTTTTCCCATGGCAATGTTTTCCATGCAAACCTCGCCCTGGAACAAAAATATGGTCAAGTAATGCATTCTTCCACTATTCCCACTTGTGTCCTAGTACACATCGAATGCACAATTGCTTTTGCACTGGTGCAGTTTCTGTACCGCCAGGTCTGGCATCTTCACCCATAGAGTTGCTTTAGCTCTTTGACTTGTCTTGTGGACCACTCCACCAATCAGTACCTACCTTGATTCTCATGACTCTGTGTTATCACGTTTTCGGAATATTTTTCTCTGTCTGAAATGTTGCTTACCAGTAATGTTACAGCCATTCTCGTGCATATATGTTCTATAAATAATATATTGTCACCTGGAAATCCAGGGGCAACAAACAGCTGCTCAAGGATGAATCTGACAGTGCAAAGTTAAATGAATTTGACTTTATCTTGCTACTTGCAACATATACATGGATGGTTATAACATTATAGATTTACCAGCAAATCAGGGTCCTCGTGGAAGACCTAGTGGTGGCTTAGCATTAGCATATCGAATAGAAGAAAGCATTGTGCTCGAACAGAGCTTAATAGTTATGGATTGCTCTATTGTAGCGAGTTTTGTATTGCTTTCGAATGCTTCTACCAAACATATTCTGTTATGTAACATTTATTGGAATGCCAGTAATAAGAACAACAAACTGCTTGTGAACCTACTTGTATCCCTTAATGACATCTTTGACAAATGGCTAGATAACCACTTAACAGGCTCCATCATTCTAGCCAGTGACCTGAATGCAGCATGCAACCAATCAAAAGAAGATATGTTGCGGGGTAATATGTTATTGCACACTAGTTCAGACAAAATGAATAGAGGTAGATTATGGTTAGAATTTTGCAAAAGTAGGAATATGATGCCACTCTTTAACTCGAAATCCACTTGGACCGCTAGAGGCAAGAGCGCAATTCTAGACTACATATTCATGACTACACAAGATTCCTGGAAATGTAAAAATCTGGAAGTACACTTATCTGTTAATAGTGACCATGTAATGCTAGGCCTCACCCTGCCATGGGTAAAAAGTCAAGTGGCAGCACTACATTTTCCAATCCAGAGAGAAGTAAGTAATTATGGTAAATCTGTGAAGTGGTCCAGATATAAATTGCGGAAATTTAACAGCATTCTATCCCAAGACTATGAACTTTCCTCATATGATATAAAATGTGCAACATACTCAGTAAATATGTTTCCTGAATACATAGAAAATACTCTAGAACGCAGTAAAGCTTTCAACGACGCCGGGTCAGGAGATAGTAAAATTCACAACCACTCATTTAGCCAGGCTGTAAAAATAAAGAAAGCAGAGATGAGGAAATCAATTCGAAAGGTAAAGAAGGACTATGTAGATGTCTTGGAGTCCATATCCAAGATTAAGCTAATTAAACAGAAACATAAAAATTGGCTAAAAAATATCAAGGCTCAGATCGTTCCAAATGATGGAGAAGCAATGTTTAAAGGAATGAGCGCTGCAAATCCCCAAAAGTATTGGTCTATAATAAATAGCTCACAAACAGCGCAGCATTGAGCTCAGGCAAATCCAATCAATTCTCAATCTTGGAGTGAGCACTTCAGTACTCTATATAAAAAGTCATCCGAATATTGGTTAACTTTAAACAATGATGCAGACAGATGGCCCTTAAACATCACGGAATCAAACATCCTAAAATACATCAAAAAATCGAAATCAACCTCCACACCGGGACCTAATCACCTATCATTCCAAATGCTGAAAAGCCACTCTTGTATATGGTCAAAACTTCTCCATACTTTGTTTAGTGACATTTGTAAGAAGAAAAAAAATCCCTCAATCATGGAAAATGTCATACGTGATCTTGATATTCAAAAAAGGGGACAGGATGAGCACAAAAAACTATAGACCTATTACTCTCCTAAATGTTGAGTCTAAGATCTTTGCGGCTATAGTCTTAGAGAAACTGATTTCTTGGATGGACGATAAAGCGATCTTGGACTTTAGACAGATAGGCTTTAGGAAATATATAGGCACCGATGCAGCGGGGCTCCTGCTACATCAGTTAATAAGAATGGTGAAACAAAAAATGGTTGATCAGATATACATTGCTTCAATGGATCTGACCTCGGCATTCGACTTAGTTGACCGTCCCACATTGTGGAAAACTTTAGTGTCCTTGGGGATTGATAGTGGCTTACTGAATGTTATTATACATCTATACTCAGATACTGTTATACGAGTGACATTAAACAACAAAGGACTCTTATCTAATGAAATCAAGACGGCCAACGGCCTAAAACAAGGCTGCAGATAGCAGCTACGCTTTTCAATCTATATGTTGCGGAAGCCGGTAAAATGTTAAACACTAGTGGCCTGGTTGGCTTAAAGTTTGGAGGGCATACCATTAGATGGATAACCTATGCTGATGACTTTCTTTTACTGGATGGTTCAAAAATAGGCCTCCAAAGATTGATCAACGATTTTGAAGCATTCATTGTTGAGAGAAAATTAAAAATCAATCCATCAAAAACAATTATCTTTCAAGGCGGAAGCAAAAAGGTGACTCCTGCCTTTTCATTTTGGAATTGTGGTGGTGTACAGATCAAGAGTCAACCGGTACTTAGATTTTTGGGCTACACATTATATAGCTCTAACCCTAATGTGTTTCTGAAAAACAACTTGTTAATGAAAGCAAAAAAAACAACGAATCAAATCATGTCCATAGAGAGAAGATTTGGCAAATTTACTCTAAGTCCCTGTATCCAATTTTACAAGATTATTCCAAACCTAACTTACGGTATGGAATTTCTACCTGAGTCACTGGTGCCTTTCTTGAAAACTCTAGAAGCTTCCATCTGGCGCAAAATACTATTCTTTATACCGAAATGTACTCCCATGGAATCAATTAGATACGAGCTAGGTCTATCCTTGATCTCCTGCTCAATGCATCTAAAAAAACTAGCACTGTTTAGAAAATGCTTGAAAGCTGATAGAGATTCACTGTATTATCACCTGAAAACAGTAGAATAGGGAAATTTTATGGAAGATCTAACAGCAGCTTGTGAAAAAATACTGATGAAAGTGAGTCTAACAGTGGAAACTATGTTAAGTAACTACGAGAAAGTCAAAGAAACAGTAAAAGCGTATGATTGGTTAGAAAACAATGTTATTCTGCTGAACTCAAGTTTATATTGTCAAATAGTATCATTTTGGAAATGGTTCCCAATGCCTGAAAAATATATTGCAAAATATCCATCGAGGAAATTTAGAAACAGAAAGATAAGATTCAGATTCAATGTCTTAAGTACTAATGAAATTTTAACAATCCGTAGCCTAAATATACAGAAAGTTGGCTGTAGATTTTGTAAGGTAACAGAAGAACAAGAAACCTTGCTGCATTTATTATTGGTGTGTCCTAAATTAGCCCAAGAAAGAATGGATTGTTTTTCAAAATTTGTACTAGATACAGCCAATGTTGACCGTGACAAATTGTGGAAGGAAATGCTACATGGAAACACAACTGCCTTAATAATGAAAATTCACACATTTTTATACGATATATGAGCCTTGGAATGAAGGACAAGGGTTGATTTAAGTCATACCAGTGTTCTTTTTTTTTCATTTCTGGCTTAATACTAATATGCAAGTCTATGAAGGTACTTCTGATAGATGACCTCATCTGAAAATGTAGAGAATTATGGAGAAGAATTTTATAGTAGATTGTTTTAAACGTCAGTTGTATTCATACGCTATAATATCTACTTGGGTCTAAAAACTAAGAAAATTATGAACTCATGTGCTATGTCTATTAGGAATGTTACTTGTTTTATTCTTTTATTCAATGTATTTTGATGAATTGTGGAGAACTTTGATAAATTTCGCAATTGTTGGTTGATTTTGTAAAAATTGTAAAGGTTTAAACAAACCAAAACAATAAAGATAATAATAATAATAATAATAATAATAATAATAATAATAATAATAATAATAATAATAATAATAATATATTGTTAGAACTACATTGTGGTCTCCCTCCCTTGTTGTTTGTCTTGGGAGTAATATAAGTATCATTTTGAGCATCCGTCTTCTCCCAACAAACTTTTATCGACTCCTCTCTCATTCTAACTCCTGCACAATCAAGATATCTCAGAGAGAGTTGTGTGTAAGAAGGTGGATATATCTGTGTCCTAGAAATAGAACTTAATGAAAGTCGCCTTTCCTTGTAACGCTCTCTACATCTAATCCTCTATAAAAACAGCTTGAAAACTCCAACAACCATATAGTATGGTTTGCTGCTATGGACAGCCCCCACCCCCAAAATGGGAGCATAGCATCCTTGGTCACAACTTGACAGTCAGGACAAATCAGAGGATAAAGCATTTAAGACAAGTAGATGGATATATATGGGCCCTAGAAATAGAAATTAATTAAAGTCTTCCTTCTTTTTGTCCCTTTTTACATTTAATCCTCTTTGAAAACGGCTTGAAAACCTGCACAGATTCCAACAGCCATCTGGTATGCTTTCGGGTTATAGACAGATGGACCCCCATGAAGGGGAGCTTAGCACCCTTGGTCACCACCCAAAACCTTGCCTTCCTCTCCTGGCCATTCCTGCTTTTTGCCAGTTTGAGTCCATTGTTGTGAGCCATCTCTGTGGAGTTGATTACCAAACTCATCTGTGTGACTAAGAAAGGATGGACTGTGCTGTGTGTTAGAGGTGGGCACAGAGCCTCACATTTCAAAGATGAAGGGTGATCGGAAAACGGTCTGGCTTTGGTTTGTATTTTATGGATCGAAAAGATAGGCGCTGCAACCTTATGTGCGATCAGTACCTCTAGTGTGTGGCTAATAATGTGAGTAGGGCCGGTTACTTCTTCTTAGAATCCCTGAAGGGTCATATTGTCTACTGAATCAGTGGATGATTTGTAGTCTGATCATTCCATCCACAGATTGAAATCTCCCAAAATCAAGGGTTTTTATGCCAGGGTTTGAATTGAGGGTAACTTCCTGGTGGGTGTGCATGGTGTACCAACACTATAATACGGAAGATGTTTACGTTAATTATGTGTCATAAGATATATCTAAATTGCATTTCTTTATACTTATCAGTTCCTAGGGCACTGGTTCTTTCTCTGCTGCGCTATCCTCCTGCACTGTGCTTTCACATTAATGTCTTTACAACAATCCTGGGGTTTGTATCTGTGTTGTTAACGTATGTGTCCCTTATCTCTGAAATGTTCTCTTACATTGCCAATCCTTCAGTTTCCCTCTTTAATCGCTCTCCGCATATTGCCTCTTCGCTCTTATCATGCCACTCTGCAGTTACCTCCATGTGGAAATCCAGCAACCCATCACGTTGGCATCTTGCCAATGTGCCGTGTCCTCTGCCCACCTGGTTTACTTGTGCCCCTTTTTTCTCATAGTCCTTGTGTCAGGGTGTTCTTAACTCTTTGTTTTATCTCCACATGACTTCTCACAATTAGTAATGTTTTAACCCAATCTACACAGAGGAGACTGACGCATCCCCTTTTCTGCCACACATCAAATACCCCTTATAAAATACAGTTTTGTTCCACCTCTTAATGTTCGAATCAGGGCATCCTAGCAGTATGTTATCAGAATGTGGTCCTATCTTGGATTCTTGCTGTCCTCAACACTACTGCCCTTTCCTGTCAGTTGGCTTCTAGCAACAAGCACACTTGCGCCTCAACTGGACAAGGCTTAGTATGCCAGGCTGCCATCCTTCCATGACTTGCCTCTTATCTATGCATCATCTTGTATGAGACTGAGTTCACTAAAGACCCAGACTTGTCTTGCAAGGGATTCATCACCCTTCCCTCCACTTCCATAGGTTCTGCCCAGGTCCTCTGCAACCACATAACCTGTCAAACAAGCCTCATTAATTGCTCTGTCCTTCACACAAAGACAGCACCCTGCCTGACCCTCTCCATGAACCCCCCCAACCATGTACAGCTATTCTGGGCCACTTCCATTAGGAGTCTTCCGACAGTGTGGTGCCACGGGCTTCTCTTTGCAAACTTCAGACATTTGAGGTAGAAATGCCATGCCCTTTTCACACAACGAATTCTGATGTGGTGCTCTAGCTCTCTTCCATGTTTGCAGCCCCAATCAAGGAACCCTCAGCTTCTCTATTCCATTATTCATATTGGTAGTTCATGCATCAGCCGTCCCTTCCTGTACAGTCTGACATCACCAGCCATTCCGGATCTATTGCCTCAATCTGGACAAGCTTGATTTGAGTTCATTTGTGGGTTTTTTGTATAACGCACTGGCGACCCTTAGGTATCAAAACGCCAAGTCTACTTTTTATGAGAAACAAAAGGACAAATTACAAGAGGGTGGTCTTAAATTCTCTTTCGAAAAAAGGTCAAATCGCAGATATGACTGACATCATAGGGAAAATCATTTCATAATTTAGGTACAAAGACACTGAAGACATTCCTAGTCCCCTAACCCGGTTGAATCGGGGAATGGCAAGAGCCATGCAAGCCTTGGTTCAAAAAAAAGTTATACCATAAAAATGCCAGTCAACCAAAGCATTCCAGTACATAGATTCATTTCTCTACATAGCTCTATGTAATCTTGCTGTTCAGTAAGTAACCCCGGCACCAGTGCTTTGAAGTATTTGGAGCGGATGAACTGTTGTTTTTTTAGCTCCCTGAAAAATAGATTTGCAGTAATCTAATTTCACACCAATAAATGGCACAAGCAAAAGCAGCAAAATATGTGGCAATAGCAATGGTTGTAACTGTCTCAGGAGAATCAGGTAATAATTAGATGTGCTGAAGTTGCTATTTGTTTGTGCCTGGCATTACAGAGAGGAATAAAAAAGAACACCGTTTACTAGATATGTAATTAGAGTGACTTAACAGTTCCAAGAGCTGTTCCTGTGCAAGGCTTGAAATTCAGTTTCATCCTGGTTTAGGCACAGCCAGTATTCGGGCATCCAATCTTTCACCACACTGAAACTTTTTAAATTTTGAAAATATTCACGCCCCAGTCATTCCCCAAAGGGAAAATGATTTCTGTGTTTTTCGCATAGTTTTGAAATGCAACATTATTTTCAGTGTGTAGGTCATGTAATGGTTTTTATCAGGAGTGTTGCTAGGTTTGGAGAAGATCCGGGGCTACCCTAATGTCGGGACTGTCGGGACTCAGGGCTAGTTAACCTTTTTAGTTGTAGCCCCTGAGCTTCTATCCGAGGCTACAACAAAAAGACCCGGGCTATAGCCCCCTAAGCCCCCCCCAGCAATGCCTATTGGTCTTATGTTTCTATTAATCAAGAGTGGCAATAGACATGATCCCTCATGTACCCCAAAGGAGACTGACTCTGATTTAGATTCAAATTGCGCAATCAGCACTCTTGCTGTTCTGTTTTTAAGGTATACCGTCCTTTGATCGCGGGACTTTTCATCGCAGGGTTTTTTACCGCAAATTTATTTTTGAAAAAAAACTAATTTTTTTTGGGGGGGGTTAAAAAATTAAAATAATTTGTGTAAGGGAATAAAAAAATAAATAAAGTGAATGGGGGGTTTGGGGGGGGTAACCCCCCACAAAAAAAAAAATCAAAGTTTTTTTTTTAGAAAAAAAATTTGCGGTAAAAAACCCTGTGATGCAAAGTCCCGCGATTAAATAACGTAGAACCGTTTTTAAGAACCGAAATAACCATTTAGCGATGATCTCCGATACTCCTACATCCTCCCTTAAGCGACTAATAATATGGTGTAGCCGAGGGTGCTGAATGCATCTGACACTCATTAAGGACTTTCAAAACATTGTCCTAAATATCTACTAGAGCTGATTCAGTTCCCCTATGTGGGCGTCAGTCTGATTGCAGGTCCTCCATAAGGATCTACTCCTCCACAAAGACCTGTAACTCTAAGGCCACAGCCTTATCCAGTATGTTTGTCAGAAAGAGGGCGTTGTAATACATCTGTAAGTGTTACACACACTAGGCTCCAAAGATGGTTTGTTCATTAAGAGGTTTACCTACGCTTGTTTAAGAATTTCTGGGACCTTGGTTTTGATGTGATGAATTTAGCTACTGTCTGGGATAAGGCAGCCACACATTATCTTACTACCGAGGAAAGGCATGGGTTCCCTGGGCATTTGATGGGCTTCAGTTTACTAATAACTAAACACTTGAAGGCATTTCAGCTTCCCCTGTCTTTTGTCTGATGTCCAGTTTGGGGTTTTAACCTGGCTTCCTGTGCCTTTTTATTTTCCTTCTAATCTACTTCAGACCGTCTCCCCGAAACCTTCGGAGTAGCAACTTCGTACGACCAAGTTTGAGAGACAGGCCCTTGCACCTTAAAGTAGATCTTCTCTGACCCTGCACTTTCTGTACTGTTTTGCAAACCTCTGATATGTGTCCCTGTTTGTGATGCTGGAAATGCATCGGAGGGACAGGGCCTCCGTATCCTTGTCCTTTACTGTTCTTATCGTGTGTTCTGTCATGTTTAAGTTCATGTGGGACTCCTGGTGGTGCAGCTCTCTCCTTTGGTTTGGTGTACAGACCCATGGGATACCCTTATGGCACCCATGGGTGGGGGTACAACCCTGTGCCCCTAGTGCATGCTTTTGGGCACCTGTGTGTGGGCCACAGAGCAGGGTATGGGCTGGTGGCAGCTCGATGCTGAATTTGACAGGTGCTCCGAGTATCCTCCATTTTGGGATACCCAGGCCCTGGCATTGGAATCAGTTGATTCTTGATAGGAAACAAGGTGGCCCCTGTGTCTTTTGCTTTCTATTGCCTGTTACCTTGTTTTCCCAAAGTCCTGGGAAGCCCTGACTCTGTCCCTTCCCCCTGAATGGCTGTTGGGTGGAAGTTCCATATATGGTAGTGTGGGGAAGTGATGACCAGACTGGCTGGAGCCTTCTCAACGACCGTATGTTGTGGGTACCCCTGTGGGTAGGACCTGGGTGAATGGAGTGTGTAATGAGTACGCATTCTATGTTGTGGGTGTCTAATATCTGGTGTTTGACACAATGACTGAGACAGCCCTGCCTGAAACTGGTATGAATTCAGTGTGGAGAGTTGAATGGCTGGGTACTTGTCCCAATACACATAACTTGTTGTGAGAGTCTGGAGAGGAGTGAATGGCCTGAATGCACTATGCACCTGATTGGATGCCTGCCTGCATGAATGCCCTTCTGACCGATTTGTTGCCTGAGTGTGACCCAGCAGAATGAATGGGAGATCAACTAGTATATCTGGGGGCCTCTCACTGCTAGAATTCGTGTTCAGAAGCTGAAGTCCACTACGACGAGTAACTGGAGTAACTGAAGCTTGACCTTGAAGCCCTGCTGGAGGAGAAGAATTGATGTTGCTCTCCTTCACAATCTGAAAGCTGCTGTGTCTCCAAGGACTGACAAGAGAGGAACTGGTAAGGGGCCCTTTTCCCGAGCTACGAGGGACCATCGTGCACAAGCAGATCTTTGCCAAAGCTCCCTGGTAGACAGACCTTCGACAGGCTGCCGACCCGAGACAGGGACCACCGCAGAATCACAAAGAGAAGCACCCGGACTGTTGTCCGCCACTGTAGATGACCGACGTCACTGACTGGAGCCGCCGTGCTCCCGTTTTGCCTAAGAACTTCATTTGATCCAAGGACGCTACCGTCCGCATCATCGCTGCTGTATCCTGCTGGAGAAGGCCTGACCGTCGACTCGCGGTGGGTTTCCCGCCACCCAAACACCACAGAGATGCTGACGACTCGACGCCCTTGCTGGGCAACAGTTCTTCAAACTCTTTGCGGTCCAGAACTATCAACACTGAGGTGCCCCGCTCATCTCTTACTTGCAGGACGTTTACGCTTCCCTGTCAACGAGCACCGCTAGGAACGGAGCTGCCACTTCACTGTCGTAGCTCACCCTGTTCTCTGCTGGACGTTCGATGACCCGTGACTCCAGCCTTAAAGGGAGGGCACTCAAGAAGGGCTGTCGATTCCCCACCGAGGAACGCTACAACACCAGGTACTTTGGGGTTGCAGAACTATTGGGAAGTCTATTGTGAACAATTTATGGACTGGGCGTGTATCTTTATTCTACAGGTTTCCCAGGAGGGGGGATCTCCACACAGAGCTGTGTTTAATGGTAGCGACCAGTATTCTGCCAATTGTTCAACCGTCTTGCTTTCCTTCTTCTCTCTACTGCTGGTTTCCTCTTTATTGATCTGTGTGACATGTTGACAGTATAGTTAATGCACTTTAATGAGATCTGATAATATTTGTGGTACCACTGCAGAACTGTATATATTTACCATTGTTGATTTTCTGAGCACAATTGAGTTATTGTGATAGTGTACATAACCTTGAATATTAATTATTTAAAGACTGTGTTTTAACCAATACAGTGTGCGGACATTCCTTTGAGGGTTCTTGGGGACTACACTGTACTTAGGAACCAGCCTGCATCCCTTCCTGAGAAGCTAGGCCTTGATTGCTCGACCACGTACCAATAATAGAGAATCTTGGCTGGGGTCCTGTGTGCCTCTCCTCTACCATATAGAGAGCCGAAGTACAGAACCCCCCTCCGGTCCTTTACAGACATGACCCAGTAATTGCCCATTCGATGGACCCGGTAAAATGTCCTTACCTGCGGCAGCCATGCCATAAATAAGGGCGCTGCTACCACCAGGGCCCTAATGAGGGCCAGTATGTACTAACACTACATGAAAACGATAGTTTACCAATGTCCTCAGATATGTAAACCATTGCATAACCTCAACTTTGCAACAGTTTACAATGGTGGTTTAAACACTTTGGAAACATAATGTTTATTTGGAGTTTACATAACATTTGAATCTGTGTACACTAAGTTTACAAATGTTTTCCAGGAATGTGAACTACTTGCAAAACCTTGCATTTACAATTGTTTGTTTGTTTGTAAACCATACCCAACGTATGGTTTGCAAGATTTACACATGGTTTGCTGACCCTTTAAACAAGATTTATAGCAAGATTTATAGCAGTTTACAACAATTTTGGAGACCATTTGTTTTAATGGTTCACAAACATGTGTGAACTTTTGAAACCATACTTGTGGTTAGGTTTACAAACAAGCAAACATTTGTAAATACAAGGTATTGCAAGTAGTTTACATGTATGTAAAATGTTTCAAAACATTGACTACACTCATTAAAATGTGTAAACACAAATAAACATTACATTTGTGAAAAGTTTAAATGAGCTTTGCTTTTTGCTCCAAGAAGTAGCTTTGTAAGAAGCAAGTTGGTCAGGCTTTCCATTTACCAGCCACATAGTGATTTGCCTACTTGGGCTATTTTGTCCTATTTAGTGTATAAATTGGCTATTTTTGGACTACTTTGTGTGGCAATCTTTGTGCCCTTTAAATAGTGTCTTATAAATGTGTGTACGGTGAGAATCCTGAGGAAATCTTCACACCTACTCCCCTTGCATCCTCTTCTCAGGTGGCCAGGGAAAGGCCATTGCTTTTGGATTCTGACCCTGGGGGTGGAGATGCGAGGGTCCATGGGGAGTGGAGTCAGAATGTCTTTATGCGAGGCATGGTATCCCACTTTCCCTTGTAATAATAAACACTCCCCCTACCTTCATAGGTTGTTGCCATTCATTTCCTCTTGTTTCCACTCAGTCACACCACTCTAGTACTGAGACGAGGAAGAGGCAACTAGGAGTTATATACAGTAACACTCAGTTACACCACTCTGGTACTGAGATGAGGAAGAAGCCTGGAAATGATTGTGAGGGTCAGGCATGTCCAAAGAAGCTAAGTAATTGTTGTCAAGCAATTGAACTCAAGGGCTCGCACCCGCAACCTGTTAACAGGTCACAGGTGCAGGAAATGTGGAGCCACCAGCAAGGAAGGGGAAACCAGCAGGAGAGAAGCCAGGCTGGAAGCGATGGGCATGAGAGGAGAGAATTCCTGCTTAGAAGGGAGAGTACTGGAAGTTAGGATGCCGTTTACCACTGAGGAGAGACCGCGATACTGGGGCCTGAGCGGGCCATGATAGGGTGAAGGGTGCAAGAGTCTTCTCTGCCTTGTTCCCACAGTTGGAGCTGTGAGGCACGGAAGACTCCGAAGTGCTGCATGCCACCGGTATCATCGGTGAGTGAGCGGAGCTACCTGCAACCCACATCGAGATTCGCAGAAGGCATAGGCTACTCGCAGAGCTACAGACAAGTGTGTGCAGAGCCAAAACCCCCAAGCAGAACGGAGAAAGAGTATGCCCAGAGGAGCCACAAGAACACGTGAGTGAATTGCAGGGGACACTCGTTGATGGTGAACCCAAAGTGAGGGGTGTTTTAACACCATGAGCAAATGGTGAACTATACGTAAAGGAACTTGAATATAAAGCAAGCATTGTTGAATACCAAACTAAAGGAAAGCTTTTATAAGCCTACGAATGAAGTTAAAGCATGTGTGAAACACACATAATGAACACTTAAAGACAAAGAATGAATCACTCATGAAGATTGTGAAAGCAAGGTGGTGGAAGAGAGTGAGCACCACGGAGTGAGTTGTGTGGAAGAACACACTGTTACAAAGTCAAGAGACTGTCAAGGAGAAGCTAAAGTGAATGAAAACCAGAACACTGGTGCAGTGAAAGAGAAACCTGTGTGGGTGGTAAAGCCTACAGTTATCGGTTGCGTGACCTGTAATGTGTGGACCGTGTGATCTGACAACTGCGCCAAGACCAAGGATACCATGTCTGGAAAAGCCAGGGAAAGTAAAGAAAAACCATCTCCACTTGTGAATTAGATTGCTGAAGTGAATTTGAAAGATAGCTATCTGTATAAAACATTGAAGAGCCTGAAGGAGTGTAAAGTCTAACTGGTACTTGTTTTGAGACTTAAGAGACTTGAACGGATTGTGAGTTGGCAAGCTAGAAGAGCTGACGTCTAGGAGAAGGGAACCCGGAGGCCCTTTTATGAACTTTGTTGTTGCCTTAAGGAAGGGAACCCAGAGGCTTTTTGGAACTGCTTTGAACTTGAGGAAGGGGAGCTGAAAAGTAAGCCAAGAGCTGGAAGAAGCTCAGAACTTTATTTAGAACACTATGGCCCTCATTACAACTCAGGCGTTAAGGGTTAACGCCACCGTTAACCCTTAACGCCTGATTCCCACCTTAACGCCTGCTTTTTGCAGGCGTTAAGTTCCATGGTGCTAAGGCACCTTGGTGCTAATTACGGCACCGTAATTTACGGTGCCGTAATTAGCCCCTTCCCCACTCCCATTATGCCCTATGGGGCAAAAATGGGAATGGGGAAGGGAAAATGGGAAATGGGGATTTACCGCCCCACTCACCTTGTAATGGGGCGGTAAATCCGCCATCCACCATGGTGTAAACGTAGTTTACACCATGGTGGTAAAGTTGGTGCACTTAGCTCCAAGGTTGTAATGAGGCCCACTGACTCAGACTATCCTTAGTTTCTTTAGGTAGGGAAATCCCACCTAAGCATAGGGCAAGTTCGGCCTTACACCATCCTGACATTTAAGAAAATAAAGCTGTTTTGTTTGAACCTTGAATCTGTTATCTGTGTCTTGCTTCAGGATGCGTTCACAGTACAATGAATTAAAATAAGGCACTTTAAAGAAATGCTGCAGAAATATGTTTCTGGCAGTGACAAATGATTCACTAGTACATTTGCTACGAAGTATATTTTCATTGTTAGCATGTGCATATTATGTAAACATATATAGGGCTTTTCATAAATGCTTTAAAGATACACTACCAATATCACTATTCCCCATTTGACTCTTATGTCTGGAGTAGCCAAATTAAATGCTGAATGATGGTAGCTGCATGGTAGCGATTACTTAAACGAATCATAAAGTGAAGTCAACATCCTTCACCTTTTTTTGTGCATATAAGTTCTTGTGTTCCCTTTCCACTGTTGGACAATGAATTCACAGGGCCGTAGACGTCAGATGCCCTGCGGGTTCTAAAGTAATGTTGTCATCCAGAGATGAATGGTGGAATGTGGGTAGGGTGGGCGGGCTATCTGGCCCTGGGCCCTTCTCCAGCTTTCTCACCATTATTATGATGTGAGGCTGGTGCCAGCCAGCATGATTGTAGCACAAGAGACCAAGACAAGGTAGGGGCCAATCTTCTGACAGGGGAGGAGCTTTTAAAGTTTGCCTTGGTTACCGCTGCTTCTCCGAAGAGGGTTTAGCACATGTGGGTTAAGTCTAAGAGAAAATGATGGGAACAGTGTTCCCCTGGTCGCACTTAGTTTTTGTCATTGGTCTGAAGTGTATCCATGCACTTCAGATGGTCAGCGCCCCTGAGGGGGCATAGGAGAGCACACGCAGTCTTCTGCTATAGGATGGATGCCCATAGAGCTTGCTAAAGAAAATGAAAGTACAAAGCAACACGTAATATATGCCTCATAAGCAACAACGGCATCAAGCAACTTTCAAATGCAAAACTTCCCAGCAATAAAAGTTGCATCACACAGTGTCCTCCGTTGTACCAGAAGCACCCCTCTATGAACATTGCATAACAAATGCACAAATCATATGCACAGTGGGTGTTCCCAGGCACGCACCAGACGTCTCTTTTAGGTAGAAACACTGAGGCATTATAATCACATATCCGAGCTCACCTCCTGGAGCACTTGCCTAAGAAGGGTCCATCAGAAAGTTTAGGGGTGAAAACATTCCCCATCAGTAGCCTCTGTGACTGTTGGCCTGGCCCTTTACACACAGCAGTAGCAGCCATCTTCCCTTGTTAGCCACTCTCTTGATTCCTGATGTTCACAGCTCGGAAGCCAGCTGCGCTTACTTCCTCTCTTCTGCTGCTTCGCTGCACTGGAGGCTCCCAGTTAAAGCCTATTCATATCACAATAAGGGGAGAAGTTCAGCTGGGAAGAGTGAGAGGCAGACAGCAAGACCAGTCTGTGTCTAGTGCAGCCATGCAATGGAATGCTGGTGCTGCATTCTCTCCTGATGGAACCTTTATAATCACTGTCGAAATTACCCCTGCCACACCAGATCCTTTCATTACCCTAATGATAAACATGGGTGCCTTACCATTGGGATAATTGGGCTCCAGCACCCCATACAATTCTGAGCCGGATCTGAAGGGATCTACTGACAGGACAAAATGCAGATGATGAACGAAGTCTGGGTCTTCACAATTGTTGGTTTTGGTGAATTTACTCTACTCTGCTCTATAAACCCTTACCCAGTATTTCTCCACTCTCTACCCCCACCCACCCTACCTCCACTCTCTACCTACACCCACCCACCCTACCTCCACTCTACCAAAACCCACCCACCCTACCTCCACTCTCTACCCCCACACACCCACCCTACCTCCACTCTCTACGCCCACCCACCCACCCTACCTCCACTCTCTACGCCCACCCACCCACCCTACCTCCACTCTCTACGCCCACCCACCCACCCTACCTCCACCCTCTACGCCCCCCCACCCACCCTACCTCCACTCTCTACGCCCCCCCACCCACCCTACCTCCACTCTCTACGCCCCCCCACCCACCCTACCTCCACTCTCTACGCCCACCCACCCACCCTACCTCCACTCTCTACGCCCACCCACCCACCCTACTTCCACTCTCTACGCCCACCCACCCACCCTACCTCCACTCTCTACGCAAACCCACCCACCCTACCTCCACTCTCTACACCCACCCACCCACCCTACATCCACTCTCTACAACCACCCACCCACCCTACCTCCACTCTCTACCCCCACCCACCCACCCTACCTCTACTCTCTACCCCCACCCACCCTACCTCCACTCTCTACCCCACCCACCCACCCTACCTCCACTCTCTACCCCACCCACCCACCCTACCTCCACTCTCTACCCCCACCCAGCCACCCTACCTCCACTCTCTACCCCCACCCACCCAACCTACCTCCACTCTCTACCCCCACCCACCCTACCTCCACTCTCTACCCCCACCCACCCCACCCTACCTCCACTCTCTACCCCCACCCACCCACCCTACCTCCACTCTCTACCCCCACCCATCCACCCTACCTACACTCTCTACCCCACCTACCCATCCTACCTACACTCTCTATCACAAACCACCCACACAATTTCCACTCTCAACCCCCACTCACCGACCCTATCTGAACTCAAGCTCTCCTCTCACCCGCTTTTGGCGGGTGTTACCTACCTTGCAAGCAGCTGAATCACCCATCAAGACCCTCATACGCCCATTCACTTCTATGGGTTCTCACCCGCCAAAAAGAAAATCTGGTGTTTTCACCCACCTTGGTGACACAAAAGGTTGGGAGCTATGCCTCCACGCTCCACTCACCTCCACCCCAGGCTCACTCTCTCTACTTCCACCCACCCTACCCTCACATGTTCTGCCCCACCAACCCTACCCCCACTCTTCCTACCCCCAACCACCCACCCTACCACCACTCCTTCTACCGGACCCACCCAAACCTGAATTTCTCTACTCTCACCCACCTTACCCCCCAGCCACCCTACCCCCACCCACATTACACAACTCTCTCTACCCCATCTCCCTACCTTACCCACCTCTCTCTATACCCACGCAGCCTACCAACTCTCTCTACACCATCCACCCAGCCTACCATCTCTCTCTACACCCACCCACTCTCCCTACTCTTTCTACCTGCACCCACCCTACCAACTCTCTACACCCTCCTACCCTAACCTCAACCTCTACCCCACCAACCTACCCCAACCCCTCTCTACCCCACCCACACGCCCCCACTCTCTCTATGACCATCCATCTTAACCCCCTCTCCCTATCCCCTCTCATCCTGCCTCTCGCACTTTCGCTTTATTTCTTACCCTCTCACTCTCTCCCTTTGTCGCTTAAATTTCCTCTTGCTCATTATGAATAACACGCTCTACCAATAGCTTCCTCCCTTGCTCTGTTCCCCTTCTCATTCTACTGAATAGCTGCACCCCGAATCGCATTCCCATTTGAAAATGTGCGCTCTCCTCCTTGCACCCTGTTGCATATAAATGCAAAGAACAGCAGTTAATGCGAGAACTATTGGCATTGGCAATGCGTGTTTTCTTTGCCTCCTGGAAGTTGCAGTTCTGGATTTCTAATGGGGGAAAGCCAGAACAACATGTGCTTAAATGCAGGCAGGCATCTCAGCCTCTGTTTGTTAACAAGCCCATTATTTTGAATGTACATAACGTGTTTGCTGGTCAAGAGATAACAGATTAAAACTCAAATATTTGCCTTCAGTAATTAAATTAATTCTAGACAAATAACATATTTTTTTCTCATCAGCAGGAAGGTGCCCTTTATTTTAGACAATCACCACTTCCACAAGCGTAGCTTGGCAGAGCCTGCTACAGTAATATGTCAAATCACGAGCAACAACACACAATTTCATGCAGCCAGCAGTTCAATCAGACTGGCTCCCAGGACACGCTTCTCCAGGACACCCGGCACAGTTATAGTTAAAAAGCATTTGAGGAAGGGCCATGGCAATGTGTCAGTTCAGCGTGAGTTTCACGTTATGCTCCACGCAAAGTTCACCCTTCAAACTGCTGGTCTTCCTCGAGCGGGAAAGCAGGAGCTGGAGCACTCGTAGCAATGCTGGTTTATTTTCATCTCAGAAAGAAAGGCATCGTTTTTGCTCTGCTTCTGGTTTAAGGTAAATTAAGATTTAGTGTTTGGATAAGATTAGCATCTTGACAGGATGCTGCTTTGTTTAACACTGTCATTCCAACCCAGGTGGTAAATTCCCTACTTTACCACCATGGTGTAAACTGCGTTTACACCATGGTGGATGGCGGATTTACCGCCCCATTCCAAGGTGAGTGGGGCGGTAAATCCCCAATCCCCATTTACCCTTCCCCATTCCCATTTTTGCCCCATAGGGCATAATGGGAGTGGGGAAGGTGCTAATTACAGAACCGTAAATTACGGTGCCGTAATTAGCACCAAGGACGCTTAGCGCCTTGGTACTTGACGCCTGCTAAAAGCAGGAAGGTGCCCTTTATTTTAGACAACATTGGCCCTCATTAGGACCCTGGCGGATTTTTACCGCCATCCACGGACTTTCCGGCCATGGCGCAAAGTCCCTTTACGCCATGGCGGATGGCGGACTTACCGCCCCATTCCGAGGTCGGCGGGGCGGTAAGTCCCCATTGACCCATTTACCCTTCCCCATTCCCATTTTGGCCCCATAGGGTATAATGGGAGTGGGGAAGGAGTTAATTACGCCACCGTAAAATACGGTGGCGTAATTAACACCAAGGTCCCAGAGCGCCATGGATTTTTCCGCCCGCAAAAAGCGGGCGGAAAATTGACCATGGCGCTCCGGGAACTCGTAGTTGGCGGTAAGGGGTCGGCGCAGCTAACGCTGGCGCAGACCCCTTAGCGCCAGGGTCCTAATGAGGCCCATTGGGCCTCATTACGACCCAGGCGTTAAGGGTTAACGCCGTTAAACCCTTAACGCCTGGGTTGGAATGAGGGCCATATCATGCTTCTACAGACATTGGAAAGGTGGCTGGGACGCTGTTGATTCAGGCGCGAAAAGCAAAGCAGGATCATTTCTTCAGAATTCAAGCCCTGAATTTCTGCCCTTGCTGCCGTGCACAAGTATTTAACGCCTATCTCAATAGTCCACAGATGTCTCTGAAGCCAGGCCTCCACAGTGCAGCTCCAAACAGGAAAAAAACACATGCAATTAAAGGTGAGGAGACAGGGGAACTCGAAACGAGTGACATTTATGTATTTTTTTTTTAGCTAGGATTGCTTTTATGTAAGACTTTTAATATCATTTCACATTCTAAGTATAATTACCCTAACCTCTTTTGCTGACCTAGGGAGGAGTCCGGTGGTTGTTTCTATTGTAAGTCAGAGCTGTGTTACAGCTTCAGTGAGTTTATTTTCAAATCAGAGTCCTAAAACCGCATACAGCCATAGGTGTCTGCTGAACATTTACCTGCATTTCAGAAAATAAAAACGAGATAAAATAAGTACGCTTTTGAAGCAGTTTGATCGTTTTCAATTATAACTGTTTGTTTGACATGCCACAGTTGTATTTTTTACTTTAAAGAGCAAACTGTGTCTATCTAAAAAAGGCTAAAGGCTGGCACATTTAGCGTGCCATCTTTTCTAGACTCCAATTCACCACTTATCTTGTGTAGGTTGTCTAGCATAAAGCTTGCACCAGTTTACATCAGAGTTATTTGTAGATCTGTTTGTACAGATAAAATAACAGTAGAATCATGTTTACAGGAATTAATATCATGAGCTAAAAGCCACAGCCTATAGAGCATCACGTGTAGGTGCTGCATTTTCTTTTCTTTTTCTTTCAAGTAAATAATACATTGAGAAAAGTACACAATTGGTTGTCAACATTATTCGAATTAAGGGAATTACTTTTTATGGCTTTTTCTATTGTTTGGCAGAAATGTGAAATTGTACCACTGCCCAGTAAGTGAATATATTCAAAGAGACCCACTAACCTCCTTTGTTTGAATGCTCTGGCATTGCCTTGCTGTGTCATGGTGTCATCTGAAGACCCTTCCTTTGCTGTTCTTCGTTGGTTTTCCTGCCTGGACCCCAAATTTATTTTTTTTCATAAGGAACTGTGCCTTTTATTCCTTTCATAGCTATCCAAATAATTAACAGTTTTAGGTCTTGAGTTGGCAATGTTTTGCCTCCGAATTGGTACCAGCCCAGGCTTCTAACTAGCTTTTAGTTGTGAAGTGTCACCCATAAGCTTCCATTGGGTACAGATAGAAGGAAGAGGCCGTGTCAGGAGGGACACCGAGCTTCTGGATGGTTGGCTTTTTATCAACTCATTGGCCACCCATGGTCATGTTTTGCCCTATGGCCAGTCCAACCCTCTACCTGTTCTTGTTTGCCCAAAATGCACCAACTTGGGAGCTCTTTGAGCTATCTCTATCTCACAATAACCCCAAGCTTTTTACTGCAAAGAACCTACCAATTTTATTTCTAAGCAGTTTTGTGAGGGCTAATGGCTTAATTGCAGCTGCAAGTTAGCTGTTTCTGTTTGCAACTTCGTTTATGATATGATAGTTTATTTGTATAGCGCCTATACACGTGTTCCAAAGCACTTCAAGGCAGGGGAGGGAGCAAGGGAAAAATACAATAACATTCTTACAAGGCCTTGAGGCATAAGAATGGGTAATTTACTATCGTGCTAGGCCTGACGATATTTCAGTGCGAAGAGCATATACAAAAAGGGCGGGGGGGGGGAGAGTAGCAAACAGTGACTATCGTACTATGCCTGACAACATTTCTTATAGTGCAAAGGCAATTGACAAAAGGTTAGGGAAGGGAGGCAGGGGGGTAGGAAATGAACAAACGGTGACTATATTACTAGGCCTGATGACATTTCAGATAGTGCAAGAGCAATTGACAATAGGTGATGGAAGGGAGTTGGGGTGGGTGGGAGTAACAAACAGTGACTATCGTACTAGGCCTGACAACATTTTTGATAGTGCAAGTGCATTAGTTATGGTGAGGGTAGAAGGAGAGGAGAGAAAGGTACAAGCAAGGTTGAGGAAGAGAAGACTGAGAGACAGTGAGTAATGTGAGAAGATGCAAATCTGATGAAATTCAGTGTTAAAGAGCAAACAAACAGATGGAGTGAGCACCGCCATGAAACAAAAATCAATAATGAACACATAATGATGCAAGAGTCCAGCATGTGCATACCATGTTTCAAAGTCGTTGATGGGCACAACATGATTCAGGGCCACCATGAATATGAATGATTCAAAGTCAATTTGAGAAAGTCAGGATTCAAGATGGGTGAACCAGCGTGATTCGAAAAAGTCAATTCAAGCATTAGCTGCTTAGTGGTGATGGTAACTCCATAATGTGGCCATCAGACTATGGACTATGGGCAGGGTGGGTTTGATGAAGCAGAGGAGGCATTGCAACTGTCATAAACAACACGTGTCCCCCACATGTGTTTGTTGCAGTGCAGTCTTGTCAAATTGAAACTGTAAATTAGCTACCAGTGTCAGCTATTTGATTTACAAGCATATGTTTTCCTTGTGCTGAAGTCTTCTAAAAAAAACATTGGCAAATACAGCTGTTTTTGCTTGTGCAGGGGGGTGCTTCATGGTTCAGGGGAACAGAAAGTAGCTTTCAGTGGGAGGTTTACAGAGGAGTCTGGCTATGCATGTGTTTTGCAGGGTTGCATTCCCCTTCAGGAGGGAGGCAAGCTCTGATAGGTACACTGTTGCATGTTGCGAACTCAAGGAAATATAGAAGGTTTGTAGAAGTTGTAAAAGATGTATGGCAGGTGTGGTCTGTTTTGATGGGAAGGGGGTGCAGCCAGGTACTGGACTGAGGAGGAGGTGAGTGGCAGCAAGAGGCATGTATGTGTGCTAAGGTAGTTGCATGGTGCAACCTCTGAGGGGGTCGGGTGCAGGTGCTAGGTTGTGGCTGAGGGACAGAAGCCAGGTTCTGGGGATTGAATGTGCTATTGAGGCTAAAGTGAGGCTCTCCTGCTCTGCCTAACTGCCTTGGCTGCTGGATTTTTGAACTGCAGGGGCGTAAATGTATTTGTCTAATATGTGAAACAAACAAGCACAGCGAGGGAGATGAAGCCAAACAAGGGGGTTGGTTTGAGATGTTCTACCCCTGAGAACATTTGAAAAATAATGGGTTAATATGGTGAACTTTACACCACTTTCTGTGAAAAATTGGACAAAAAGCCACAAAGTTTGTTATCAATTTTGTATGGTAGAAGATGAAAAAAAAAATTGAAGCAAGTGAACGACAGTGCAAAGGGCCATTTTCAACTCATGTTCATTATACCTTTTCCCACAACATATGCCAGTATATAAAACATGTTCATACTGGTTGTTCCCATACATGACTGTGCCTGCTACACCAATATATGCTAGTATTGCTATATAAGGACTGCCAGCCAGTAAAAAATGCAAAGGTAAGAAAGTATATCCACACTATCTGTATCAAGATTGGACAGTGTGCCAAGTAAAGACACTTCTGTTTGCTATTACCCTTGATGCAAAGTACAGAAATGCCATGGCATGCATACTATATATGGCTAGACTGGAGCCACCAATGTAAGCCAGTCTAGACTATGGGCTGCATCAAGAAATATCTCCATGGAAATCATTGATACCAAAGCATGTATTTGATCTGACCACTCCTTTGTGAGCTGTTCTATCAAGCTTCTAGGTAAGGTAGAGAGGAAACATAATCCACTCAAAAGAAATGTTAGCCATAACCTAAACAGGATTAAGTTAGACCATCTAGATGAGTGCCTTAAAACACTCATGGCCTGTACCACAGAAACTGATGCCCCTGAGGTACAGGATCACAGCTTCCAGTTAAAGTCTTTCCTTCTCCTATGAAATCTAAGGTCATCAGAGATAGCGTGAAACATCAGAGTTGGTTTGACTCAGCCCTTACTGAACTCAAGAGGGAGAAAAGACAGGCAGAACGAGTCTGGGAAAAGAATAAATCAGACCAGAACAAGTTAGCCTGGAAGTAGTAACAAAGAACTTTCAAAAAGCTAATATTTGAATTAAAAAAAACTTCAATAACAAAATTGAAGATGCAGAAAATGATTCTAGAAAACGTTATGAGCTATATGGGAATCTTGAGAAGCCTAAATCTCAGACCCAGTTTGCCACTCCATCCAATGAAGACTGTAGTAAGATACAATCTGCCTTCAAGGATACAATTAATGCTGCACATGTCAAAATAATTACTATTGCTAGGACCGAGACTGTCTGAACCTCAGGTACTGGAACGTATGGAAGAACTGTGCTTCAAATTTAACCCAATCACGGAAATAGAAAGGGAACCCTTCCTGACAAATATGCGTCATTCTTTGCATTTGGGTGATAGTGTTCCCTTGAAACATATCCTGGCTAATTTTAAGATCTTTGTTCCGTTCCTGGTGCATTTTGTAAACTCATTGTTCAGATGGAATTCAGTACCTGATGCTGTTAAGCATGTGGTGGTCACACCATTGGTCAAGAAACCAGGCTTATGTCCCGCAGATCCTAGTAATCTACACCCCATTACTAATACCCATTTTCCATTAGAAATTGTGGATACAATAGCTACATCCCAACTCCAAAAACATCTTGAAGTCTCAGGTATTTTTCACCCAAATCAATCAGGGTTTAGGAGCAATAATTGGATGGAAAGTGCCCTCCTAAATCTCCAGACTAATATGCTGGAAGTGCTAGAGAGAAGTGGTTCAGGGCTGTTGATTTTACTGGATCTGTCCACCGCTTTTGATTTGCTTGACAACAAATGTCTTCTGATAACGTGACCACCATGGAAAACTGCTCAGTAGAGGCCTCATATTGGATCTACTCTTTTTGAAAAACAGTCTGTCCTATGTATGTTGGGGTGAAGCTAGCTCAGAACAAGAACTAATACACTGTCCTCCGGGAGCATGTTTGTCTCCTACACTGTTCTTATGAATGTAGTCCAGTGGCAACATTTGTTATGTTTGCTTTATCCTTGATAAACAGTTACTGTGCACCAAGTGTAACACAAACATACGTGTGATTACCTGGCTCGACTGGCCTACAGTCACTGTAGAACAATGTAGCCAGGTAATTCACATCACTTACCATTTTTGCTTTACCCATGATGTGCATCAAGGTTAAAGCAGAAAATAATGCCAGGGCTCCAGCAGCTCCCACTCCTAAATGTAGAGATGAAAGCTGACACGCTCACACATAAACTTGTTAGACCGTGCATTCACACAACTCGTTTCATGTATGCCAATGCATACATACACATTACAATAAAAACACAAATCACACTTCCCTGCATGCTTTTAGGCAGCCAACACAGTCCCCCTGCAAATAAGGGACCTGGGGAATGTGCTGCCTGCCACTCTTTCTCTTTAACTCCCTTGCACTCTGTTTCTGCAGACATGTCCAACTTGGGTCCTTTCTTTCATCTATCTCCCTTTCTACTTGTGGTGTTCCCCAGGGGTCTAACTTCTCACCCTGGCTTTTCAAACGATACCTGGCAACTTTCACCCACCACATTGCCATTTTCTGCTCCAATTTTCAGTGCTATACTGATGACACTACATTCATTTTCAGGCTTCCCTCTGCCACCTCTTCTCCTTCTCTCATCTCTGATTGCCATTCAGGATTGGTGTGCCGCCAATGAACTCTGCCTGAATGCCAGCAAGACAGAGATCCTCCTCATCGGCACACCTTGATCATCCTTTCCTGTCACTCTTTGGCCAGCATCTCTTGGCCCTCCTCCTACCCCCACCTGCGAGGCTAAGAACCTCTGGGTCATGTTTGACTCCACAATTTCCTTCTCTGCCCACATCTCTGACGTCTCAAAAAATTCAAAGTTCCTACTACACCTCCTCAGAGGTATTCTGCATTTCCTCTCCTTCCCTCCAGAAGCTCACTGTCTCGCGAGCCTTGGTTCTCTCTAGGTTGGATTATTGCGACAGCCTCTTTCTAAATCTACCTGCCTCTACTCTCCGCCCTTTGCAATTTATCCAGAACAGGACTGCAAGACTTGTCCTTGGCCTCAAGCCCTGGGATCGAATCCGTCCAGCCCTGAAATTTCTCCACTGGCTCTCTGTGGCTCCAAGGATTAATTTCAAGACCCTTTGCAATGTGCACAGGGCTTTCTGGGGCCTGGGTCTAAAATACCTTCAGCTGTCCCTCCGTAAATACCTTCCCTCCCGAGCTCTTCGCTCCTCCACCCCGAACGCCCTCAGGGTCAGTCGTTTTTCAAAGAAACAAGCTGGGGGTAGATCTCTGTCATCGGCCTGGGCCTCCCTCTGGAACAGCCTCACTGCCACTCTGAAACTTGAGGAGAACCATCTCTGGTTCCGGAAGCAACATAAGAACTTCCTCTTTGCTTCTGCCTTCGCTCCTCTTCATCCCCTGCTGATCTGTTCTGTCTCGGCATTGTGCACCTGGTTATCCTCTGACTTTCAGGCCCAGGTACCTGCACACCCTGCCACCCACCCGCACTGCCTCCTGGCAATCCCTTGCAC
Source organism: Ambystoma mexicanum (assembly GCF_040938575.1). NCBI lineage: Eukaryota > Metazoa > Chordata > Amphibia > Caudata > Ambystomatidae > Ambystoma > Ambystoma mexicanum. The sequence goes on along the minus strand of NC_090932.1, from coordinate 443,467,707 downwards.
TGGTGTCTGTGTCTGTAACCCTACAGCCCCCCCTATTCTTCTGCACTTATCAGACACACCCTATCTGCTGCCTAAACCTGTCACTTGCCACTTGCTGGCTGCACTACCATTGTTTTGTTGTTTTTTTATTATTTATTTATTTTTATTTCTTTGCTCAACTTTCCACTTTCTCCCCACCTCCCTTGCACGTTCTCCTTTCCCTCGCCCATGCACTTGCACATTCCCAATTTTGTCACTGGGCCTAGTAAGATCATTGTTTTGTTTCCCTTGCCTCGTCGCGCTCCGAAACACTTATGTAAGAGCGTGATATAAATAAAATATCAATATCTCCTCTCTGTCTCCTTTCCCTTTCTCCTCCCTTTCTCCTCCCTTTCTCCTCTCTTTCACTCTCTGGGTTAGGAGATGCTGTGAAAAGGCACATTTATGGATGCATACATGTGGACGTATATGCTTCAATTGAGTACAAACATCCCAACAGCAATGAAGGGCCTAAGCTATGAAGCCCTTGTACCCCTAAAATCCATCTTTATTTACGTTGGTTCTAGGACTGTGAACAGAGCTGCAGAGAAGAAAGACAAGGTAGAGGGGGAGATGCAGTGTAAAGAAACTTTAAAAGAGAGCTAGAGAGGATATGAGGGGAGATGTGAATTCCAGTGGTCACTGGGGACTGGTATAGAAAAGGTGAGGTAGCAGCAGAGTGATAATTGCATAAGAGCCAGGTCTGAATGAAGCCGAATTGTGTAATTTTCTGCACATGTAATGCTGATTACAACATTTATGTCTGCTGTTACTATTGTGCCATCTGGAGAGTAAGACTCAAAAAGTTTGGTGACATATGAAACTTGGCAGGAGATGTTTTGGAAGTTGTCTGGGCAGTGAAGGGCCCATGTAGTGGGGAGGTACAGCACCGTGCACATGACTAATGGCAGGATTAGGTTTCTGACCCTACAGATCTTCTGGTTCAGTCACACATCTTGCATCCTACAAACATTTCCTCAGCTATTACTTTGCCCCAACAGTAACTGTGGACCCCATCCTGTGTCATCACCCATGATCAACTCAATACTGGATGGAAGTGCCTTGGTCCTTTAATCTTGGCCATAGGATGGAAATATGTTAAGTATATCTTATATGGCAAACTAATTGATACATTTTACCGCCACATGTTCAAATGTCAGTACATTCATTGACCAGCTGTGTGTCGGCAAGATCGCAATTCCAGACCTAACAGATAAGATAGATTTCTTTCTCGCACCTTTCGCCAGCTGAAATACTAAAATATAGGTCCCATGCAGGTGCACAGAGAAAAGCTTTTCTTTATTTGTGATTCCTGTAGGTCAAATAGAATACCAGCCAACCAAGAACGCTCTTATTGAACCTCAACACTTTGGTAGGTTGAACATAGTTTATATTTTTCCCCTGTGCCAATACGTTTTGCATTACAATTACTGTTGTGTGTTAAATGGAATACATGAAATGAAATCGCTAGGAGCTATGTAACTCTTGCTTGTTGCTTAAAAGAGCCTAGTTAGCTTGACTCAAACAGCTTGACAGCTGCTAGTGTAAGCACAGGGAAGGTGTTAGGAAATAAATGGAAAATAGTTGCACATTAGGGTTCACAGGTGCTGAGTTTCACATGCATGACTTGTGTTTCTGCTAATCTGATTAGTTCAGAGGTAACAGCAGACCAATGTTGGTGATCGATTTTAGTGCTGACCAGGACCACTAATCAATACAGTTTTTTTTATTTTTTTCAGGGGAGCTATGAGGGGTGGGTTTTGATCCAGTTATGGGCTATGGGTTTATTTGTATTTAATTAAAAGAACTATAGAACTGAACATCATAAGCATATTTTCCACTGAACACTTAATGACTTCTGGAAACGAGGGGGGAGTTTGTGCGAAGGGTCACACATTCACACGCAGACATGCACAGCAATATTGACCATTAGCATGCATGGCTCTTTAATGTCTGCAAATGGTTATGCATTTAGGTCTAGATGTAGTGATGTAATCTACACATGTCTCTCTTGTGAACATTTTCAGACCAGCTCACTATTCAAAGCTCAGTGTTAGGGTTGCCCTACATGTATATCTGTCTTCCCCCATCCAGCTAATGATTTTCTGTTCTGCCCTTCCCTACCTTGGTCTCCCTCTGTCTCCGAGCAGTCTGCCATGCTATTTTAATAGCTGTCTTCTTCCTTTCTTCTAATCAGAGGCACTGAGGAGGCGCTCGCTGCAATCGGTCTGCCACACATTGCTAATGGTTTCCCCAATTTCTTACAATCGGGCATAGGGGAGGTGCTCGCTTTAAATGGTCTCCCACTCTGTGCTAATGGTTGTTTTCTCCCTTTCTCCCTAGTTAAGTAATAGTTCTTGTGTTAGAATAATTTTGATAGATGCTGTTTGTGGTTAGCAACAATGTGCAATTTTAAAATCCACACGCACAAGGTGGATACAGTGCTTCACTAAGTGGTTAGGGAACCATAGTTAGGGCACACATGAGAAACACTTTTGCAATGGGGAAATCCAATCTTTACAAAGTGGGGATGGAGAAGAGCAAGCTGCTGTGGACACCAGTTTTGAAAGAACAACAAGTGACATATTCATAATCTGGAGAATACGCAGACTTCATTTTTAATTCTGCCCTCCTCACTTGATAAAACTCTGATTATGGCTGTCAATCATTCTTGGTCTTCACTGACTTTTATGCCACAATTGTTGCTGCTTTCCAACTGGAAATATTCTGCCAGTAACCTTTCTAATAACCTGAACAATTTAAAACTTAAGATGCCATATTTATTTATTTTTGCTTTATAAATGGTGAATCTTGCTATTTTATGAACTAGGTAAAGTAATCAATAGAAGCTGAGAAGACTATATTGTTGTTGCAGCGAGGAATTTCCAGAGCAGATGTAGCTGTCTGCCCAAAGATGTGTTTCTATATATCTCGTGTAGGATAACAACCACATGTAACATTCACCGCTCCAATGTTAGGAAGCACAATCTGTACACATTCTTACCCATGGACTCCTACTTTGCCATTGGCATTACTCTGTTTTGGACTCAAGGACCTTGTAAGTTGCCTGCAAATTAGTTCTATTTCACTTCTCCAAACCAAGGATATAAAATCATGTTGTATACTTTCTAGGATAAGAATATTGTGATTGATGCAACATCAGGGACGTGATCTGCAATGAAGCATGGTTGAGGTGCAAACAAAAACATTTTCAAAAGGTACCTGACTCGCAGATGCATATGCTGGGCATGTCCAAATATAGGACCTTCTATTTCAGAATGCTTTTATTATGGTTTTCTCATGTAGTGTGCATTCGCTGCACTCCTCTATGGTTGCTATACTAAAGGACCTCTCCTGGCTTCATCAGTGCTTTTTGGTTGAATGTGCCTGTGCTAGTGGCTTCTACATGCCTAATGTTGAGCACACACATTTCTTTAACCTTCAAATAAGCATACTATGTTATTCAGATATTGCTTACACAAATCTGCTCTGTGAAAGCTACATTTTTGTGCTACGGCACACTAGACATTAAAAACGTTTTGAGAGACTGCTGAATGTAGATGAAATGAGACACAAATTAAAGAGCCATCAATGGAGGATGAACCGGCAATGCATAAGCAGTATAGGCTAAAGGGGGAACAGTGTACATCAATCAAGTGTCTAGCTTCCTACAGAGAAGCAATGGTTAGGATGTGTTTGAATGTGTGTGTTTATTTTCTATGGATGACCATCTTATGTGAAATGGGCAGTGAAATCTTGGCATGTAATCTGATGACTGAAAGGCTTTAAATATTTTCCTAACCTTTTTTGTTTTTTTTTTGTAGGTGGGCTGTCAGTAATGTACCATCAATCTTGTTTCTACAGCATGTATATGCCCTTTTGAGTTAATCTGTGCGAGGGAGAAAAATAACTACTGCAGTAGATTCAAGTGCTGCACCTACTTGGATTCAGCAGGTAACCCCTCCAAAACCAACTTTCCCACAGTTGGTTTTGCAGTAAAATGTTTATTTAAAGCCTTGATTAGTGCTTCATAATACACAACCTTTGGAGAATTTCGTCTGTAGGGTTTTACAACTATTTAATAAACTCAACATTTGCTCGAAAGACTGATCTTAACATTGTTTGCAAGGTTTACATCTAATCACAAATGTTGCAAACAAAATGTTTACTCAATAACAAATTTGAGGTGTACACTAGGTTTACGAATAATTGTAAATGCTGTAAACCTCATGTTTTTACGTATAACGACGAATTTGACATATAAACTAGGTTTGCAAAGGTTTATAAGCAACAGTAAATGATGTAAACTCAATGTTTACATAAAGCAACAAATTTGACGTGTACACTAGGTTTGCAAAGGTTTACAAATACAGCGTTTTTGGTAAATGAAAGGTTCAATTGTGTCTGAAACCTTTAATGTACATTAGGTTTACAAAGTATTCCTGTTTTGTAAACCATGGAAAACGTAGGGTTTGCAAATATCTGGAACATTAAGTCCAAATGGACTTGCATAACTACATGGTTTGCTTGTGTGTAAATGCAATGTAAACCAAAGGTTTCAAACACTCGTAAACCTTTGTGAACTCATAGTTTGCATAGGTTTGCATGCAGTTTACCAAATTTGTAAACCATGATTTTCATGCAGTGTAAACAAAAGGAAATAACAACAAAACCCTAAAAAAACGCATGTAGTGATTAGCATCCAAATGAAAACAAGCTGACATTTGTTTCCAATCAGGGTCCACGTCTCCATGTGTATGGACAGGATTTCTCCTATCAATGTCGTGTACAGAGGGGCAGAGTATCCCCTACTGTCAACTGGACATTTTGGCGGTATCGTAAATGGACTGCTTTCCTCAGGATCTTGTATAGTCTCTAAGCTATGTGTGCTATTTAAAAATATATTAGTACAAAGTGTTGGATTAAATAAAAAAATCACATGTCTGTAGTTCATGTATTATTGTGAATTTATCACAACATCACTGACCTTGAATTTTGCTTCACTTTTCCCTTTCTTTCATTCTAGTGTACCAGCTGTTTAAAGGTCAGCTGCTGCCATTCACTGTTCGAAAGAACCAAACATATATGACTACCATGAGTAGGTTCATATCTGTGTTTATTGTCTTATTGCAGTGTACATGATGCACACATATAAATCGCCTCTTACTCTGTTTTTGTCTGTGTGTTTTGTAGGGAAATGTAACAGGGAAATACATTTCCCTATTTTGAATTTCAACAAAGGTAGCTCCACTTTTCAACATCCATATTTTAGCAAAGGTCTGAATGTTAAGTAGGGCCAAGTGTGTGAGACTCATGTGTGTGACTCATGTGTGAGACTCAGGCTTAATCTAATAGATACCAATGTTGGAAACACACAGAGCACATGCTAGAAAAATAATCACTTTGCTGCACAATAGCATGGTTGTGGCTGAGTTGCACTGAAATGAAAACTAACATGAAATCAACATACTAATTTACCTTATGCATTTAACATATAACAGATTCCCATACTAACATTTAGTGCAAACCAGTCCATGACGGTTATATAAACTTGGCGCAGATTGATGGAATTGCAGTGTAGTTTGGAAATGAAATAAACTACGGTGCAGACTTAAAGCTGTGCTCTGTCTAAATGGGGATGTGACAAATCAGAAGTGTGGAATGTGAGATCCATTCTTCTAAAGACATTGCATTGTTTAAAAATCTTTAAAATCAAGAAAACAACACTTATATGTAGATATTTCATCCATTTCTAAGCAATGAGGATGGACAAAGTCAGAACATTCTTGGATTGGCTAATTGACAAAACGGGAGATGGTTTTGAATGACACATGAGGTCTCACAAAAAGGCTTAAAAATGCTTGCAGAAGGAAAAGGGGGGATGTTTTCTCTCACTCAATGACTCGGAAGCTGGCAGCTGTCCAAAGAGGGTTTGTTCCCTTTTTCCTCTGGCTGACTTTGGGACAAGCGTGTTGGACAAAGGCTGGTAGAGGATTTGTTCCAGGCAAAAGAGAGTGGACCAGATAAAGAGTTCTTCTGTCCAACAACTAGATTGGGGTCACAAGCAGTTCAACACACACACCCCATTAAAGGGTTTTTTGGTAAGTTCAATCAATTTGAGCTACACGCTAATGAGTGAATGCATGATATTAGATATTGTAGAGTGAGGAAATCATTTCATTTTTAGGTGCTGCACAATTACATTGTAAACGTGTATGTAAAACTGTGTTCATGTTTCTCCAAGTTTTGTTGTGATAAAACTCAGATGTGACAGAAGGCCGTGCTCTGCCAAGTTTTGTTGTGAAGTTCAAGGCCAATGTTGGCAGAACTCTGGGCATTATCATGAATAGAATATTTTGAAACCCATTGCAGGAAATGCTTAGTTTATGTTTGAATTACAGTGTGGATGCACATGCCATTCTGTGTAACTTGCATATTTCTGAAACACAAAAGGGGATGAGTTAATTGTTTATACTGTTGTAAGTCCAGTATTTGATTACTGTTAGTGATTCCGGTATAAGAACAATTATCGGGTGGTACTCTGAAGTTAGGCACACCACTATACCATGAAGTACCAAAAATACCAGTGTTCCACAAAAATACCACAAAATACCAAAAATATAGCCAAAACAATCTTTTACATCTTGGTGTGTTGGCCGTGAAATGGTAAAATAATTAATGGGCATGGCCTTGCATCATAATGCATAACCATATGTAATCTTATTCTGTGAATTAGAGGTATGAGGTAGTGCAGTACTGTCAGCTCACTTGACACTTGTTATAGTTTTATTGGCAATAGTACCAACATGTCCCAGATTCAGGATGAATTTTCTGAATTATTAGATTACCTCGAGGCAAAGCTTTATTGTCATGCAAACGGGTCATTTGACAACATGGAAAAATAGGATTAGCACAGAAGTGGAAATATAGGCTTTTCAAGGTATTTTTGATGAAGGAAGTATTGTGCCGGTGTGTCTCTTTAGACTGTTTTGAGCGCCAGAATGCACAGGGGAGAAGAATTGCATAATCAGACTGTGCGCAAAACTTTGGTTTCTACTACACAGATCCATAAACATGTAAGGGAAAGACAGTGAGCTCAATAGCAAATTACAGAGCATTTTGAACAATGAATGTGATCAGGTGCAGCAATTGAAATCAGAATTAAAACAAAGAGAGCTAGACATGGAACTGCGAATAAATTTAGCAACCTTGCTGCTCAATTGGCTCAGAGAGAGAAACAACCTAATGAGAGTGAGCAAGAATTTTATCCATTTAAAAACAATATTGGATGATAAAAGGCAAAATAAAGATGTTGCAGTTTCCGAAATTCAAACCCTTAGAAAAGATAATAGTGAGGAAGATAGGGAATTACACTCCATGGAAAAGGAGATATTTAAATTACTGGATGACACATAGATCAATGAATTACAAGCAATAATTAATAAGGTCATGAATAAGAATTCTGCTCTCTGTCATGAAGCACAGCAGCTTCCTGCACAGTGCAAAAACCTCTAACAGCATAGATGTAATCTCTAATCTCATGAAAGGAAACAGTGTACTACATTCAGTAGTGCTGAACTTAGTCACAGCCCTAGGCAAGGAAATGTAGCAGCAGCTGTCCACATGGGCAGACCTGTTTATGACCCAATGTTAGGATCTGAATCACCTGCAAATACTCACACACATTCTTGCCCACAAGAGAACAGGAATTAGTGACAAAATGATATACACCAGAATGCACCATGTAGTCCTTCAAAAATTATGAAATCTATCAAGACTTTGATTAAACCATTCAAAAGGGAAGGGGATTGTTGCTTGGAAGATCATTAGGAGGCGGTTCATGATATAATCAAGGCTCTTCAGATTCCTAGGGAACAATAATTTCACCTCACTCTAGATGTGGTGTCTGCTAGTATCATGCAGGGTCTCAATGAATGGGAAAATGTGCCATAGGCAGACTTTCAGAAAGAGATTAGAAACCAATTCTCACCTTACCAGTCTACACAGAAAGCCAAGAAAGCTGCTTATAGAATGGCTGCACAGCAAAACAAATTCCCTCGCCAGTTCTTTCAAAACGTGAAAAGAGCATTTTCATGTTTTGATGTGACCTTCAACCCTACCTCAATAGAATTTCAAATTAAACTACATACATTTAAGGACTCCAAAAAGAAATGCATTGTCTCCCAAATAATCTGTAAATTCGACAGGGAATCATTACTAGAATGAATAATAGAACAGGAGACCGAATTGTATGAAGTGATATTTGGTCAGAAAGAGGAGGGTCCTAGGAATAAAGAGACAAAACCAAAGTCTAAGGAATCCACACCAGCGATTTTGGAGGTAAAGTCTGTAAAGATACAGCTAGAATCAGCCCAAACTCAAGCAAAGAATGATATGAAACCTAATCAAAGGGGAAGGATTGGCACTGCCAAACAAAATATATTATGCACACAATCCTATTTCACAAATCAAGTGATAATCACAAATGCATGTGTGTTTTAACATGAAAATAATGTTTAATCAAGTTATGATCAGCCGACACATGTTTCGACCATGCAGGTCGTTCTCAAGGCTGGATAATACATATTCAGAGTCATGATGGTTAGAATATGATTTGAAATTGACAAAAATATGCAAAGAAATTGAAAGAAAATACACAACACTAACACAATGCTTTATGGCAAGGAGGTATCATCCCAACGTAATCAGGAAAGCTGCTGATAAATACCATCAGACACAGCAATCAGAATTGCTTGAACCTCGAGTCAAAAATCCAAACCAGGAAAGAAATATAGCCATCATTACACAGTTTTCAAAGGATTATCTTACCATTTTTAAACTAGTTTCTAGACACTGGCATCACCAGCATTTAGACTCAGATCATCTCCTCTATCTCTCTGATCAGCCCAAATGCATCTTTACCAGAGCGAATACTCTGAAGCACAAATTAAGTCCTTCCTTTTTCAATCCAAGTGTTACCAAACCACCAACTGCAACCACTTGGCTGAAACCGCCTGGGGGCTTTCACAAATGTGGCAATTGCAATACCTGGACATTTGCTTACAATAACTGCCAATAATTCCAAGTTGACATAGGAACACATGTCAAAATAAATGATTTCATAAACTGCAAAACCAAGTTTGTGGTTTATGCCCTTATTTGTGTTTGTAGAAGACTGCATATTGGCAGCACCATTAGACAGCTATGGGTGCAGATAAGGGACCATTTGTCAAGCTTAAACAAGAATGATCCCAGATTATCCCTTGCAATGCACTGGCAACTTGAACATCAAATGGCAGATATGGCAGATTTACGATGTGTAGGCTTTATGCAAGCAAAAAAGGCCAAGCGTGGTGGTGATCTACTTTTGAAACTTCGACAAATGGAATCCAAACTAATTTGTTATTTGCAATCTACTGTAAATGGTCTAAACATGGACCATGAAATGCATGTTTTTTTGTGATGTAATGTTTATCTTGGTCTGTCGCCATAATATTTGTAGAATCAGTTTCTCATGTGTATGCTTCTTCTTAGCTTTGTACTGCAAAATCCACCTTAATTTGTCCATTTCCTTTTTGCATCAGGGTAATGTTAGCCCATAATCGTATTTCACTCACTTAAAATGACATTAGAGCATGTCTCCGTATTGTCACTACACACATGTACAATGCCTGTCAATGCACCTCATTTGCCTCTGGCCATTATCAATACTATTGTTCTTTGGGAACACATGTGCCCAATCTTATATTCAAAAATATTTCATAGTTTCCATTAATGGGTATCACACACCCTACCTTACACTTTGGAGAGGACCTTTCATTCACATCACAGGTCATATTAGCATTTCTCAATACAATGTCGTTTTTGCACACTTTATCACTCTGTTTTTTTAGACATCCATCCTTTCCCTATCTCCAGTATCTTTATCTTGCATTTCTATCAGTTGCATCTAATGCTTGTTCATTGTAAGCCACACAGTCTGGGACGTTATTGCCCAGAACCCAATATTTTCAACTTATTCAACTTTAACAATGAGCTCTTCCTTTTGATTTTGCCAATGCCATGCTCATTTTTCTAACATCGGGACCCACACATTCCTTTGGCCTGTTTACCGAGCTCTTGCTCACCCCAGCATATTTCTTACACTGCGCATTTGTGTTCTCTCTGAACAGGTACGTTATTTGCTTGTGATTGTGATTTGGCACCTATACTAGAGAATCCACAAATCCTTCCTTGTTTCTTCCCAAGACGGGACTATTCCTCATTTCACCTGACAGTGAGTTTCTATATACTGACCATATCAGTCTTTCTTCAAGTAGATGTCCACCTCCTTGCATGCATGAAACTTTTCCACGGTTTCCTTTTCCTCACATATTTTTTGTCTCCATTTGTTCACTCAGAAGTACATCAGCATGATTGATACTGATGACTGGTACCTTTGTGACAAACTTTCCATCCCTTATCATTCTGCCAAAGACTATTGGAGTCATTTTCTCCTGATAAACCACTACATGGTATGACAGTTATACTCTTTGAATTCGAAATCAGATGCCTCTTTGCACATACTAATCCAAAAAATAGCAATAGTCATTTCATTACATCTAATACTCACTGTCCTTTTCCATTTCTGCTCACTTTCTCTGCTATAGTACCAACATGTGTTCTGAAATCAGGGCTAGTCCACAGCCAGTGACTAGGTCAATCTACACCAATGCATGTTCAAATAGCTTTCTTACCACCTGTTCATGTCATAGTGACATTACTGTTCTTTAAGGCCCCCTTCTCTTTCACTTTTTCTCTGGTCTTATCTCTCCCATTCTCTACAGTGTCATGGTCCATGGAATTCTGACACCAGAGTTGGCCCTCTCTTTTTAGCTATCTCACCAGGTGGCCTATGAGGCAAAAGAGGTATCTTCTCACCCCCAAAAAGAAATGTTTGCCATATATGGCTCTTTGAATATTTGAAAACTATTTTCATTTATTTTCCATTTTTGTTGTTGTCACTTTTCTTAAAAGTGCCTTGTGTAACCGCCGATCACAATCCCTGTTCTGTGCTACATCATGTTTATTTATCTTATCATACCCTTTATGGTCTGACAATTGTCTTTATTTGTTTGTATTTTTGGCTTTTCATTTGAATCCTTATTACTCATGTTGTTTTCCAAATGTATCATACACACAATTACCATTCTGTTAATCTTTTTATTTCAATTTATTTGCATATTTTTGTCAATTTGGAATAATTTTGTAACCATTATAACTCTGAATATGTATTATCCAGCCTTGAGAATGACCTGCGTGGTCGAAACACGTGTCGGCTGGTCATCACTTGATTAAAATTATTTTCATTCTAAAACACACAAGTATTTGTGATTATCACTTGATTTGTAAAATAGGATTTTGTGCATAATATATGGCAGTGCGCATTTCAATATACTTCCAAAACCAATCCTTCACCTTTGTTATTGCTCTGGGCATTGCTTGGGAGATTCCAGTGGGAGTATTAACGCAGCAGGCCTCTTTCTCTCTATATTTTTCACAATTATTTTTCAAGGTGGAGATTCGAGCGCATTGGTAGACATTTGGGCGAAACCCCTTAGCTTTTTACCACTTTACCTAATCAAAGGGGCATGGCTCCACAGAGGACATCATCCCGACTCCTATGTTCCAAACCATTGATCCCAGCGACAGAAGTTCTTACATTAGTCCTAGATATCTTGGTAGGTCTCCCAGAGTGAGGTTTTGCCATGATATGATAGGTGTAGATAACAATCAAAATCAAATGTACAATTGGCCATACCAGACATTAAGGGCCCAGAGTAGATTTGACCCTAACACAATGGTGTATGGCCACTAAGAAACTCGAAGATATGTGGATTGACTCATTGAAAATGGAAAACAGCCAAGGGAACAGTTCCCACTAAATGAAAGACAAAATAAGAATTATGTACCTTGCCAATAAAATCATTCCCCACCACAGGTTGACCATGGTCAAAGGATGGTCACTCCACATTCTCCATCTACTGTGTCACATGAATTCAGGGGTAACACAAACAGGAATCAATCTCCTGAAAGATATCAGAAAAGGCCCAATCAGGGTGAGTTTAATACTTTCCAGCCCAGATCACAAACAGAGGAATTCAGAGACATAGCCAAGTTTCAATGCTTAGAGGCCCAAGTCAAAATGTTGTCTGAGCAAATAGGAAAATGATATGCAGTTCAAAAGAAACAGACAAGTAAAAGTGCAGAAGGTAATAGGAATAATATTGTATGTAGCGAAAGTGACTAGCTAATCACTGCTGCTCTGATGAAAACACAGATGCCCATGAATCGCCTTTGAATAGAAATACTGAATTGCTTGCCGATTTAAAAACAAGAAAACAAACAAATGAAAGTGATACAGGGTATTATAACACACACAAAAAAAGGGAGCCTGGTTTAAATTGGAGTTGAACCAGACCGTTCAGCTGTGTGAAGATGAAGAGCAAAAAGGGGAAAATGAACAAGAAAAAAACAAATAACAGAGAAGCAGATTTAAAAAAGAATATCCAATGTGAAAATGAAACACAAAATGAAGAATTGGAATAAACAGATAGGTTATCCTTACTTAATAATCAAAATACTGTTGATACCCCCACAGAGGAAACAATTGCCCAAAAGCCAGGTGTAGGTCAGTCACCTGAGGTGTATTCTGAGCCACAGATGTTTCAAGGGACAGAAATGACAGGCTCTGTACAAAATGCAGATAAGTGTCACAAACCAGAAACTGACATGTTGTCACGTAAAACTTGTGAAAATACTCAGCCAATAGGTTGCAATGTGGAAGTGAGTAGAGAGGATTGAGACAATGGGGAAGGCACAATGGGAAATTGGGATTTGAACCCTAGTGGTCCCAATTCAGAGGAGCAGTCCATGGATACACTTCAAATGGGTTCTGAGCTCATGAGAATAGACAACAAAATAAAAATAAAAAGTGGACAAAAAGAAGGGCAAAATGTCCTGAAATTAATAAAAAATCACAATTTCTATGCATACTAGAAGAGGTTGAGGATAGGTTCCATATTCCTATCACTATTGAAGAAAAATGTAATGCATTTGCAATGATTAAAACAGGTGCCCATGCAACAATGATGTCAAAAGAACTTGTGAAAAGTATGAATGAAGGGAGATCCCCACAAAATCATGTAAAGGTGAGGCAAAGTGAAGGCCCAATGCACAATTCCAATGGGTAAGAAATACCTATCAAAGGTGTCACTGAGGTTCACATAAAGATAGGGAAGCATCGGATGAGACAGGAAGTGTTGGTCACACCTATTAATGAAATACCCTTCCTCATAGGGACACATTGTCTGAGGAGATTTTCACCCCTCATTGATCGGGTAAATAGGGTATTGTGGTCCTCAGCTAAAAAGCTATTGAAATCTAAGAAAATAATTACTTAAAGCAACAGTGTAAAAGAATGCCATATCATTGCTAAATCAGAAAGTGCAGTGTAAGTGTGTCTTCACAATGGTTGTGTGCCTAGTGTCACTGTCATTCTCATTTGTCAGAATGAAATGCGAGGAGAAAAAGAGAAGCCGTCTTTGGAGATTTATTTGGACCCTAAGAAAAACTGATAAACAGAAATAGATGAAAGCACATTGCATTTTTATCTAAATGAAGACAAATATCACTCCAGAGTCAGAGCAGGAAAAACACATTTCAACAGTTGCAGAAATAGACTTTGGAGAAGGGCAGCCATGGATCCCTATCCATGTGAACGTGCATTCTGAAATTATTGAAGCCACTTTGGCACTTGAGCATGAATGAAATTTCATTAGTGAAAAGGTACTCCTGAAAATACTTGACATAGAGGAGATCACAAAGTTTAAAATTAAAAAAAAAAAACAATGCATCTTTGGCATAGATGAACCTGATTTGGGGCAAAGAATTGTAGGAAGATGCAGGCTAAAAATCACAATTGGATCTAAAACTATCACAATGTGTGGATCATGATCAGAACACAAAACACATTTTATTTGTGAAATGACATCATGCACAGAATGTGTATGGTGTTATACTTTCTAAATCAAAAGGTCTGGTCCAGATTGGGTGGAGCTGCACCTGAATTTGAAGACTAGAGACAAGCTTATCATTGTGCCCAAATGACGCCATATGCAATTGAGCTTCAAGTGAAAAAGGATGTTACCATTCCCACATTTACCAGACAATTTACAGTAGCATTAAAATACAGGAAAGACAACAGATAAAAGAGTCTGATGCATTTGGGTGCCCAAATGAATTCATAAAGCAGCAAGGATTAGAATGCGAACATATACCATTGGTAGAGTTTTGGGATGGACCCATTCAAATCCTGGTGGACAATAAAGGGTTTCAATACATGCATTTGGAAGAAAACACAGCATTAGGAATGGGAGTACAGAAATCTTACTACCCTGCTGATTTCAGTAACCCAGTGATCGGGAACATCCCTGAAAGCTCTGTGACTGCACTGGTTCAATTACTAGAATCATTGGCGCCTAAACCAAATGGAATCTTTAAAGTTCAGTCTGTGTACCCATATGAGCCAAGTGACATGTTATGCTGTCATCAGGATGATTATATCTTATTCAAATTAGGTAAATCTAAAAGAGAAAAGCAGAATATTGAAGCAGAGTTCGATATTCCAAAATATTTGAAGGTAACAACTCTCCTAATAGACACTGCCACATGGTTAGAAGAAAGAACAGAGGTTCTTCCGTTGGAGGATTTCCTAGTGTTTTATAAGATGGTAGATGAGCAGATTCAAGCTGCAGATGTTTGCACAAATGAAGAAGAAAAGATCAAGTGAGGAAAATATGTATGTAGTTCAAACATGTTTTTGCCAAAGATGCCTATGACTGTGGGCTGACTGATTTGCATGTTGCCACACCACCGGAAGGACATGGTAGGAAGCCAGTATTTGTGCGGCAATATAGGTTTCCTTTAGCTTGTCTGGAGTCACTGGCTGAAATAATCAAAACATTTTAATCTAGAGGAATCATTAGGCCTATTCATTGCACATCAAATACTCACATATTATGTGTCCTAAACCCAATGGCCAATGGTGGTTGTGTGTGCAGATCTACGAGACTTAAACAAAAAGGTAGCTGTTTCAAGATGACCCCTTCCATTTATTGATTAGGGCCTTGCACAGGTACAACAGAAAGATTATTTTAAATTATGCAATGATCACACAACCTTTACTATGATTACTGAAGCAGGGTGTACACTGGAAATGGGAGAAGGAACAAAGTAAGGCAGTGGCAATTTTAAAAGGGTGCCTAATGAAAGAGTCATGTTTGGCATATCCATTGAAAAAACAGGATTTTGTTGTAGAAATAGGATTCACTGATTAATGTATGTTAGCAGTGTTATATCAAAAACATGATGCAAATAACAAAACCATTGCATATGCTAGCAAGGCATTGCCACAGGGAGAGATCAAATGCAGTGAATGTGAAAAAGCACTTCTGACTACTGTCTGGGAATTGCAATATATCTGTCCCATAATTCAAGGGGAGCGGGTGATTGTTGAAACAAATCACCAGCCACTGCAATTATTGAAAAGTAAGAGTATCAGATCAGGGAATTTGTCCCAGTCAAGAATTCCTTCATGGACATTAGCACTTCAGGGATTTCCAGTAGAAGTGAGATATGGACAAAATAAAAAGAGCCCAGTTGTTCAAGGACTAGAAGAGTTGCATGATTGTGCATTTGTATGTGCACCTGATGACACAGAGTTAGAGCCAAGTTTGAATGAATTTGAGCAATCCTCACACAAGGCATTCAACAAAGCACGGGACAAGGTGGGTCACTCTAGCACAGCACACTCTTGGGCTTCTTCGGCACAAGGTCACAGTTCCTTTTACCAACAGCAAGACCTGCTGTGCCCAAGTCTCTTTCGTTCTCAGTCTCTTGCTTCAGAGGGCCTGATGTACCAGAAACAACAAAGAAAAGTTCCTTTACAAATATTAGCGCTTCAGGGGTTTCCAGTAGAAGTGAGATATGAACAAAATAAAAAAAGCCCAGTTGTTCAAGGGCTTGTGGAGTTGCATGATTATGGAAGCTGCCTCTGTGCCTGATGACACAGAGCTAGAGTCAAGTTTAAATGAATTTGAGCAATCCCCACAAAAGGCTTTCAAAAAAGAAACATGTAAGGATTTACCAATCTTGTATGTAGATGGATGTCCATACCATGTAGAACATTATGCTGAAAAAGTTCTTGTGGCTGCCATTTATGAGGCAATATCTACAGGGTAGAAAATAGACTTAAAGAAATAGTTTAAGTCACTGATTCAGATGATGCCCAAAATAGTTGTGTGTAGTATTTACCTGGCTGGAAGGTGAAATTCATATAATGCGCATATATAACAAAAAAGTCACTTAAACATGGCAAGATGATTCAAGCTATAGACAACATTGTGTCAGAAAATGACCTGATAATCCATTGGAGGAAAATACGTTGTCATTTAAAACACCAGGTGAGGATAAGGAGGGAAATGATTAGGCAGATCAGTTAGCCAAAATTGGAGCTGTAATGGGGGAGTTATTTTCTATTGAAAACCTGCTTGGTGAAATACAGGTGGATGCAATAACACACTCCAAAACTCCGAAAATAGTTGAACAGCCTGTGACACAATGGAGTTTTCATACTCTAGATCAAGACTTGATTATGGCACAAAAAAGGATCTCATTCTAGGCCCATTTTACAACCATTTGCTAGATCCAGAACAAAATTCTCTGAATGAAGAGGACGGCAAAGGGAAAATGGAATTGAGGGTGTTACTAAAAGAAAAAGAGAATTAGGTTACAAGATGGACTAATGATTAGAGAATCCGTGACAGGCCAAATCCAATGGGTAGTGCCTTTGTCATTTTGGGGATTGATATTACATCATGCCCACAATGCCATAATTGCAGGCCACAGAGGTTCGCAGAAATCTTTGGACACACATGTCTCAGGATGTTTAGTGTGTGCACAGTTTCAGCCTACGCCAACAGCTTATAGAGCACCCTTAATGAAAAGAGGTTTGACATGCCCATGGTCCGATCTACAATTAGATGTCATAGGGGCTGTGCAAAGATTAGCAAGGGGAAACAGATACATGTTAACAGTCATTTGTTTAATGTCTAAATGGGTGGAGTGCATTCCAGCTCCAGACTGCAGCTCGCAAACGGCAACCACTGTACTTGTGAATCATATTTTTTCAAGATTTGGTTTACCCCAAAGAATAGAACCAGACTGTTGAAGCCACTTCACTAGTGCAGTAATGACAACAATGTGGCAAATCTTAGGTGTGAAGAGGAAGCTACCCATTTCTTGCTGGCCCTCCTCTTCAGTGGGAGTAGAACGGTGTAACAGATCAATAGTTGACATGTTGAAAATGTTTGTAGCTGAACCAGGATCTAGCTGGGATCTACGACTTCCTTTTGTATTAATGGCTCTCAGGTCAACACCCTCTAAATCAACAAATATCAGCCACCACAAAATGTTGACAGGTAGGAACATGGTTTTGCAGCAACACTTGCTCTACAAACCAAATGAACAGGTTCTTGTAAATGCATCCATAATCCATGAATATGTGGAAGTTCTGAGAAAGCTCTTGCAATATGCTTTTGCATTTGTGCTGTGAAATTTAGAAAAGTCAGCTGACAGTGCAAAGTCCTATTACGATAGGAAGACATCTGTGAGAGAATATGAGATAGGAGACCAGGTCTACAAATTCAACTTTGGGAAAGGTAAGCATAAAAACTCTAAATTCCTTGCAGAATGGCACAGTCCATATAGACTTTTAGATAAGGTTTCAGCTGTGGTCTACAGAATTGCTAGAAAGGAGGGAGTTGAACAGTTTGTCCATGTTAATCAGATTAAGCCCTTCCACCCGAAACACGAGGTGAAAAGGCTAGAGCAAATTGAGACTAGCAGGGAGTGAAACATGTGATAGTATGAAAATAAAGTACTTACATATTAAATACACTTACCATCGCAGATGAATAGGTGTAAATAATTTGAAAATATCAAAATGGGGTTTAAAGGGATAAAAGGGGGAAGATATATCAAATAAGTAAACAAAACAATAAATAGGTAACTACGAGAAAGAGGTATTTTAAATATGAAAAGGCTTCTTTAATTTACATTATTTTTATTAGATGTAATGTTAAGATTGGCTCTGTTTAAAACAGTTGCCTGAAAAAGTGCTGTGTTTTATTAGTGTGTTTAATTTATGTTATTTTCAGATGGCCCTAAAGAGATGTCCTCGCTGCATTATATGGTATTGTGCATATGATGTGCATTTGTGTGCATAATTAATTTTGATTTCAGATTTCCGGATGAAAAAGGAAAAGTAAATGAATGGATGTACTTGATTCTTAAGTTGGCTTTTTCTCTTTGCCTTAGAAAATAACAAATTATTCTGTTATTGCTCTGGGAGTTAGAGTGCACTGGATCCTTGGAAGTCCCAGATCTCTGAAGGATTCCACTGGAATGGAGTCCCCTGGAAAAAACCCTAGACTGAATAAGGGGGTGAAGACGATGACCCAAGAGGAAGTCCCAACTACAGAGGATCAAAGTACACTTCACCAGGAACAGTTTCCTGAACAATTCCTGACTTCACTGTTAAACATCATGTTTGATTTTATTATTTTTACAAACATTGATGTTTGGATCAGACGGAGGCCACTGGCACAGTTGTATAGACTTATGGTTGTTTTGAAATTAATATTATCTTGATTTAATGTTTCATAAAAAAAGATACAAAAAATTCAACAAAAAAAATCAAATAGGAGATCAAAGATGAAGGTGATCAGAAGATTAAAATATAGGATTGAAAACGCATTCTAAAATATCAACAAAAAATTATAATAAAAAAAAGATTTTTCTAAACAAATATTTGTATTGTTTTTGTGTATGAATATTACCAATCACATGTTGTTTGATTCTTATAGCTCTATTTGATTGGAATTACTGTTAAAATCAAGGTACAATCGAAATTCATGCCCAAGATTACACATTGATTATGTGTCGAAGATGGGATTATTGCATGTCTGTTTTTCCTGCAGTGGTTTTGGTTGCATCCCAGCAGAAAGAAAAGGAGGGTGTGTAGGGAAATGTAATTGGGAAATACATTAACCTATTCTGAATTTCAACAAGGGTAGCTCCACATTTCAAAATCCACATTTTAGCAAAGGTCTGAATTTTAACTAGGGCCAAGGGTGTGAGACTCACCTGTATGACTCATGTGTGAGATGTACGCAGAATCTAATAGATGCCAATGTTGAGAATGCACAGAGCATATGATAGAAAAATAATCACTTTGCTCCACGATACCACGGTTGTGGGCTGAGTTGCACTGAAAATAAAACTAACACACTAATTTACCTTATCCATTTAACATATAACAGATTCCCATCCAGAATTAGTGCAAATCAGTCCATGCCGGTTATATAAACTTGGTGCAGATTGATGGAAATGCAGTGTAGTTTGGAAATTAAATAAACTAAATGTGCAGGCTTAAAGCTGCATTCTGTCTGAATGGGAACGTGACAAATCAGAAGCGTGGAATGTGAGATCCATTCTCCTAAAGACATTGCATTGTTTAAAAAAGTTTCATAGCAGGAAAACAGCACTGAGATGTAGCTACTGCTTCAATTTCTAAGCGATGGGGATGGACACTGTCAGAACATTCTTAGATTGGCTGATTGACAAAGAGGAAGGTGGCTTCGAACGACACATGAGGTCTCACAAAAAGGCTTAAAAAGGCTTTCAGAAGGAAATCGAGGGGCTGTTTTCTCTCATTCACTGGCTCGGGAGCTGGCAGCTTCTAAAGAGGATTTGCTCCAGGTTCTCTTTTCCTCTGGCTGACTTCAGGAGAAGCGTCTTGGACAATGGCTGGTAAAGGGTTCATTCCAGGCAAAAAGGGAATGGACCAGATAAAGATTTGCTTCTGTCCAACAACTAGATTAGGGTCACGAGCAGTTTAAGACACACACATGATTCAAGATATTTTTGGTAAGTTCAGTCAATTTGAGGAGTATGTTAATGAGTAAATGCTTGATTTTAGATAGTGTAGTGTGGGTAAATCATTTCATTTTTAGGTGCTGCACAACTACATTTTAAATGTGTATGTAAAACTGTGTTCATGTTTCTCCAAGTTTTGTTGCAACACAACTCAGATGTGACAGAAGCCCGTGCTCTGCCAAGTTTTGTTGTGAAGTTCAAGGCCAATGTTGGCAGAACTTTTGGGCATTATTGCAAATAGAATATTTTGAAACCCATTGCAGAAAAGGCTTAGTTCATGTTTGAATTACAAAATGTGTTTAACTTGCGTATATCTAACTTTTGATAAAGAATAACAATTCGAAAAAGGTGAATTAGCCTCAGTGTACTTATTCTGTGTTCAGCTTTATTGGGTTGGCATACAGAGAGATGCAAAACGTGTGGTAAAATATAAAAGATAAGTTATTCACTGTATATTGTGTTACTCTGAGAGGCTCTGAATGAATGTTCTTGTTTCATTTACACAGTAAATGTATTCTGAGATGCAAGACAAAAGGGCATATGTGGTATTGTAGATAAGATACCACGGAAGGGGGTGAGTTATTGTTTAGAGTGTACAAAGTCCAATATTTGATTACCATTAGTCATTCCGGTATAAGAACAATTATCAGGTGGTACTCTGATGTTAGGCTCACTTCTATACCACAAAGTACTACAAATACCATTATACCACAAAAAAACATGAAAAATCAAAAATATAGCCAACAAGATCTCTTACAGTTACTCCTGAAATCCCATCTGGCGCAAGGGTCTTGGGGTCTGAAGCCGTCCTTTAGTATTTGAGCCCCTTTTGTGCCTGGTCTTTTAATTACCAATCAATGGGCACTGTGGCCTGTGAAAATATGTAGAAAATATGTATTAGGGAATCTAAATCATCATGTTCAATCAAAAGCAGAGATTTGTATAGGTACAACATGTCAATGATCCCATTATTTTAATTGCTTGGTACATTCCTCCCCCATATACACTTAAGTGTTTTTTTAGATGCAGCATGCTAGTAGTGACATTATGTCATTTGTGTGTTGCCATGTTTCCCCCTCTAAACCTGCACATGGTAAGAAACCCAAATCAAATCCATCCAAGGAACAGTTTGACATTCCTAGAAGAGAAGCGGATGATTTTATGTTGCCCCATTTACAGAGGGGGGTGGAAATATCAGTGAATAAAGGGTGCACAAGTCCCATCATGAAACACAAAACAGTCAAATAGTATCCAATGGCAACATGCGAAAACACACAGATCAAGTGTCTGCATGTAGCACAAGGATGCTGGAAACAGGGGAACACCCTCACTAAGGAACAAGGGTGCAATAACTTTGGCTCAGCAGAATACCATGACACAGTTGACGAATCCTAGCATTGCAATCCCAACAGATCCCAGGTCGATCCCAATTACTAAAACCAACTTGACACCAGAAATCATATGAGATTCAAAGCCAAATACAAGGGACTTAGTCCAATGGGTTAACCAGGGGATTACAAGTGGTGGTAGGGTGGTGTAATTCTCTATTTTTTGACTCCATATGACTCTATGGGGATTTTTGGCAGATTTCCCACATGATAAAGGTGCTGATTTTTGGAAGTAAAGTGACAAATTTATCTCCTCATTGATGCTGGATGTAAATCCTCCACTTTATCTAGAATGTATAATTTGGAAGTGCAGGAACAATGGTGATAATTTCCATTACTGTCACGAAAGTGGTGATAAAGATGATATCATCCCTTTTTTCCTATACGGCCAAACTTATGACCCATTGTCATCAGTGTGCATGCCTGGGGAGGCATTGATTTACAATAAGGAGTGTTCTCAGGACATTAAATCCTTCTAGAATATACCAACCCTCAAACATTTTCTATAGACAATTCTTGATTGTTTAGATACTTTAGGGGTTTGTCTAAAATGTTCTGTACCCTAGTCCTACAAAGGATACAAGTACCAGGAAAGCTTAAGGCAGGGACATTACACTTTTTCAAGATCAGCTTGTCGGAGGAGGAAGAATTATTTTACTTACCATAGAGTTTTACTACCCCTATTGTTCACCGCCAGACAATGCAGGCCTGAACCATTATATATAAGAGAGATGACTTTGTTGACCCGCATATGACAGTGCCAAATAGCCTTGTGTGATTTATGTTGGTTCCTATGTGTCTTCTACACTTACCCAGTGTTCTTTTTGTCCCCTAAATAAACTTTATTGCTAATCATTTTCCAATTGTGCAAATGTTCTGTGACTCCCGTCTTGTGGCAACATTAAAAGATTAAATAGTATTTAACCTGCCTTACTTCTCAGAAAATTAGCTCTAATTTGATGTTAAAGTTCATATTGACACAGTGATTCATTTGAATGCCTCAAATCATATGTATGAGAAAATCATTTATATTATATCAATCAATAACAAATGAATACATGGATAAATATGTTTATTGCCACAAGATAGAAGTCTGTTTGGATCTTATTACCGGCTGCAATATTCAACTTTGTAGCAAAATAAGCACGTAAATCCTTGATATCTAAGTAGTGGGGGCTGAGTCAATCCATTAAGAGGGAATGTTTATTCTGTTACATAGTATCCCCTTCCAAGAGGGAGAGGGAACTGTTCCAGATATAGGGCCCGATTCCTGAAAATATGTGCAGAAATCCTGCAGGAGCCACGCACCAAGAAGCACACTGCACGAAGATTAAAAAATGTGCGCACTGCATATTCATCGAATTTACAGTGCAAAATAAGTGTATTTGTAAGTCGTGCCCAGAACGTGCCTGATATGCCCCCATGCAAAGCAAAAACAGCCAGGACAGCTACCTTTGCATTCTCCACCGGGGCAAATACACTCACCGTTCAAACAGTGTATGGGGTCCTCCACAAGCAGACCTGCATCTCTGTGCATGGTCCCCTGTAACTGTATCCAGCACCCCAACAACATGCGTAGGAAAAATCGTAACTCGCTTGAAATCTCAAAAAATCTGAACATGAACCATCGTAAACCGATCCTTCTCCCCGCTACAATGCATAGGTGCACCCCTAAGTTGGATCAGTACCCCGGTTGTGTACACGCACACTGAAATCTGACATGCAAACCCTTTGCACAAGTGTACTTACGCTTGCCTTCGGGTGGCGCATAGTATGAAGGATTTCCTGGCTGAGATGTTCTGTGATCGAATCCATGAATACATCTGGTGCCGTGCAATTGTGGGCGTGTAGGGGACTGCCTGCTGGCTGTCCCACCGAACACCCATCTTTAATCAAGTTCTTGCCCATTTTGGTGTTCCAGCCCTTTCCTACCCTCCATGCAAGCCACGCCCACGCTCTGAGTGGAGTCTCATGCAAGCCCTCAATGGCTCACAGAAATGTGCCGAGCCTGCGCAAACTCCACACAAGTCGAGGAAAAGTAGCACACATTTGATTCTGTGAATCGACAAATGCAGATTTGCACACAGTTTGGCACGCAAGCACCCTATTTTCCATTCAAATAATTCCATGAATCAGGCTCATAGAGTCTCTTCTTAAAAAGGTGGGTGATTGTTCTCCTCTTGAAGGAGCTGAATTTATTTTGATACAGAGTCCCAAACATTAAGCAGAGAGTTTATTCTTATACAGAGTGTCCTTCATCAAGAGGAGGAGTTTTTTCTGATACATGGTCTAACCCTTCAAGGAGGGATTTGATTTGATCCAGAATCTCCTATTTCACATGGGACGGGGAGATGAAATTATTCCAAAACAGAGCCTACCCCTTTAATCCAGAAATATATTATCGGACAGAGGCCTTTCCTTTCAAGGGGGGAGTTTATTCCAGTACTAACTGTCCCCTTTTGGACGGGGGGGCAGTCAGATACAGTATCCCATTTAAGTTGGAGGTTTTATTCTGCTACACAGTGTCCTAGATTCAAGTGGGAGATTGTACAGCATTTCAATACAGAAACTTCCCTTTTCTGATTGGGCATTTCAAAAACTCTCCCTGTAATGGAAGGGTCTGTGTATAAACAATGTGAACATTGTGGATTTAAAATTAGAAGGGGTTTAAGTTAGTTTCAAGGTCGAAAAATATTTGTCATGCAGAGATTCCACTTCAGAATACATTCTCCTGGGAGAGCGTTTTTCCAGAATGCAGCCTGTGGGGGAACATTCATTCTGAAAGAGAATCTCTAGGGCAGGGAGGAGTTTGCACAGAGGATGCTGTACACAGCCACACTTCATTGCATGGACCACTTGATAATCGGCTAGCATAAGAGGCCAATGGCACATCCCACTGTTCATCATATCCACCACTCTAACAGCCCATTGGGAAGTAGGAGGAACACTACAATCTCTCTGGATCCCCTTTGCCATGTGGAGATGCACACACATTTTAATGAAATTCTGATGATTTCATTTATTCATGTGCTCTTCATGTCCCATCAAATATTTGAAAACTACTATTATGCAGAACAAGAATTAGACTGGAAAAGTAATTGGCATGTTTCCTAGGTCAGGTAGAGATTTACACACAGGGAAGTAGGAGACACACAAAATAGGGGGTTGGGGGGTCAAGGGGCACTTTGGTGACTTTGCTACAGGCAAAACCCAATCCAAACCGCTGTTGGGCCTAGTGCTCAAGCGTTAAAACTCATACAAACATATGTGTTGAAAGTTTTATTTTAAGAAAGAACACCAAATAATGACAATTTTAAAAACACAGTTAAGCTTCAAATAAATTGGAGAGTCCCATCTATGGCACAATATTTAAAACTGATTGTAAACATATTTTCATCAAAACAGTTAGAAATGAAGCATTTGTGTACTGCTAAAACAATTGAAATATAACAGGAATTTTAAATAAAGCTCTCTTAATGTCTTTGAAGCTCTCTATGTAGTTGTAGTAAAGGGGCTTTGCTATTGTTCTGTTCTATTGTTCAACTGATGTGTTCAAGGATGTTTATAAATGATCAAAATAATGGACTGTATTTTATGCAAAAAGAATAAGGTTCTCCAAATGCGGAAACAAATTTCAGAGATATGTTTCTGAACAGCGGCACTCCTGTAACATTGGGGGAAGGAGATAAAAGTTTACGGTTGTCTCCAAAATCTATTTTAGGTTCAACAATCAAATAAACCAAATGTGTTTTTAAATGCATCTTCTGGCACAACTGCTCACAAAAACTACTCTGGAGCCTTATTTCACAGACAATACATTGGTGGACAAAGCCGCTCTGCCGGTGTCCTATAGTACTAAGGTGGCATAGTTGGAAGGAACTCACACTGTGTGATTTCTGTTGCATTGACAAGCCACTGCTGGGAGAAGTTCAGAGAACTAACAGGACGCTACTGGTGGAAGCTCACTCAAGAGGCTGGCGATGACACATGCTCAGTGAGAGGCGATCAACACAGACCCATCCTTACACCATTCGTATGAATACAACATTCAGCGTTAAGAGTTTGGTGTGTTGTGATCTGGATATTGATCAGAATTCTCACCTATCAATAAACAATAACCTGAACCACAAAATATGTTGTGGTTCACAATATATATTTTGTTTTTTTCATACATATATACCACATAATACACACTGGTTTATTTACAAAGGTATTAACAAACATAAATCAGAAATACAATTATATAAAATACATACAATTTGACAAATAGGATCAACGTTAAATTCCAACTAGACAAAGTAACCCCATCTCCCTTTTTTGACTGCACTGCTCTTTCCCTCTCATTCACCCTCACTTTTTGGATGAATAGCCACAGAGTAAAAAGGGCCAAGTATTTCATAGTAAGCGATGATCATGAACATGTGTTAACGTTTTGTTTTGTTTTTGGTGTCATTCACTAGCACACAAAATTATTTTGTTATTGCTTGTGTTTCTACCAGATCCATATTATCTTTGTTAATTGCACCAGGAAACATGATTCTAACTTTTCAGAGACATAGTTGAATGTATCAAGTGTTTCAGTTGTTGCAAAGCACTAAAGATTATACTGGCCTCAAAGAAGAAGTTGCAACAGTTAAGAGGATTGCCACAACTGTACTTTCTGTGGGTAGGGTCCTTCTGAAAAATGGCTTCCAGTTCAGATACTGAAGAATATTTGTGGACACTTGAAAAGGTTGTTGATTGTGCAGAGATAAGATTTTATTTTTTATTTCTGAGTATTTAACTATAATTTCAGAACTTCTCTATGGTTGGTGGATGAGCTGAATGGAAGCAGTCTAATGTGTAAGTTGGGGCGAGTGAAAGAAGGGAGTGGACAGGAAGGAGAGTTGTTAACAAATTAGAGTAAGAGTTGTGGTAAAAGATGATGATCTGGGTGGAGGGGCATTTGAGAGAGGGAGAGGAGCAATTATAAGGTTAGCAGTTCGAATTACTAATTTGCCTATTACTATGGCTTCTGTAACACTTTAGACTCCACTTAGAACAAGCACTGACGAAGCCAACAGTGTTGGCTTATCTTTAAGCACTTTATAGCCATTGTCATCAAAACTCGAGTTACTAATGCTAATTACCAGCTCTTTCCATTATTAGCCCATAGAGTAGCTCAATTTGTCAGGTTGTTGCATGATGTGTCCTAGTACTCACACCATATACCATATCTTGCTATCCTCGACCAGGTAATGACATCAAAAACCAAGGTACTCCCCATTTAAAACTTTTCTTATCAAAATCCAAGTTACTCATACCATAACCAGCTTCTGCCTTCAATACACCAGGTCCTTGTTCGATTGCCATTCAATGCCCAGGTACTCACTCCATCATCACGGCTATGCACACTTAGTATAGCAGTGTACATCTTCTTGATGTTCAATTAGGAGGCAGTGACAGAAGCCATGAGGTCTATTTAGCATAGCAGTGCAAAATTCCATTAGGCTCTATATGGACATCAATGGCTGGTTCCATTATGCCCACCTAGCCCATAAAGACATGGTAGCAATATGCCAAGTTATCATAAGCAATGGTTGATTTAAATAGGCTGAGCTAGCACGGTAAGGCCACATTCCATTATTTGTAGTTATCACAGTAAAACAAGATACCAATATTATCACCAGCACAGTAAGAACATACATCAGTATGCCCAGTAAGCACAGCACAGACATTCTTTAGGGACCCTTGTGTGTGTGTTTGGTGCAGTGGAATGTACATATGTGACCCCGTGGGTAGAGTGAGTGTGCAGCAGCACAGTGTGCCCCATTAGGTGATGTGTGTACAGTGCTGGAATAGTGTGTGTGTCTGTGTGTGTGTGTGTTTGTGCACGCGCGCAGTGCAGTTCTGAAAGTGGTGTGTGCAGAGGACCTCTGGGTGGTGAGAGTGCATTACTGTGTATTGTGTCTGTGCAGTACTGGGGCAGTGTGTGTGTGTATGTAAGCATATGCAGTGCTGATTTGTTTTATGTGAATGAAGGTTAGTGCTGAGGCCATGTAGAATCAGTGCTGAAGTGCTGTGTGTGAAATGCTTGGGCAGTGTGTGTGTGTGCAGTGCTTGGCCAGTATGTGTGTACACAGTGCTGAGGTTGGTTTGTCTGGGTACAGTATAATGCAGCACTGGGCACAATGTTTGTTGTGGTGATGGTGAGTTGTGAAGGGTTTGAAATTGAGATTTGATGAGCAGGAGCCAAAACCGGCTCTTGGGTGCCAGGCATCACCCTGTATGTTGGAGCTACCGCAGGGGAACCAGGAGCTACCAAAGATTGCACTTAAATGTAGATTTGATGAGTTTTAATTCTTCTTTATTAACATTGTCAAAGTTAATGCACAATTAACATGTTTGGAAGGCACCAGTTGGCCATAGGAGCCAAACGTAGCTCCTGGTATCTGTTGGTTTCAAGCTAACCAGGCTCTACCATGTTAGAAGCAGGAGCTTAATGGCTCCCTGCTCCCCTCAATTTCGCACCCTTGTTGTGTATACTGTACAATACTGGGGGTATTGTGTGAGCATGTGTGTAGTGCAAGAGGGTGTGTGTTGGTGTATGCAGTGAGGAAGGCAATGTGTGCAGAGCAGTTTTGAGGTTGTGAGTCTGCATGCAGTGTGGGATAATGTGAGTGCAGGGTGGTAGAAAGTGTCTGAAGAGCATGGTTGGGGCTGTGTACCTTCATGCAGTGTTTGGATGGTGCGAGTGTTGAGCAGTGCGGAGGCTCTGTTCATGTGTGCAGTGTATGGATAATGTGAATACAGACCAGAGTTGAGGCTGTGTGCAAGTATGCAGTGCAGTGAATGGTTCGAGTGCCGAACATTGTTGGTGTACAGCGTAGTGGTGTGTGTATGCACAGTGCTGCATGGTGCATATATTCCATAGAGTAGGTTGTATATGCAGTGCAGGAGGTGTGGGTGTGCAGTGGGTCATTCTACACACAGTAGTGGGGTGGCTTGTGTGTTTATGTGGATAGTATCTTGTGTTAGCTGATGATGCTGCAGCAAGGACTCTGCTAATTTGACAACATCACCCCAACCCTCATGAAATTGCACTGGCTTACATTGCAATCCTGTATCTTCAAATCATGTTGAATCATCTACAAGGTTGTCACCCTGAAGTTCCCACACTACCTCACTGAGAAACACAGCATCCCCAGAGGCCTGTGATCCATCAAAAGTAAGGAAATAAGCAGGCTTGAACTCAGATGGTGCAGGAAGGAAAAAAAACAGAAGACAGACCTTCTCTGTCTGCACTGCAAGACTCTGGAATCACCTCCCGTCAACATCCGACTTGCCTCATCCCTCTACAGTTCAGGAAAAATCTCAAAACCTTCCACTCCAAGGTGTGGTTCTTCCCTAACACCTAGGTCCACACACCCTGCACTCCCCACCCTACTTGAGATTTTGTGATCTGCTCCCCACTGTCTCCTACCGTGGTTGCTTGTAGATCCCTTGCTGCCAATTGCCCACCCTCGCATTCCCTGTTAGCTCCCTGCTCCCTTATTCTCTGCTTCTCTCACTGTGTTCTTCACCCTGATTGTTAAGCACTCCGTTGCTTCCAGAAGGTAGGTCAGCGCTCAATAAATACCCTAATATTAATAATATTAATAATTGATATATGCAGTGCTTTGAGCTCCCTGTGCAGTTCTGGCGTTTTTATTGCCAAAGTGCACTTGGACAAATGGCGTGCCTGTTTCAAGCTTTATAATAAAAGGAGGTCCTTAATGGTGGACACATCTCAAAACACAATTCCTTTCTATTTATCTAATGATTGAAAAGAAAAGCCCTTTCCCACATTTTTTAAAGAAGTTCCATTTTGCCAATTTTCAGCCAAAATAAAAAATAAAAGTATTTAAATTCAAAAAGTGACCATGTTTTAAACGCTTCCCGACAGAATCCTGCAACTTCTTATCATTCTTGTAATCAACAAATGTATCTAAGACCCACTCAATGGCACTCGTTTGATTACTTTCAATAGGATAAAAGTCTGAGTTGTCTCTTAGGAGATAAAGCTGGAGCATGAGCCCAGTGAGCTATTTCACCTCCTACATTATATCTATGTGATATATTTCCAGCAAAATTGTACAAGCATGCGCAGATGTGTTGATGAGCAGAGCAGCAATGCTCGGTTCTGTAGAATTTGGGTCAGGTGGCTATGGCGCAAGTCCCGTTGAAGATATGTCAGGGCCTGTGGGGATATTTAACATGTTTGGGAGCTCCCAATGCCTTTCAGCTGGGAAAAAGTCAGAGGCGCAAGTGGGGGGGGCAGGGTTTACATTATTATAATATCAAAAGATGCAGCAAGGCGGTTAATAGCTGAATATTATCACATGAATGAAAGCCAGCAGGCGGCTGAAACACTACATGTCCTCATTAAAGCTATTAATTGCTATTTGCAGCATGGTGTTAATGTCGGATAAGCCTACAAAAGGCAACAAGGGTTTAAGAAACTTGCCAGAGACTGACTGCCTGCAATGTTTTTATTTATTTTTTATTGTATTTGTTTATTACAAAACTTTTTACAAAACAACATGGATCCTTTATCATTATTCACCATCAAATCGTCCTTTCTAAAAATAAACGAAAAACACTGCAAATCAGGGGAAGGAAAAAGAAAAAAGGGGGAGAAAAGGAGGAGATGGCCACAGCACATAGCTTTTATTAGTCTCTGGCAAGTCTTTAATCCGTTCCTCCTGTTGCTAATAATCTGTCAAGATAGTCTATGACTGCCTATGTCAGCATAAAGTTGTTACCAGTCATCCATATTTCCATTTAATGGGGCAAATGTCCATAGATTAAAACCAAAGGATGGGAACCCCTTCATCATGGGCCTGGGGACCTTATTAAATCGAAAATCCAAGATACGTGGTCAAACGGGTAAATGGTTAAATACAAAGAATTTACAAATGAATTCGACTCCAGTATGCAAACAAAAGGGAATAGGCTCGCTCACTAAGAAATTACATATTCATATGTTATTCATCAAATACACACATTAGTATAAAAAATGACAACAACACACGATAGATCATAAAACTAATGGACATATATAAAAAGTCATGCTACTGTGGTACTGCCTAAAACTAAGATAATTGATCTATATAAAGAGAGAATACAGATAGAAATTACCATAAATTGATAGGTGGGCCTAATTACATGTAACCCTGCTGCAGTCAGGGTAATTGACTATATTTCTCTCAATTGAGAATGTTTAAACTGTTTGAATGGGCATAAATAGTACCAAAGGATGAATTGTGCAAATTGTCATAACGTGATAAGTCAGTGCTAAAAAGCACACAACCCAAAGTGCTAAATGTCTAAAGTGCTAAGTCAGTGCTAGAAAGCATGCAACTTAAAGAGCAAAGGGGCCGATTCATAGAACAAACGTGCGCCGAAAATCTTCGCGCAAGCAGAAAAAAACAGGCGCACGCGCACGCGTGCGATTCATGGAAGTCCCTGCGTGTGTACACCTCGGGATGTGCACCAAACCCGTGCATGGCGCACAAGTCACTGCAACATTCCGAAAGGCGTGCGCGATGCGCACAGTGAAAGCGCACAACCTCGGCGCATACACCAGAAAGTGGGCGGGACACGGGGCGTAACGCGCGGAATGGGGAACAACGCGCGAAAATAAGGGCGTAACTGGGGATGTACTGCAGGGAAGCAGACGGAACGCCCACACGCACTCGAACCACACGTATTCATGGAATCGAATAGGGCAAAGCCACGCACAGCCAAAGACACGCACAAGCTGAAACATGTCTGCCACACGAAGGCAGGCGGTAGAGTCCCAGCGCATCACAAAAGTGGCAACATACAGCAATTGGGCCTGTGCGAGCGGGGTACGTGTATTTCGGGGGTGCGCGGGAAGTCACACATGCGATTGAGCGGGGTACGTGTATTTCGGGGGTGCGCGGGAAGTCACACACGCGATTGAGCGGGGTACATGTATTTCGGGGGTGCGCGGGAAGTCACACACGCGATTGAGCGGGGTACGTGTATTTCGGGGGCGCGCGGGAAGTTACACATGCGATTGAGCGGGCTATTTGTATTTCGGGGGTGCGCGGGAAGTTACACATGCGATTGAGTGGTGTACGTGTATTTCAGGGGTTTGCGGGAAGTCACACACGCGATCTCATCAGGGTACGTGTATTTCGGGATGCGGGGGAAGTATCCCACGCAACATCAGCAGGGTACGTGTATTCCAGGGGTGCGCGGGAAGTTCTACACGCGATCTCATCAGGGTACGTGTATTACAGAGGTGCGCGGGGAGCAGCACACGTGAATTGCACGTGTGGGTCCTCCCAGGTGTTCCCTCTACAGCCTCCACGGCCCCTGCAGGTGGCTCACACCACAGGGGCCTACCCAGCACATGTCCTGCAGGCACCCCATCCACCATGGCCATGCCCACCAGCCAACCCACATGTCAACTTGCACTACTGCCCACCAACGCATGTCCCCCTGCACCCCCAGCCACCAGGGGCACCCTCCACCAGGCCCCCACCCATGTCTCCCACCACCCCCACCCCCCAGCCACCAGGGGCAGCCACCACCAGGCCCCCACCCATGTCTCCCACCACCCCCACCCCCCAGCACTGTGGGGCACCTGCCAGCAGGCCCCCACCCATGTCTCCCAGACCCCCACCCCCAGCACTGTGGGGCACCCTCCACCAGGCCCCCACCTATGTCTGCCACCACCCCCACCCCCCAGCAGTGCAGGGGCACCCACCACCAGGCCCCCACCCATGTCTCCCACCACCCCCACCCCCCAGCAGTGCAGGGGCAGCCTCCACCAGGCCCCCACCCATGTCTCCCAGCACCCCCACCCCCCAGCCACCAGGGGCACCCACCACCAGGCCCCCACCCATGTCTCCCACCACCTCCACCCCCCAGCAGTGCAGGGGCACCCACCACCAGGCCCCCACCCATGTCTCCCAGCACTCCCACCCCCCAGCCACCAGGGGCAGCCTCCACCAGGCCCCCACCCATGTCTCCCACCACCCCCACCCCCCCAGTCACCAGGGGCAGCCTCCACCAGGCACCCACCCATGT
The DNA here is from genome assembly GCF_040938575.1 of Ambystoma mexicanum. Taxonomy (NCBI): domain Eukaryota; kingdom Metazoa; phylum Chordata; class Amphibia; order Caudata; family Ambystomatidae; genus Ambystoma; species Ambystoma mexicanum. The sequence continues at coordinate 443,435,182 of NC_090932.1, read as the reverse complement.
CTCCCAGCACCCCCACCCCCCAGTAGTGCAGGGGCAGCCTCCACCAGGCCCCCACCCATGTCTCCCACCACCCCCACCCCCCAGCCACCAGGGGCAGCCTCCACCAGGCCCCCACCCATGTCTCCCCCCACCCCCAGCAGTGCAGGGGCACCCACCACCAGGCCCCCACCCATGTCTCCCACCACCCCCACCCCCCAGCAGTGCAGGGGCACCCACCATCAGGCCCCCACCCATGTCTCCCAGCACCCCCACGCCCACAGCCACCAGGGGCACCCACCACCAGGCCCCGACCCATGTCCAACTCATGTTCCCCACCACCCCCACCCCCCAGCACTGTGGGGCACCTGCCAGCAGGCCCCCACCCAAGTCTCCCACCACCCCCACCCCCCTAGCACTGCAGGGGCACCTGCCAGCAGGCCCCCACCCATGTTCAACTCATGTTCCCCAGCACCCCCACCCCCCAGCACTGTGGGGCACCTGCCAGCAGGCCCCCACCCATGTCTCCCAGAACCCCCACCCCCCCAGCAGTGCAGGGGCAGCCTCCACCAGGCCCCCACCCATGTCTCCCACCACCCCCACCCCCCCAGTCACCAGGGGCAGCCTCCACCAGGCCCCCACCCATGTCTCCCACCACCCCCACCCCCCAGCAGTGCAGGGGCACCCACCACCAGGCCCCCACCCATGTCCCCCACCACCCCCACCCCCCAGCAGTGCAGGGGCACCCACCACCAGGCCCCCACCCATGTCGCCCACCACCCCCACTCCCCAGCAGTGCAGGGGCACCCACCACCAGGCCCCCACACATGTTTCCCACCACCCCCACCCCCCAGCAGTGCAGAGGCACCTGTCAGCAGGCCCCACCCATGTCCAACTCATATTCCCCACCACCCCCACCCCCCAGCACTGTGGGGCACCTGCCAGCAGGCCCCCACCCATGTCCAACTCATGTCTCCCACCACCCCCACCCCCCCAGTCACCAGGGGCAGCCTCCACCAGGCCCCCACCCATGTCTCCCACCACCCCCACCCCCCAGCAGTGCAGGGGCACCCACCACCAGGCCCCCACCCATGTCCCCCACCACCCCCACCCCCCAGCAGTGCAGGGGCACCCACCACCAGGCCCCCACCCATGTCGCCCACCACCCCCACTCCCCAGCAGTGCAGGGGCACCCACCACCAGGCCCCCACACATGTTTCCCACCACCCCCACCCCCCAGCAGTGCAGAGGCACCTGTCAGCAGGCCCCACCCATGTCCAACTCATATTCCCCACCACCCCCACCCCCCAGCACTGTGGGGCACCTGCCAGCAGGCCCCCACCCATGTCCAACTCATGTTCCCCAGCACCCCCACCCCCCAGCACAGTGGGTCACCTGCCAGCAGG